>NW_011494705.1:654836-700017 GCF_000754665.1 Bison bison bison
GGTGTGGAAGAAGACTCTTGAGAGTCCCTTGGACTGCAAGGAAATCCAACCAGTCCATCCTGAAGGAAATCAGTCCTGAATATTCATTGGAAGGACTGATGCTGAAGCTGAAACTCCAATACTTTGGCCACCTGATGCGAACAACCGACTCATTTGCAATGACCCTCATGCTGGGAAAGATTGAAGGCGGGACGAGAAGGAGATGACAGAGGATGAGATGGTTGGATGGCATCACTGATTCAATGGACATGAGTTTGAGTAAACTCCAAGAGTTGGTGATGGACAGGGAGGCCTGGCATGCTGTAGTCCACGGGGTCGCAAAGAGTCGGACACAACTGAGCGACTGAACTGAACTGACCAGGTCCCAGGATTACTGAGGAGTTTCCCTTCTCCTTAAGGTCCCCTGCAAAATGTGGACAGCCTGGCTGCTTGCTGCTAAAGCTCTGTTCTGAATTTCTCACCAAATGCTCCATAATTACCCAACTCATCAGGAGCTATATGAGTTCTACTAAAACTTTGGCACCTGGCATACTAGCACTCAGGTGTTAGGTAAACTTAATACCTCCTCCCTCTTTCTTACAATAATTTTTATAATTGGACTTTCTAGGTCACTAGTTTCTGATCAGCCCCATTTTTATACCTGAGAAAACAGAAACAGGTTCAGGCAGGTCAGATCTCTCAGCTCATCTGGAACCAGCTACACAGAGATCTAGAGAAAGAGTATTCCAGAGAGATGGAACAGCAAGTGTAAAGTTCTTAAGATGGGATGGACATGGGAGAATGAACCTGGGAGACTCCAGGCATAGAAAAAAACCAAAACGTGGCTAAAACATAAAGCAGGGGAGAAGAGTCGTAGGAGGGGAAGTTGAAGAGGTGGGAACAGGAGCCAATTTATGATGAGTCTGTATTTTATTACAAGTACAATGGAAGCCCACTGGGGTATTTTAAGCTGGAGAATGATATGATCTGATTACATATTTTAAAAAAGATCTCTGGATGCTGTGGGGGAAAATGGAATCAAAGAAGCCAGTTAGGAGAGAGAAACTGGAGGCCAAACAGCTGAGTACCTCAAGTTTTCCTCTGCCATCTGTTAACATTGAATATCAGCTTCTGCTTCGTGGTCTGTGCTTACCTGTCCTGCTGCTAGAGTCACTTGCTCTAAGTTACACTGAGAACCAGAGAAGAGTTCAGAACCACTTCTCAGATCTTTTGGCTTCTGATTCCAACCTCCACTCAAACCAAGGGAACATGTACAACACAATATAAAGACAAGTAGAGCAGAAAACGAGGTCAACAGTCAGTAATTATCTTCAGAAACTACTCAATTATGTCCAAAATATTCACAGCACTTCTCTATATAAACAATTCACAACTCAAAACTGAACAGTTCAAATCAAACTCAGAGGCTTGGGAGTTGACTACCATCATTCTACTTCCCACTGAAAAGACAGCATTAATGAATATCTAAGCATGCTGATGTATGCTGCCTGTAAACAATGCCATTAATAATCTCTCCCATCCCTGAATATGCATGCTCCCCATGCCATTTAGGAATGACATTTACTTCCTCTCTCTCTGAATTTGTGGCTCATGTCACAAAATGTGGTGGAAGTGATGATGTGCCAGGTCCAGATCTAGGCCTCAAGAAAAGAGGCCACCTCCATCTCCACATGCTGGGAATCCAGCCACCATGCTATAAGGAGGCTGGCCTAGAAACCAGAGGAAATGAGGCCTTATTGAGGAGAACACAGGCATGCCTTGTGTAGCCAATACCAGTCCCAGCCAAGCTCTGAAACCGAAAGCATATGGTATACTGATGACGCTAGCCAATACCATGTGGAACAAAATAACAACCCAGCTGAGCCTGGTCAACTCACAAATTGTGAGAAATAATAGACTGTCATTGTTTGAAGCCACTACATTTTATGGTGCTGTATTATGCAGCAAGAGATAATGAAATAAAACATATAACATGTAAACTGTTGATTCTATGGGCCTTTTGTAAATCATGAATGCAATCTGAGGAAGTTAAACAGATCAAAACAACCAGAAAAATCCATGGATGAAGACACCTCATTATTATTTAGCTTCCTTGGGAATTTGGCATTGCTTCTGATTTTTAGGCATATGTTACTTGTTTTACATAAGGACTCTAGTTTCTATATTTAATTAAAATTAACGTTTTTACTTAAGAATCCCTTGTGTACTGTATACATAAAAGATGGGCACCAAAAAGGACAGAAATGGCATGGACCTAACAGAAGCAGAAGGTACTAAGAAGAGGTGGCAAAAATACACAGAAAGTGAAAGTGAAGTCGCTCAGTCATGTCCAGCTCTTTGCGACCCCATGGACTGTAGCCTACCGAGCTCCTCTGTCCATGGGATTTTCCAGGCAGAAGAACTATACAAAAAAGATCTTCATGACCCAGATAACCATGATGGTGTGATCACTCACTTAGAGCCAGATATCTAGAAATGTGAAGTCAAGTGGGCCTTAGAAAGCATCACTACAAACATAGCTAGTGGAGGTGACGGAATTCCAGTTGGGCTATTTCAAATCCTAAAAGTTGATGCTGTGAAAGTGCTGCACTCAATATGCCAGCAAATGTGGAAAACTCAGCAGTGGCCACAGGACTAGAAAAGGTCAGTTTTCATTCCAATCCCAAAGAAAGGCAATGCCAGAGAATGTTCAAACTACCACACAACTGCACTCATCTCACATGCTAGCAAAGTAATGATCAAAATTCTCCAAGCCAGGCTTCAACAGAGTACATGAACCATGATCTTCCGGATGTTCAAGCTGGATTTAGAAAAGGCAGAGGAACCAGAGATCAAATTGCCAACATCCTTTGGGTTATTGAAAAAGCAAAAGAGTTTCAGAAAAACATCTAATTCTGCTTTATTGACTATGCCAAAGCTCTTGACCGTGTGGATCACAACAAACTGCGGAAAATTCTTAAACAGATGCTAATAGCAGACCACCTGACCTGCCTCCTGAGAAATCTGTATGCAGGTCAAGAAGCAACAGTTAGAACTGGAAATGGAACAACAGACTGGTTCCAAATTGGGAAAGGAGTATGTCAGGCTGTATACTGTCACCCTGCTTATTTAACTTATATGCAGAGTACATCATGAGAAACACTGGGCTGGATGAAGCACAAGCAGGAATCAAGATTGCTGGGAGAAATATCAATAACCTCAGATATGCAGATGACACCACCCTTATGGCAGAAAGTGAAGAAGAACTAAAGAGCTTGATGAAAGTGAAAGAGAATGAAAAAGTTAGCTTAAAACTCAACGTTCAGAAAACTAAGATCACGGCATCCGGTCCCATCACTTCATGGCAAACAGATGGGGAAACAATGGCAACAGTGACAAACTACTTTTTTGTGCTCCAAAATCACTACAGATGGTGACTGCAGCCATGAAATTAAAAGACGCTTGCTCCTTGGAAGAAAAGTCATGACCAACCTAGACTGTATATTAAAAAGCAGAGACATTACTTTGCCAACAAAGGTCCATCTAGTCAAAGCTGTGGTTTTTCCAGTAGTCATGTATGGATGTGAGAGTTGTACCATAAAGAAAGGTCTGAGCACTAAAGAATTGATGCTTTTGAACTGCGGTATTGAAGAAGACTCTTAAGAGTCCCTTAGACTGCAAGGAGATCCAACCAGTCCATCCTAAAGGAAATCAGTCCTGTATATTCATTGGAAGGACTGACGCTGAAGCTGAAGCTCCAATACTTTGGCCACCTGATGTGAAGAACAGACTCATTGGAAAAGACTGAAGGCGGGAGGAGAAGGAAACAACAGAGGATGAGACGGTTGGATGGCATCACCGACTCAATGGACATGAGCTTGAGTAAGCTCCAGGAGTTGGTGATGGACAGGGAAGCCTGGTGTGCTACAGTCCATGGAATCGCAAAGAGTCGGACACGACTAAGTGACTGAACTGAACTGATGTACTGTATGGGGAAATAAAAGATGAACTAGACCCAGGTTCTACCCTCTAAAAGTTTATATTCAAGTGAAAGAAACAAATACTTCCAGTTGAAGCAGAATGTCCTTACGTGATAATCAAGTCATGTAAATATTAAGTACAATGGAGGAAATGGAGCATTCACATGGAATTTCAATGTCAAGACAAAACACAGGATATTGCAGAAAGAAATAGGAGCAAAGACAAAGATGTGGTATAGTACAGAGTATTTTTCAGGAATGGCAAGTTCACCTACAACAGAAACCAGGTATGACCCAGCCATTCTAGTCAAATAAATTGCTCCCTGTATAAGCCCTAATTTAGTGCTTATCACATGGAACTAAGAAGAGGGTGGTCTAAAGGACCCAAGGTTGTAAAACGACAACCTCTGATGTCAGCGTACTGAAATAGATGATTTATGAATGTACCATGCACACTTTCGTTTCTCTTCCACTGTATCCTGCAGTTAGCCAACCACATCATCTGCTCTTCACTTTAAGTCCTTCTGCTGTTTCAAGGTTCTCCATTCACTTACTCATTTATTCATTCAATTATTTTTTTTTATTGGGCACCAGCTACTTGCTGGGCATTGTTCTTGGTGTTGAGGATACAATAATGAACAAGGCAGACAACAGCCCTGCATTTGTGGAGACAAACAATGATGAAGGATAAGAAGCAGACAGGGTAGGTAGTCAGAGAAGACTTGAGAAAAGCACATTAGCCCAGAGATCTGATTGTACTAAGAAAAGAAACCATCAGAATATCTTGGGAAAGAGCATTCCAGACAGAAAAACGTGCAAATAGAAAGGTCCTAAAATGCCTGCATATTCAAGGAAGGAGGCCAGTGAGTGAGGACAAGAGGGGCAGAAAAGGAGCTGAGAGGAAGCGGGGAACCAGGTCACATACAGACTTGCAGGTAATGGATTCTGGTTTCATTGGGATGGAAAGCCGTTCTTCTTACACCCTTTTCCAGCCCCAACAGCCTCTACTGATCACTTCTTGTACACATTTCACTTGTACTTATAATTGCTACACAGTCTATGGATTTCTATTCATCTCTTATGCATCAGTCCTATTTTCTCAACTATGTCTCAAGGACAAGAATTATGTCATATTCTCCTCTACATTCCTAGGGCCTGGCACCCAGTGGAACTCAATAAATCTCTTTGGAAGGTGATAATGATGATGTAATCCCTTAGAGTCTTTTCCAGCTGTAAGATCTATGATTCCTTTGAACTGTTTCGACAAGCTAGTTTGCCCAATGACTCAGAGGACTGACATCTTTCTAGATATTATGAGATTACAGTCATGCCACTTTTAGGGCATTAAATGTCTGGAATGAATGACATCAGAGTTTTTCTTTAAATGAAGACTGCATCACTTGGAATAGTGGTCCCAGTACATGGAACTACTTATTAGTATTTATACTTTAAGCCATATGAACCTTAGGAGAGGCATTAATTGCAATTAAATAAATACTATCCTGATGTGATTCCATCATCAGCTATTAAACACAGCCTCAAATTTTTTGCTTCTTCTCCCACTGAAAGGTGAAGGGTAACTCCCCTCACTCTGAGTCTGAGTTGTTCTTAGTGACTTAACCAATCAAATGCAGGGAAAGTGGTATTCTGGGACTTACAGGGATATGTCATAAGAAGGCTTGACCCTTAAAGTTTCCACCCACACCTTTTGGAAATGCTCCCTCTAAACACCCAGCTGCCATGTTGTGAGTAACCCAAGTACATGGAGAACCCCGTAGCAGTACTAACAGCCCCCAACCAAGCCCCCTGCCAAGAGCCATCACCGACCGTCAGCCATCACCCCCTCAGGCACCAGATGCAGGAGTGAAAAAGCTTTCTGAGAAGCAGATCCTCCAGCTCCAGCCACCTCAACCGACAGCATGCATATCAGAGACAAACCACCCAGCTGAGCCCTTCCTGAATCCCTAACCTTCAAAATAAAACAGTTGCTTGAATCTGCCAAGTTTTGCGGTAGCTTGTTATATAGCAGTAGATTTTTAAAAAGAAAAGAATCATCATAGAACATCACTACTCTCAGAGTGCCTCTCCATTGATTTTTTATTAAAGTGACAGATATATTCAGTCCAAGATTTGTCCTAAATCCAACAACTGCTCTGCTCAGAGATTTGATTTTTAGGATATGAAGAACACAAATTAGGTAACTTTGAATGAGTACCCTGAATCAATCTTACTTAATAAGATTGCAGGTCAACAAAAGTCACCTGAAAATTATCCAGTGCAAAAGCCATAGCCATAAACTGGATTATATAGATCACAGAATTACGCCGTTGGGAAAATCATGCACAGTTGCACTCAGTCACCTTGCAGGCAAGAAAATACTGCTTAAAACACTACTTTATTACACTACTTAAAAACACGGGTAGGAATTAGAAATGAAATGTACAATTCTATCATAAAGATAAAAAGATCCAAAAATTCCTGGGTGGTACAGTGGTTAGGACTCCATGTTTCCACTGAAGGGGTCCAGGTTCAACTAAGATCCTGCAAACCTCATGGCATGGTCACAAAGAAAAGGAAAAAAAAAAAAGATCCAACTCTTAAGCTATGATTGCATGCAGTACTAAGGATTTATGAAAATTGTTCTCTGTCGGATCCTACTTGAATGGAAAACACTCAATTGCAAATGGTTCTCTCCTTTAAAACATCCTTTTGCTAGCATAGTGAAGTTCTATTATGAAAGCAAAAGCTCCTCAAAACAGGCAGGCATTTTTACCACCTCAGTGTAAATGTCACTTCTTCCCCAAAACAGCCATTTCAGACCTTGCAAGTGAGAGGCTCTTGGAAAAGCAGCCTGCTCACTTGAAACCCTTCTGCCACCTCCCTCTTCCCCATTATCTTCTTCAAATCATGTTTGGCTCACCAAAAACACAGAACCATTAAGAGGACCTGGGGTGGAGGGTAACACAAAAAGAACAAATTTTGGTAATAAATGCTTCAGACTTTTGATTTTTCATATAAACTACTACTTTGAATTATGTCTAATCATATTCCATCCTCACATTTTTAATAATATGAATTCACACTCACCACGAGTACGCCATTTTAAAAAATCAACAAGAAGAAAATGAATTCTCAAGAAAACACCCTATAAGCTAGGGGCATAACAATGGCAAAAGGCTCTTAAGAGATAAATATCATCTTCCAGATTTAAAAGTATATATTTGTTTGGAAATTAATTCATTAGCCATAACAACAATAAAAACACACCAGAAGGAACCAAAAAATCAACAATTACATTACTGGAAGCTATACAGGTACATGCATTTTTTCAAAAAAGAACACTAGAATTTAGAGAAGAAAAAATGTATTAACCTCTGATAAAAAACATTTAGTGACAAAATAACCATTTCTCTCACATAGAAACCATTCCTTCAGCAGCAGTAAATCACTACTTTATAGTAAATCACTAATTCAACATAACATGTCTAAAAACATATGTATTTATATTCCTACATTGTATCACATTTCTAAAACTGCTTAAAAGGCACAAGTGGCTGGAAATATCATTAAAAGTAAATAGAGAAATATTTGGTTATATGACCCTGACAATCAATAAATGGAAGTTAAATGGGAATTTAAGAAATGAAGCAAAGGACATAAATTCTGTTCCTTCCATTTAAGTCAGAACAGTAGTGGCTCCATGTCTCCCAGTGTGGAGAGTCGTTGCTGCTGCTGCTAAGTCGCTTCAGTTGACTCTGTGCGACCTCACAAACAGAAGCCCACCAGGCTCCCCCGTCCCTGGGATTCTCCAGGCAAGAACACTGGAGTGGGTTGCCATTTCCTTCTCCAATGCAGGAAAGTGAAAAGTGAAAGTGAAGTCGCTCAGTCGTGTCCAACTCCTAGCGACCTCATGAACTGCAGCCTACCAGGCTCCTCTGTCCATGGGATTTCCCAGGCAAGAGTACTGGAGTGGGGTGCTGTTGCCTTCTCTGTGGGGAGTCATTACTTACATGTTAAATTCAAAAGAAAAGGGATGTGTTCAACCTAAACTAAATAATGAAAGCAAGTTTGCCTAAATGTCAAACCACATGATACTAAGTTTCTTGCACCTTCTGTATGAAAACCTGCTCAATGGTCTTCTCTAACGCAAAAAACTCAGTTGATGGGGGAAGTCAATGTATTTCAATTTTACTACTTCAAAGGATTAAGGCAGTCTGTCTGACATGTTCAGGCAAACAGGAACCTGTTACCAGGGGACAAAAGACTTATCTTTCCCATTTAACATGGTTCTGCTTCAGAAAAAGATCGGTTATTAACACATGGGTATATACAGAGAATCCATAGTATACAGGAATTCAATCACAATGTTCTCAAGAGTCCCAAATATTTTTTTTCAATGTTAAAGACCTCTGTGATCACCTGATGCTTTAATGCATCTACTCAAAATATAATTATTGATGCTTTCTATGGTGTAGGCACTGTCCTAGGCTCCAGGATTGAAGGTTCAGTTCAGTTCAGTTCAGTCGCTCAGTCTTGTCCGACTCTTTGAGACCCCATGAATTGCAGCACACCAGGCCTCCCTGTCCATCACCAACTCCTGGAGTTCACTCAAACTCATGTCCATCGAGTTGGTGATGCCATCTAGCCATCTCATCCTCTGTCGTCCCCTTCTCCTCCTGCCCCCGATCCTTCCCAGCAGCAGAGTCTTTTCCAATGAGTCAACTCTTCGCATAAGGTGGCCAAAGTACTGGAGTTTCAGCTTTAGCATCATTCCTTCCAAAGAACACCCAGGACTGATCTCCTTTAGAATGGACTGGTTAGATCTCCTTGCATTCCAAGGGACTCTCAAGAATCTTCTCCAACACCACAGTTAAAAGCATCAATTCTTCGGTGCTCAGCTTTCTTCACAGTCCAACTCTCACATCCATACATGACCATTGGAAAAACCATAGCCTTGACTAGGTGGACCTTTGTTGGCAAAGTAATGTCTCTGCTTTTGAAAATGCTATCTAGGTTGGTCATAACTTTCCTTCCAAGGAGTAAGCGTCTTTTAATTTCATGGCTGCAATCACCATCTGCAGTGATTTTGGAGCCCAAAAAAATAAAGTCTGACACTGTTTCCACTGTTTCCCCATCCACTTCCCATGAACTGATGGGACCAGATGCCATGATCTTAGTTTTCTGAAAGATACCCAGAAGTTATGGCAACCCCACTTTCCAAGTAAAAACAAGTCCAATCAAGTGCAGAAGATAGTTTGAGATCATGTCAGATGTGATGGAGGAAATAAAACAGGATGATATGATAGCAAGTAACTTGGGAAGTGTCTACTTTGGACTGACACCTAAATGACCAGAAGGAGCAAGGTATCAGAGCGAAAAAGGACCCAGGCACACCCAACCAAGAGAAGTGCTGGAACAAAAACCACCAGGAGGACTATGGTGGCCAACCGGAGAGACAACAGAGGGAGGCCTGGGTGGCTGGGGCACAGTAAGAAGGTGGGAAACGCCAACGGAATGGGAGAAGCAGACCACAGGGGCCTCATGGCTCTGGGGAGGAGCTCCATCAGATTCCCAGGCCGATGGAACGCCACTGGAGGAGGGTTTACACTGAGGAACAACATAACCTGGTGTATACTTTTAAAAGACGGTTATGGCTGCTGTGCGGAAAATGCATTGTACAGGGAAGCTACTGCAGTCATTCCAACAAGGGAAGGAGACTAATAGATTTGGGGGATATTTCAGAAGGCACGCTCAAAGGATAGACATTGGAGAGGACGTTTGGTGCAGAGAAAGACAAAAGAAGGATGAGTTCTAAGTTTTTGGCTGAAACTATGGGAAATCAAGATTTCTGTTTGATGTAGCTTCTTCTTCTCTTCTCCAGCTGGAGAGCTTGGATTATCAATAGAGCCTGCCCTTCTACTTCCTATTCCAGAAGTCTTTTAATTAAGAATATTAAATTGCAATTTCCAGATTAATCGTTTCCAGTTTTGCTATTCTGCTACTACTAATTATTCACACAAAGGCACAAAAATAATTTCAAAATAAATGTGCATTAAAAATCAAAAGCTTACACAAATCTATCTATACATGTGACAGAATTTCATAGAACTATACACATGTGCAGATAATAATCATCTCTGATAATCTCTAATCTCTGATAATAGCTCTCCTTCTGAGCCAGGCCTCCTGTCTAAATTCTTTTAGGTAGTTAAGGGAGAGGTACAAGTTCTTCTTGTGTCTGTTGGGTCTTGACTGCCTTCAGCTCAAAACAATCCACATGCCAAAGTGGCACATTTAGGGGCAGCCTATTTGCTCTCCTTTGCTTTCTAAAGCAAAACTGCCTTTTTGTCCAGGGCTGTTTTCACTTCTGCTCTCAAGAGCACAGCACGCAGCCAGCAACCTTGGAGCGAAAATCTGCATTTGGATGGCCCTGGGAGTCTGCAGCAGGTGTGAAACACTTTCTAAAACAATTAAAATGTCTACGCTTTCCTTTCCTGAGTTGAACAAAACAGTGCAAATGATTTAAGCCATTTGTGGAATGAATCAGAATTTGTTGTTATTGTTCAGTCGCTAAGTCATGTCCAGCTCTTGGCAACCCCATGGGCTGCAGCCCGTCAGGCTTCCCTGTCCTTCACTGTCTCCCAGAGTTGGCTCAAACTCATGTCCGTTGAGTCAGTGATGGCATCCAACCATCTCATCCTCTGTCACCCCCTTCTCCTCCTGCCCTCAATCTTTCCCAGAATCAGGGTCTTTTCCAATGAGTTGGCTCTTCACATCAGGTAGCCAAAGTATTGAAGCTTTAGCCTTAACATCAGTCCTTCCATGAACAGTCAGGGTTGAGTTCTTTAGGATTGACTGGTTTGATCTCCCTGTTGTCCAAGGGACTCTCAAGAGTCTTCTCCAGCACCAGTTTACCAAATCCGAATGGCCCGCAGTACAGAAAAACCAGTGACCTCGGGGTGGGTGAAGTTATCCTATTTGTCCAGGGCCACCACTCTCAAGGCCCTGCAGAGAACCATCAACAATGCCAAAGACCAACAGCTGCGTCCCCATCTGCAGGCCACCACAGTCAGTACCAGTAAAGTGTGCTGGCCTGAGAAGAGCTGTGGGGTTTTTGCTTGCTCGTTTGTTTTGCAGGGGTAGAGGAAGGATGGAAGGAACGGTAGGACACAGTGAATCATGCTTTAAGAAGCCTGGAGGCATGAAGACCCTGAAAAGGAATCAAAGGACAGGTGGAGACATTTCCCTCTCACAAGGGAAACTTGAGGGTTATGCCAAGTTGAGCCACAATCAGATGCCACATAAGACGTGGGATTCTCAGTCCCCCACCAAAGCCTATCACTCTCAGGACCCAGCAGCAGCACCAACCTGAAGTCAACGCAGGAAGAAGTTTCTCAGTTAAGATGAAAAGTGGAATTAAAGTCTCTGCTGCTACTGCTGCAAAGTCACTTCAGTCGTGTCCGACTCTGTGTGACCCCAGAGATGGCAGCCCACCAGCCTCCCTCGTCCCTGGGACTCTCCAGGCAAGAACACTGGAGTGGGTTGCCATTTCCTTCTCCAATGCATGAAAATGAAAAGTGAAAGGGAAGTCGCTCAGTCGTGTCCAACTCTTAGCAACCCCATGGACTGCAGCCTACCAGGCTCCTCTGTCCACGGGATTTTCCAGGCAAGAGTACTGGAGTGGGATGACAACTAAAATCTGGGGGGAAATCTAGAGGACAGGGGGCATTTACTGAAGTCAGCCCTGGAAGATGGGAGTTAGAGGGATGCTTTTCTCTCTCCCTAGGCCAGTTTCCTCACATTCAAGCCTCACTCCGCAGCTCTATCAAGCCCAAATCCAATGCTTTGATAACAAGATCATCCACCAACTCAGCTTCCCTCTTTTACCTGTCTCTTGTTTTTTTAAAATAAATAAATAAATTCTTCCTTTGAGTCAAACAGTCTGTGTGTTGTCTTTCTCCTCACAGAACCCACTCACTCAAGAACCTACTTTGTAAACAGGGCAGGTATGTAACTCAGAAAACAAAAATGACATGGATGAGAAGACTAGAAGTAGGAAGAAGAGCTGGATTTATTAGAGAAAAACTCATTCCATTTGCAATGCCATGGATTTAATGATCAGCAAGGCACGCTGAGAAGATGTCTAGGAGACAGCACTCAGCATCTCCTTTGTCTAGACTGGTTTCTTCCCCAGTAAGGAAGGACTGTTAGTGTTACTCACTCAGTCGTGTCTGACTCTTTGTAACCCCATGGACTGTAGCCTGCCAGGCTCCTCTGCCCATGGGATTCTCCAGGCAAGAACACTGGAGTGGGTTGCCATGCCCTCCTCCAAGGGATCTCCCTGACCCTGGAATAGAACCCAGGTCTCCCACATTGCAGGTGGATTCTTTACCGTATGAGCCAGCAGGGAAGCCCAAGCAAAGACTACCTTCCTTAAAACACAAAATCATCCTAGAAGCACTCCCTACTCTACCCTCCCCTCCACAGAGATCACACCTGTGTGCTGCATGCTCTGGTGGACCTTAATTCATTGGTACTTCCTTATAAGCTGCTGTTAAATGTTCAGAATTTCACGTACAGGTCACCCCTCTCTTGTAGTACAGACTGCAGACTCCTTGTTCTACCTTCCATTTCTGATGAACCCCTTTCCTGCCTTTTGGAGCCCACAGGACTCCCGGAACACCCAAAATGTATTGTTAACAAGCCTTAGGGGTTGAGAAACCCAATACAGCCCCATTTCTGAATAATAGACAGAAATAGCACAATGGCTATCTCAAGGAATGAACAGGAGGAAATTCTTACCCTTACTTGGCATTACGTGTCAGGAGATTTGAGTTTCAGTGATAATTTCCTTTAAACGAGATGAAAACAAAGACAAGGTGGGGTGTTGTGGAAAAAAAAATACACAAAAATACCTAATGGATGGGAACAAAAGGCAAATGCTCGTGACTGTAAACCTTGCTCACCTCTCTTTGTGGTTAGTACTTAAACGCTAACATTATCTCATCACCCCAATACTTAAACATCTTGAGACTAAACCATGAGTGAGTACACAGGATAAGCCGAAATTAAATCCTCGTGTGAATGTGCAGAGTACAAAGGAGTTTCATCTGTTTAGTTTACCTAATTCATTTTCTCTTATGTATAGTTTTAGAAATGAAAGAAAAGGTTCAATGGCGCTGGTATGACAAATCTCTTCTGGCAAAATTTTAGTCAAAAGGAACAGCAGAGATAATGACATACTTTCACAGGAAAAGTTTGCCCTGAAGAAAGGCCTTTCCAGTTTTGACTCTCAAAACAATTTTAGAACTAAGCATTAGCTTTAATCCGGCCCTCTGGTAAGCACCAAGAAAAGAAAGGCAAACAAAGCTGATTCCCGTCATGCAAGGCTATTTTCTGGCCTTTCTCACTCTTTATACGAAGAACGGGCAGTCTTTGTCTGTAAAGGCCCAAAGAGTAAATATTTTTTAGGCTTCGTGGACCACCAGGTCTCTACTACAACTCCTCAGCTCTGCTGGCATGGCATGAAAGCTGCCACAGAAAACAGATAAACAAATAAGCTGTGTTCCAGCCAAACTTTCTTTATAGACCCTAAATCTGAATTTCATATAATTTTCACAGGTCAAAAGAAATATTCTTCTTTTGTTTCATTTTTGTTTCAATTCTTTAAAAATAGAAAAACCATGCTTAGCTCACAGGCCAGACTAAAACAGGTAGCAGTCTGTGGCTCCCAAGGACTTGGCCACAGGTCGCCAACCCCTGCTTTACAGTAAAGACAAGGTGGTAACAAAAAGTCGGAAAGAACTCAGAAAGTGTCAAGCCTGGTTTTCAAAGGGGAAGGCGCTAGGGAAGGAGAGAAGCGAGGAACAGAAAGTGAGTAAAAGAGGAAGGGATGCCCATGAGAAATTAGAAGACTGTCCCCTGAGGGGAGAGGAATCCAAAGGAGGTGAAAGCTGGGAGGGAGGAGGGGGCAGTAATTAATTGGTGGTAACAGAAAGAAGCAGGAGGCCATGACACCTGGGCATTGGTGGGAAATGAAAGGGCAAAAGGGATGTCAGTGAATGACTAGCCTCAGGGACAGGATGCAGATTAAACTGTAAGAAAGCTGAACAGCAGATTAATGGACAAGCCCAGAACTAGAGAACAAGGCTACTTACTGACTGTGCACAAAGCTGCTCTCAGCAGGCAAGGACAGTGTGCTGTCAGAAGCCTCCTGCGGTATGTGCGTGTTGGCGGGGCGATTTTTCTTTCTACTTTTATTTTGTACAGAGCTCCCAGGAATATCAGTTCAGTCTTCAAAGTCCCCTCACCTTTAAAGTGATACAGCCCTGGGCAGAGCTGCGCTTCAGCTCTGGGGGCCCTGACCATGGTACCCACTCCAGTGCTTACCCTGTACTACCACAACTGGCATTTTCAGCAAGAAGAAAGTTAGGGGACACCGTCCCATGTGAGATTTCATTATTACAACAGTTGCTAGTAACACTGACAAAATGGATCAATACCCAGACAGACAGGTCAGAACTTAAAGCTTCATAGAGATCAGGGCAAATTCTGTTTTAAATCTGATAAAATGAGTGGCTAATGAATAGCATCCAGCAAACACTAAACAGAAACTACTACAAAATGCCAAAAAATGACTTTCATGGAGGGTCAAAAACTAAACAGTTATTATCTGTTGGCTATCCAGGAAAAGCTGAAAAATAAGATAAACTTTCATAAAATGTGATAATAGTGCTATGGGCTGACTTATCTTCCCAAAATTCATGTTGTTCATATATGTTCACATTCGTATGTTGAAACCTTAACCCCTAATACCTATGACTGATGTATTTGGAGTCTTTACAGAAGTAACTTGAGTTAAAATGAGGCCATTAAGGGGGCCCTAATCCAACCTGCTTGGTATTCTTATAAAAAGAGGAAATTAGGACACTTGGAGAGACACCAGGGATGCACATATACAGGGATGACCTTGTGAAGAGGAGGCAGGAAGTCAGTCATCTACAGGCCAGGAGGAGGCCTCAGGAGAAACCAAACCTGCCCACAGCTTGGTCTTCGACTACTGGCTTGCAGAACTACAAGAAAACAAATTTCTGTTGCTTAAACCACCTGCTCTGGGTATCTTATTGTGGCAACCCAAGCAAACTAATATAAACAGTTATAGCATATGGAGATTAAGAGGAAGGTGGGAGCAAATAAGGCCACCATAGATTCACTCATTCAACCAACATGTGTTACCCCACTAGGTATCCGGCAACATGCGAGGTTCTGGGTCTGTAAGGATGAAAAGCTAAATTCATGTCTTTGCCAAATTCACTGCCTGCTGGAGGACAAAATTCCACCGGAGTATGAATGCACTGTGACAGAAATGCACCCCAAGTCCTTGGGAAACACAGGAGTTTCTCAGCCAGCCAGGAAGTGGTCATACAAAGCTTTAAGAAAGAGATGATGTCTGGAATAAGTGCTTAAAACAAACAAACAACAACAAAAAGGCTACCTTCTGATTAAGAATATATAGGAATATATTTTTGAACTGGAGAAAATGAGTATTGTGGAGGAGGAGAAAGTCTGATGAGTGAAAGGTGGGGTTGTCTTTTGGTCATGATGAGTTAAGGGACCAAGGACTGAAGTGCAGCTATCTATTTGGGCTGGAGGCAGGGATTTAGAAGCAGTTCACTTTGAGGAGGTCATCAAATCAGGGGCACAGATTGGTTTTGTCCAAGAAGAATGGTGCCAGTGAGAGAAGAAGGATTTGTGAGGACTCAGGAGAAGACAAGCATTTAGGAGGCAAGCAGACTCAGTTGAGAGAAGCTGTAGACCGAGAGACAGGAGGAAAAACACAAGCCCAGGAAGGTGGCAACATCAAGAATGAGCGAGAGGGAGTGGTCCCCATGTCAGATGCTGCTGAGACATGTCAGGTGTTGCCAAGTGGCAACCTGAAAAGTTGTCAATCAATTTAACCATAGGTCACTGATAACCTCTGTGAAAACAGCTGTAAGTAGCAGAAGTCAAATGACTATAGCTTAAGAATAAATCACTGGATTTAGATGGGAGGACGTTCATGAAAACCCCAAGAAATAAAAGCTTCCTGAGTCATCTTCTGGGATGGATAAGTGAGGAAGCATCAGATGATATGAACACAGTTGCAAAAAAAATGGTGGAGGGATGGTGGCGGGGATGGGGTGGGGGGTTTCTCATTCTGTCTTCCAATACCTCTGGAAGCAAACTGAACAAAGAGGAGAAAGGTAAGAGCTACTATGACAAGAGAGAAAACAGCATTTACCATGGGGTGAAATGAAACTCACTCGTCGTGTCCGACTCTGCCACCCCGTGGACTGCAGCCTGCTAGGCTCCTCTGTCCATGGAATTCCCCAAGCAAGAATACTGGAGTGGGTTGCCATTCCCTTCTCCAGGGGATCTTCCCAACCCACAGATCGAACCCAGATATTCCACTCTGCAGGAGGATTCTTTACCATCTGAGTTACCAGGGAAGCCCTTTACCATGGGGTACCAGCTAACATTAAAAATAATACCTACATATACACAGCATCTTATGCTGTAGAAGATTTGTTCATATCTCCTCTCATTTAACCTGAACAACTACTTTTGGAGAAAAGCAACGAGGCAGCTCTTTTTAACAAATGTGTTTGTTCAGTCGCTCAGTCATGTCTGACTCTTTCATGACCCCATGGACTGTAGCCCTCTAGGCTCCTCTGTCCACGGGATTTCCCAGGCAAGAATACAGGAATTGCCACTTCCTCCTCTAGAGGGTCTTTCTGACCCAGGGATCCAATCCAGTCTCCTATGTCTCCTGCATTGGCTGGCAGATTCTTTTCCACTGGGCCACCTGGAATGCATTTTACACACAAAGGAATTACATTCAGAGAAAAAAATAATAAGCATCCCCCAAGGTCAAACAACAAACAAAGGGTAGGACTTCATCCTGAACCTAGACCCATGTCTCCAAAAGCTCACCAACCATTTTCACTGAAGGAAGTATTAACTGGCCCTGGGCTGGCTCTCAGCTTGCTCATTTGAAAAAATGGGAACAAAAATAGTATCTACTTCACACTACTGACAAATGTAAAGCACCCAAAGAGGCTGGCTCACAATAAGTGCCCAATGAATGGGAGTCACTACCAGCTTAAAATCAATGAGTGTAACGTGAACATCACCATACCTCCTGTGTAACCAGTCTTGGTGAATTCCAATAACTGTCCAAACCAGAAATCTGGGCATCATCCCAGAAACCACCTTCTCCCTCAGAGTCGAGTCAAGTAACAAGTCCTTCCAATTCAGTGCTTCTCAACCTTATTTCTCATTATTGTCTCCTAAGGAGATTTTCTCGACATTTTTTCCCCACTTGTATCCCTCCCATGAAGTTTTAATACCATGGGTGACTGTGTATCTGTTTATTACTGTGGCCCTTAAAAAAAAAAAATTAGAGGATAATTGCTTTACGGAAATATGTTAGTTTCTGCTGTACATCATCGTGAATCAGCTATAAGCATACATATATCCCCTGCCTCTTGAGCCACCCTCTCACCCACCTACATCCCACTCCGCTAGTTCACAGACCATAAACCACTGTAACATCTATGAATTTTTTACATCACCTCAACCAATTTTTACCTCCTTGGGGCCATATCCCCTTACTGAGAACACCTGTATTAGTCCTTCCTCCAAAATCTTTCTCGAGTCTATGTCCCCTTTCCTCTATCCTCAACGCCCAGTGCCTTGTCTTTACATGTAGTTTTTCATCTGAAATATTCCAGCAGCTCCCAGCTTCCCAACCAGATGCTCCAGAGTGAGCTGAGTGCAACTCTGCTCCTGCGTATCACTTTCTCAAAAGGGATCAGTTGTGCCCCACCCCTGCTGGACCTTTCCATGGCGCTCAAGGTCCCTGCGGAGCAGTCCTGGGCCTGAACCCCCAGCCCTAGCTGCCACCCCCACGTTCTCACTAGGCAGCAGGCACGCACAGCACACAGCCACAGCCTCTGGAGCACGGCACTTCCTGGTACCTCTACCTAGAATGCCCTTCCCCTTTGCCTGCCCCATGAGCTTCTACTTACCCCCTTGACACTCAACATAATAAGGTACACATATGCTCTTTAAAGCCTTTCCCAATTCTGTTTTACTGCAGGAGAACTAGAAATGTCACTGTCCCTTTCACACAGCACAACTCCAGTTACCTCTAATGATAATAACAGCAATCACTAACACCCTAACGTTCAGTGAACATTAACTGAATATGTAAAATATACCAGGCTACTCTAAGTACTTCACATGGATCATCTCATTTACCTGGAGCACCTTGAAGGCAGGGATTATACCTTAATTTCTGTACCTGTTTACCTCTTGGCACGTGGTAGATACTCAATAAACACTTGCTGAAATAATGCAGGAAGCAAAGTCTTAGAGTTTCTTATAACTGTTTTTTTTTTTTTCTCTGCCTTATATAGCCCCTCCTACAATGGTTTATGGAATTTACGCTGGTAATAAAAAGTGAGGAGGAATAGGATATGACTATTCTGCCCAAGGTCTTAACAGTTTCTTTGAAATATACTGATTTTGTTTTTTTAAAAAAAGCTACTAGGAATGCCTTTCCAAGTGCAAGGGGGGGAATCTAATCTACAACTCAGAATATTTGCATATTTACAAATCTAGTCAATTCGAAGGATATAATTATATCTTAACATGCCACAGGCAAAGCCTTAATCACCTATAACCCAAAAGTTTGGGGAAAACAATGAAGAAAGATTTAGAAATACAGTAGTATTTAAATGCATATGAACAGGAGCCTTGGGAAAAAGTCAGGTTATATAATAATCTAATGAAACACTTTGAAATAGAATACTCACAGAAAGATAAACAGAAAAACACTTTAAACAGCAGAGTGAAACCTACTAATCATAGTTCCTTAAGAGTCACTGGAGAAGGTCATTTAAGTCCAGTGCTCCCCACCCCCATCCTCTGCGAACTGAAATAGCAACCAGCCTTAATAATAATGTGAAAAGACGACTTCAAATTGATTCAGAAAGTTTTACTCTCTGAAGAAAATAAATATATTTTTACACACAGACACATAACCTTCTGGATTTTTTTCTCCATTTGGCATCATGTGGATTTAAGTGTTAGTATTAAGTAAATAATAACTTTTTAGAAATGACTAGAGTTCAAAAAAGAGAGAACTTCCAAAACAAAATGTCCTATGGCAAACACCCAAACACTACATTTCACTAATCATTTATTATAAACCATGGTTCTCTCTGGGCAATAAGATTATGGGTGATTTCCATTTTCTTGATATCTATCTGGAGCCTTTCTTTTTTATTTAAAAAAAAAGGATTTATACTCAGAAAAAATCTATTTTCACTTTTAAAAGCATATTTTTTATTACACATTAAAAACATTTGTTATTAATTTACAAGTTACTTTCATGTTCAGTTCAGTTCAGTCGCTCAGTCGTGTCCGACTCTTTGCGACCCCATGAATCGTAGCATGCCAGGCCTCCCTGTCCGTCACCAACTCCCGGAGTTCACTCAAACTCATGTCCATCGAGTCGGTGATGCCATCCAGCCATCTCATCCTCTGTCGTCCCCTTCTCCTCCTGCCCCCAATCCCTCCCAGCATCAGGGTCTTTTCCAATGAGTCACCTCTTTGCATGAGGTGGCCATGCGAAGCTTTAGCATCAGTCCTTCCAATGAACATCCAGGACTGATCTCCTTTAGAATGGACTGATTGGATCTCCTTGCAGTCCAAGGGACTCTCAAGAGTCTTCTCCAACACCACAGTTCAAAAGCAGCAATTCTTTGGTGCTCAGCTTTCTTCACAGTCCAACTCTCACATCCATACATAACCACAGGAAAAACCATAGCCTTGACTAGACAGACTGATTTCCCATTTATGATAAGAAACATACTTATTTTAAACCACTACATCTGCTAAGTCTATAAGGCCCCCAAATGATCAACATAGCCCCCTGGAAATTTGAGGTCTCTATCTCCTCTCTTTGAAACTGGGCTTCGGGACCACTTAACTGAAAGAGCACAGTCAAAGTCAACACTATGAGAGTGTCCAGATCCAAGACTTAAACTAGCAGCTTCTACTTCCTGTCTTTTGAAAGTTAACCACCATACTGTAAGAAACACCCCTGCCACTTGTACAAAAGACAATGTGGAAAGAAGCCAACAAGCAGCACCAATTTACCAGAAATGTGAGCAGCCCACCCGGGGAACTGGTCCTCCAGCCCTAAGTAAACCATCCCAATTGGCACGTGGTAGGGCAAAAATGAGCTGTCCCTTCTGAGCCCTGTTCAGATTGCACATTCATGGGCAAAGCCACGAAGTTTTGGAGTAGCTTGTTCCAAGCAAAAGATAACCAGAACACCATATTACACTTTATGCATTTGCTTCCACCTCTCCCCAGTTACCAGAGAAGGCGATGGCACCCCACTCCAGTACTCTTGCCTGGAAAATCCCATGGACAGAGGAGCCTGGTGGGCTGCAGTCCATGGGGTCGCTAAGAGTTGGACACGACTAAGCGACTTCACTTTCACTTTTCACTTTCATGCATTGGAGAAGGAAATGGCAACCCACTCCAGTGTTCTTGCCTGGAGAATCCCAGGGACGGGGGAGCCTGGTGGGCTGCCATCTATGGGGTCGCACAGAGTCAGACACGACTGAAGTGACTTAGCAGCAGCAGCAGCTCCCCAGTTACAATTTAAACACTTTGATGGGAATTCCCTGGTGGTCCAGTGGTAGAATTCAGAGCTTTCACTGCTGGGACCCTGGGTTCAAACTTCAGTCAGGAAACTAAGACCCTTATAAGTTTAAAAAAAAGAAAAACCTTTTAAAAAATAAATAAACTATTGAGGATATGACTCTGCCTTTCAGTTCAGTTCAGTTCAGTTCAGCCACTCAGTCGTGTCCAACTCTTTGTGACCCCATAGACCGCAGCATGCCAGGCCTCCCTGTCCATCACCAACTCCCAGAGTTTACTTAAACTCATGTCCATTGAGTCGGTGATCCCATCCAACCATCATCCTCTGTCATCCCCTTCTCCTCCCACCTTCAGTCTTTCCCAGCATCAGGGTCTTTTCAAACGAGTCAGTTGTTCGCATGAGGTTGCCAAAGTATTGGAACTTCAGCTTCAGCATCAGTCCTTCCAATGAACACCCAGGACTGATCTCCTTTAGGATGGACTGGTTGGATCTCCCTTTAGTCCAAGGCACTCTAAGAGTCTTCTCCAACACCACAGTTCAAAAGCATCAATTCTTTGGCCCTCAGCTTTCTTTATAGTCCAACTCTCACATCCATACATGACTACTGGAAAAACCATAGCCTTGACTAGACAGACCTTTGTTGGCAAAGTAATGTCTCTGCTTTTTATTATGTTGTCTAGGTTGGTCATAACTTTATCTTTATAGCCATTCATTCAATAAACATGTGAGGATTAACACGTATCTAGACTATGTGAGGGGCTTTCTAGGTGGCTCAGCGGTAAAGAATCTGCCTGCCGATGCAGGAAACACAGGTTTGACCCCTGGGTTGGGAAAATCACCTGAAGTAGAAAATGGCAACCTACTCCAGTATCCTTGCCCGGGAAATCCCATGGACAGAAGACCCTGGTGGGCCAGAGTCTATGGGGTCGCAAAGAGTTGGACACACAGAGCACACACGCATGCAGAGTCTGCTAGATGGATTTTGCAAGTACAGAGATAAAAAAAAAACAGCCTTCACCTTAGAGAAGATTACATTCTATTTACAGGGAGAAACAAAAAAATGACAATGACAATCATAATCTCAAAGACTTAGCAGAACAGCCAGCAATAGTAGATACTCAATGAATGATGCCTGATGGATGAATGAATAAACCAGGTTCTAAGAACTATTTTGTGAATTATGTAATTATTAATCCTACAGTGATTCCTATTACTATCATCCTTTTACAGATGAAGTGTACCAATTAGCAACATATTATTTGGTGGCGGTTTAGTCGCTAAGTTGTCTGACTCTTGTGACAGTCTCCTGCATTGCAGGCAGATTCTTTACCCCTGAGCCACTAGGGAAACCCCAACATATTACTTCTTAGCTTTAAATTTACCCTCTTTGTCCTGCTTCATAATACTGGGGCTGGACCCTGCAAACATTTCTCCTTTGTCAGATGGTACAGTGTTAGTTTTCATCGATAGAGGGCACTGGTGAGATACTGCAAGACAACTGCAGAGGAAGGGGCTTTTCATCCTGGTTTGGGATGCTCTGCTTCCCTGGTGGGTCAGACAGTACAGAATCTGCCTGCAATGGATTCCCTGGAGAGGGAATGGCTACTCACTCCAGTACTCTTGCATGGAAAATTCCATGGACAGAAGAGCCTGGCAGGCTACAGTCCCTGGGGTCACAAAGAGTCAGACACTACTCAGCGACTAACACTTTTATTTTTCATTTTCACTTTTATCCCCTCTAAAGTGTATTACTGCATTTTCTATCAAGTTTCTCAACCTGGTAAGCTGCTCTTAAAAACCAGTTCCAGCAGAACTTCCAGCAGGTTCACTGGCCACCAGCAGGCTGCATTTTCATGTGGCAGTCACTTCATCTTCAATGAGGCCTGAACCTCAGTCTTGGGGGTGGAAAGGGGCCTCTTGCAAGCTCTTAGTACTGCATCCTGTAATCCCCTTCAGCCCTTGGAAAACGTAGCTTCTTCCATCTGTTATGCCTGCTTTCCTTGGAGACCTCTTTCACCCTATTAGTAGTTAAGCATTGTTAACTTTTTACTAGTGTGTAAAGCTTTATATTAAATTTTCCTTATTCAAATTACTATGTGGTTTTTATCTCTAGAATGGATTCTGGCAGGCACATGAAAGAATAAAAGGCCTCTTAAACAAATATGAGAGGGCTGAAGAAGCACATTTTCCCATGGCACCATCAAATGACTAATTAAGAATAAAAAGAAATTGAAATAAAGAGTCAACAAATAAAAATTGGCATGCCAATCTCTTTTAAAATCTATGTCTAATCACATTTCTTAGAAAACATATTTTATCTTTTTTGGTATTTCTTTCAATCTCGTATTTGGTAAACTGTTTAAAAAAAAAAAAATCAATGCAAATATTGGCCACAGGTGAGACCCAAGGCAAGAAAGGGTTGGAAAATAAAGAAGCTGTGGCTAGCCCAGATCAGGTCATCTAAGACATGTAACTCCAACCAGAACCAAGAACTGGAATTAGAGCAAGATTGCCTAGTGATCAATAAGACTGGAGGACCAGAGCATCAGTGTTCAAATCTGAGGTCTGCAACTACTGAGCTGTGTGACCTTGGGCAATTTATCTACTAACGATAATGTACCTACTTCAAAGCTCTATGAAGATAAAGGTAAAGTTTATATATATAAAGTCCTGAGGCTAGAACTCTATCCAAATTCTCTTTCTAACCTCCTCTCTACTTCAACATGCTCAATCCATTTTTTCCCCAGTATCATCTGACTATTACTGATCAATCCCTATTGAAATAGATATTGAATACCAATTGAAAATCTATATCTACCAAAAAGGTTTCAGAAGACCTATCTTCTTTCAAAACTGTTCTCCTTTACTCTTCCTACCATCCCTGGCCTTCAACTTGGACCCTGCTGAAATAAGATGTAGAATATTCTCCTTCTTAAAAAGAACAGGAGTGATACAGTACAGCCGACATTTCTCAATCAGCTCTTACCTCTTCCTTGTGGATCTGTCCCTCCCTCACTCCATGTGACTCTGGTGTCCTAAGGGAAGGGCTCACGACTCAACGCAAGATAACCAGACTCTGAACCTTGGAAGGAGACGAAGTGGAGGAACTGAGCTGCAGACAGTCATCAATGCCCAGAAATCCCCAGGGTTGCCTCACTCCTGCCCTTACTAAGTCCGGGAATTTGAGCAACTCCTTTTAAGTTGTGAATGACCCAGTGCATGTTAGAGAAATTCCCACTTTTGCTTATGTTAGCAAGAGGTCTACTGCTTGAACCAGAGGTCCCACATACAAGTCTGACTGACTTGCATCCCTTAGTTTCCCCATCTGTAAAGTTTCTGAGATACCTTCTGGCTCTGCTGCTGCTGCTGCTAAGTCACCTTCTGGCTCTAACCTTCCCCAATTCTGACAACAGGGCAAGTCCCAGAAGACGTGCTCTGATTGTTCTGAATTCTCCGTAACAATGGCACCATTACCACCCAGCCCCCATATACCTTATGGACAAATGGGGGACTGAGGGATGCTTTCAAAGTCTTATATTTAGGTTATAAAACCACAAGCCTCTCGTTTGCCACTTGCTACATCTCAGCAGTATTATTTTGGTAACAGCGTCGCCACCCTCTCTGCTTTGGTGCTGAGCGTAAATAGAACATGAACATTTCCAGGAATTGTCAACTTGGCACTTCTCACAAGGAGTTAAGATTTCTTTTAAAACACTAACAAAAATAAAGCGTAAGACTAAAACCTGCCCCAAACTTCTTCTAGAAGTTACATTTCTTTCTCAATTAAAATTTACTGTTTGGAAAAGGACAATGTACTCCTTTTTCCCCTTCTGGGAGAGAAGTCCTCCAAAGAATCATATCCATATACTCCTTACTGCTCAAACTGAGGAACAAGTATAAACACAGCTGCCTATTAAAATTAAGTAAAGGCAAACATTCCTGCAGCTAGCTACAACAGCAGCCTACAAGTCTGAACTATACCCATAAAAAGAGAACACTACCTTGCTAAATGTACAGTTTAACTCTGAGGCCGAGCCACCAGAAAAGCTGGTTATTGCAACTGATGACTTTCCACAGCATGATTTAGGAGCTGCAGAAATGGGGCCGGATTCCCGGATTAGAAGAGCCGAAGCACCATCTCCTGACCATAGCCAAGAAGATTGAGTTTTTTTGTTTTTTTTTTTTTTACTCTCAAGGTACCCAGGGGCCTGTTCCTTGACCTCATATAGCCTCACATTACACCCTACTCCTCCCGCTAAAATAAAAGGATAAAGTGAGAGATGCGGGAGAAAGAAACCAACCAGGAATTAGTCTTTAGACAATAAGTGGGGAAGAGAAAGAAAAGCCCCTGACGCTGCACTTCTGAGACAGACTGGAGTAGGGGAAAGGAGAAGAAAGCAGACTGGTAGATAACAGGCTCTGAAACACCACAGGCTCTCAGATTAGGGAGGAGAGAAATGCAAATTTTGAGAAAGTGTCTTTACAGGACATGAATCAGCAGTCTTTGAAGTCAAAGTCTCTAGATTCCAAATTAGACTTAACTATGTTGTATAACCTTGAGCAAGTGACTTAACATCTCTGTGAGTGAGGGTAATAATACCTTCCGCCTCATCAAGTTACTGTCAGGATTAAATGAATTAATAAATGCAAAGGTCCTGGCACAGTGCCAGGCCAATAGTAAAGTAGGTCCCCGATAAATACTGTGATTATTATTCCACTAGTATTATTTGAGGCTCTTGTGAGACACAGAAAAGACTAAAATTAGTTTTTTATTATAAATTGAAACTGTGGGCAGACAGACAGATTGTCTGACCAACCCACAGACAGACAGACCAAGCCGGTCTCGGTCTTTACGACTGGCCGTTTGCGCCTCTCCTCCCCTCATCTGTCCTTCAGCCACCATCAGCTCCCTCTCAGGCTGACAGTGGCACCAGTGGTAAAGAACCTGCCTGCCGATGCAGAAGATGTAACAGACACAGGTTCAGTCCCTGGGCTGGGAACATACCCTGGAAGAGGCAATGGCAACCCACTCCAGTATCCTTGCCTGAAGGAGCCCATGGACAGAGGAGTCTGGTGGGCTACGGTCCACAGGGTCACAAAGAGTTGGACACGACTGAAGCAACTGAGCACGCACGCAAGCCTGAGGCTGATGGCAACACTCAACCCACTCTCCGCTGGCAGCTTCTGTCTCCATTTGGACACAGCTTGATCTCCAGCGCTCACAGTACTGTGGGCAGTCTGTAATTACCAAACAATGTGAACAGACAATGAAAGTAATTCCCCCAAATCCAAATTCACCAGATAATTCAAAGCCCTCCCGTCAGTTTTTCTCTATCAACACAGAGCCTATGAATCCCCACAAAGCTCTAATGGAGTTTAATGCTGGTAGTAGACTCACACCTGCATGGGGTATGAAATGCTAGAACATTCTTAAGCTACATTGTTTACAGAATTCAAAGAATTAAAAACAATGGTGCGCACAGAGTTAAAACAAAACTACCTATCCTTCTACATCTCCATTCCTACCTCCTTTCATGGTCCCCCACCTGAAAATAAGAGCAACTCTCAAGCAAGCACAAAGCTTCGGGAGGGCCATTCCTGGGAAGCAACAGGTGAAAAGGGAGCCCAATCTGATGGTGAGGTCTTTAGGCTTTCAACCTTGGCGACACTTTAAAATTACCTAGGAAAGTGTTCGTGCCTGTGTTTGCACCTCTGTCTTTAACACCACTGCCCAGACCCCACCTCCAAAGATTTCCGCATGAACTGGTCTGGGGCTAATACTGAGGATCATTGGTGGTTGTTTTTTTTTTAAGCCAGAGTTGAAAACCACCGAGCTAAATCAACCCTGATTGATCAGCATGATCAGCATGACTGATATAGCCAAGCGACCCATACATCCACAGGAGAGAGAAACAAATATCACAGGGAGGATTTCAAAAAGGAAATAACATTAAATCCATTTTTTAGAGTGATATGGAGGCATCCCTCCTGGGGAGACCTGTCACATGGTCTGCTGTTCCTAGAAAGAGCAGCAGTTTGCTGCCAACAGATGCATTATTTCATCAGTCCCATAAATACTTGATAAAAGTCTTCCGCTCTTGCTTTATGTCAGCCTTGCAGAAGAGGTGAAGGACGGGGTGGGAGGAGGAGCTTTCTGACAAAATGTAGGGCTGACCCATCAAAATTTCCTTTTAAATGATTAAAATTGGCATCAATAAAAATAAGGTATTTTAGGAAAATCTCACCCCAGTATACCTCAAAAAGCCTTTGAAAATTTCCCCTTAAAATGAAGAGAAAAGCATGAATACAATTTTTTAAAGGCTAATTTCGATTACTAACACTACAGCTTTATACAGTTCCATTTCTCAGCCAGTAGGGAGCCAAAATTACATAGCAAATGTCCTAAATCCAGAGTCAAGAGGCCTGGGTTCTGGTCTTGACAAGTTACATTAGCTGTGTGATTGTGGGCAAGTTGCCTTCATCTCCCTAGCCCTCAATTTTCTCAGAGAAAAATCAGATGATCTATGATCATCACCTTCCCAAACTTAAAGTGCACAATGCCGGGATGTTTCTCCATTTTGCTAACTTATTACATTAGCAAGTGAAGGCATTTACAATTTAGACAACTTAAAATTAAGTCATTCTCACAATTCTGCCAGTAAATTTAACCAGTTGCCAGCCACTGTGCATCCACTGAGAAAGCAAAACAGTAAAGTATCTTGACTAGATGTTACCTTCTGTCTGAAGGATGGTTAGAGCCTTTCTGCCCCAACTATGCCAGCCAAACTAAGCTTCCTGTCCCCAAACTCCCGTTGCTCTTTTAAAAGAGAAAATACATGAAAAACATCTTCACGCTTTTTGCTGTATCTCATACCATTATTATTTTCTTAGGATTTTCCTTTATGTTAACTCATTTCTAAATACCATGTGTTTTAAAGGAACTTCAAAAATAGAAGCCTGTTTTACTTGTGATAAATGGAAGAAAACCACTACAATAATACAAGAAAAAAAAAAGCAAAACAACTGAATTCTAACTCAATACTGTTGTCCATAAAAGGCTTTAAGCATGAGGAGCTTTTTCAGTCTATTAAGAAGAAAAATTGTCAAGGGTTGCAAGAGACGTAACAGAAATACTTGTACCAAATGGAGGTTTTCCTTTGGATTAAAACAGGATTAATTCCATGTCCACATATCACCTGAAATCATTTTAAGAACCACCCAAGATCACGGCTGTGCACACATCTCACATTCTGGGAAGCACAACAAACAGCCGTGACTGGGCCTTAGCAACCAGCCACGGGACGCAGCATCTCTCCGAAAGGAAGGCTATTCCCCCAGAAAGTTCTGGGCTCTAGCCATGTTGTCACTGGGGCTCCCACTTGAGTTCCTTTGCACTTGTAGTCCCCTCTATCTGAAAGCTTTTCTTCCAGGCATCCACTCTGTTGAAGAATTCAGGTGTCTGCTGAATGTCCTCCCATCAAAGCAGCTTCCTCTGACCACCCCATTTACTGTGGAAAGCCTCTCCTCACCACCCCGCATGCTGTTCTTCTTCAAAGCACTCTCAACCTGATGCATTCTTCATTCACTTGCTTGTTGTCTGTCCCCATGAGACTACAGAATAGTAGGAGTCCAGAAGAGCGGGGGCTTTGTTTACTACAGTACCCCAGCACCCAATGTCTGGCACATGGTCAGGACGAATATTTGCCAAATGAATGAATGGATCTTCTCAGTTGATCTGGAGAGCCTTATTAACTAGGGCCTGGCACTTACTTAGTCCTCAAGAGGTATATGATAACTGTGCTGGAGACACACAGAAACTCAGGCTCACCATAGACTCTGCCTTTAGCACGAGGAGGGGTCTTGCTCTGAATGCTGACACAGCACACCCTCTCTAGGACACAGGATGCCACAGAGTGAAGTCTACTCAGCCACAGAGGAAGGGTCTGAACAGACCATGAGTCTGATGAACTAAGATCAACCCTGAATTTACCACACCCAGGTTGTGGTTTAGTCGCTAAGTCAGTCATGTTTGACTCTTGCAACCCCATGGACTGCAGCCACCAGGTTCCTCTATCCATGGGATTTTCCAGGCAAGAATACTGGAGTGGGTTGTCATTTCCTTCTCCAGGGGATCTTCCTGACCCAAGAATTGAACCAGGGTGTTCTGCATTGCAGGCAGATTCCTGCATTGCAGGCGATTCTTTACTAAATGAGCTATGAGGGAAGCCCCAGAGTAGGTATGAATTCATGGTATAATTCAAAAATCCCACCCTGGAAATCTCTCTAATAAACCTATTACAATACCTACAGTTTTTGGTTTTTTTTTTTTCCCCTTTATTGCTCAGTAACTTCAGGTGTATCCAAGTATACATCTGACAGCCTCAGTATATCCCTAAACGGTGGCTGGTGCAGTTCTGCGTGGTCACACAAGGCCAGCTCCAAAAGGGACAGGCTGAGTCCTGGAGACTCTGGGGTAGAGGGGAAACAAGCCAGCCCTACATCCTGCTCTGGTGAGGGCAGCCACACGGTCCAGGGCAAGGGTCCATGGCGAGAACCAGCTCAGGCAAAGTTACAACAAATGTCAGCCCCAGGACAGCTACTCCAGCAGGCATCCGATGCTAACACAGGAGGCGATCAGCTGCATTCCAAGGTATCCGTGCTTCATCCTTGCTGGTGGCTAAGAGACTATAAAAGCAGAAATTTAGCCCAATGAGGAAGGAAGGGAAAAAAAAAAAATCTTGAGCCTAAAAAGGACTGGAATTAAAAGAAGAGTTGCCAGGCTGACTGTTCAGTGGGAATCACGGCGGAGACCCACTCCTACAGCCGGGGCCAACATGGTAAAACAGAGAGTCCTTGGGCCCAGAAGTCTCTACCATCATGACTTAAGGCTAAGTCCTACCAGCTGGTGAGACCAGGCTGCTGACAAACCTCCTTTCCAGATCCGGATTAGCTCGGGCACCCACATGAGCTTGTCAGCCTAGACAGGGGCCCATGAGTAGTGGGCAGCCAGGCACGCAAGCACATGCACGTTTACCCCGATTCAGCACCGTCCTCACCCTCTCAGTGACTTGCCAGGAGCCGGGAGGATTTCCAGCTGATCTAGTGTCTAGTGTGTGACCTTGGCCAGTAAGGGACACACTGAAGCGTCCCTTCCATGGTGCCAAAATGGATTAAGTCATTTTATCACCAGAATTCCTCTTTTAAAACATAAAAGTCTTTATAAGGTGAGAAAAACAAGAAGTCAATTATCCATTAACGTGCTGGGCTTTTTTAAAAATATACAACAAAAATAGGGATACCCGTTATCTAGGCATATTTGGAGACAATCAAAGATTTAAAGTATTTTCTTTGGTGTTTGCTTTTTTGTTTTTATGTTTTGGGATTTCCTGGAGGCACAGTTTAGAAGAACAGAGAGGATCAAGCTACAACTTAAGTCTTTTCTAAAAAATGACACCCAGAAAATAAATTAAAAGCAACTAACTGGAATTAATCACCAAATATGGCCTTTGAGGTAGCTCAAAGTTTACAAGTGAAACACAAAAATTAACCAGACAAACAAAAGGAAAACCAAGAACCAAACAAGAAGACCAAAACAAGAAAACTTTTTATAAAATAAAATCAGTTCATGCAGGTCAATCAGGATTGACCTCTTGGCCAAAGAGAAAGCCATTCCTCCCCATTTGTTTTCAAAGCCTCCCAAGAGGAGACCACCAAGCCTACACAAACTAATAATTGCAACCAAAATGAGTAAGAAGTCAGAAGAGGTTCACGTCTACACACACGTATATATAAGCACCACATTTTCCTACATTCCAATTCCTCAAAATTCAAACATGCCTTTTAAAAAATTTAAACGGACTATTTAAAAGCTTATTAAAATTACTCCATTACAACTCCGAAGAAGCACAGGGATCCTGGGAAATAGGCCTCTGGGTCCATTTGCAAGTTTTATAGGGACATTAAACTGAAGGCATTTCAAGTCTAGTACTCTTCATACAATGTTTTTAAATAGGTTTCCAATTCAGTCCTAATTTAATTTTATAATTAAAATACTGCCATCAAATTAATTGATCTAAAAACTTAAGGTTTAAGGTCTCAAATAAAGAATCTGTTAACTAACAACTTCTTTAAAGTGTATCATTTCCTCTATGCCTTACATACATAGATAGTGCTGAAACTTACGGTGCAGTGAATTTTCCATAACATATGTTGATTTTAAAAGTGATTTTTATAAGATGGAAAATTACAAAGTGAAGAATGGAATGATAAACTCGAAATTTGGGGTTTATCAGTGAGTGGAGGCTAGGGATGAGCTAAGATTGGGAGGACGCCCAGGGGCCCTCAAAGGCCATGCAATAATTTTTTCAACTAAGTGACAGGGAAATGGGTGTTCACTTTATCACTATTCTTCATACTTGATTATATTTTGTCATCTTACTTAAAAATATTCAATAATTATAAAAAACTATTTAAAAAGTGAGTTTGTGTAATTGCCACTGTGGGAGGTACACAGAGCATCACATAAATCAAACTCTCTCTTCGGGATGTTTTTTCAATAGCACTGTTACTCAACAAGAAGTACAACAACGAAGAGGACTTCACTTGTGCAGCAACCAACCTACTGTTCCATTTGACCACTTCCACAGAATTAACAAATTAATGTTATTTTTCCAAACTTCAATTTTTTCCCCCCTCTAATGATTCATACTGCTCACTTAAAAACCTTTTTTTCTTCAACATCTCTGTTAACTTTCACATTAGTAAAAACATAATTTCAATTTTTATTGTTCTTTGAATGAACTGCAAGAAATGAAAATGGGGTCATACCTCTTTAAACAACATACAAAAGTACTATTTACAACACCCACAATGATTATGAAATTAAATATTTTGGTAGTAATAAGCTTTCAGTTTGTCTGTTTTGTTGTTTCCAATTATGTATTGCCAAGAGGAACCTCTAAGTCAAATATCATGTAACATGGACTCCCTAATGTTTCTTTTACCATTTCCCCACTTCTTCGTTATTTATTCTGCTTTCAATCAAGTGGTAGAAACATCTTAGCTACTTCAGTTTGGCTTTGTTCACACACCTGGAGTATTTTATTTTGTAAGGATAATCCAATTTGCAAACTGAAATATTCAGTTCAATTGAATGAAATGAAAATATTTTTGCTTTTTCCACAGGGGTTTTACAAGGCCTTCCTAAGTCAACCAGTTATCTCATACAGATCAAATATTCAGACATACGCCATTAATAAAAACAGAAGAATTAATCAGTATTATTTAAAATCATTCAAAATATGAGGACCATGGGACAAAAATAACAAAGTGAAGTGAAAGTTGCTCAGTCGTGTCCAACTCTTTGTGACCCCATGGACTAATACAGTCCATGGAATTCTCCAGGCCAGAATACTGGAGTGGGTAGCCTTTCCCTTCTCCAAGAATTTTTCCCAACCTGGGGATTGAACCCAGGTCTCCCGCATTGCAGGCAGATTCTTTACCAGCTAAGCCACAAGTGGTCTTTTTATTCCTGGTATTTTTTTTTTTTTTTTACCAGTTATATTGGTGTTTAAAAAACAGCAACAACAAACTCTGGGGACCCCTAAGTTGGAGTAGTTCTAACTATCATTGCTGTAAAAACCTTAGCTTTCTTTTTTCCTTCTTTTTTTTTTTTTTGCCAGTTTAGTTCTCTGCTCCTCAGTCTCTGCAGAAAGGAGAAGACAGGGAGGTGTCAAGCATGAACAAGTGTTTCCTATCACATCTTCTTCCTGCTACAAGCCAGGCTGATAGCACCAGGACTGTTTCTCTTTTCCATAGCTTCCAACTTTCCTTAAAATCAAAATGAGACACGTACTGCCCACCCCAAAAAACTGCTGTCCTTATAAAATTAAATACTCTGGGTGTTTGAACAAAGTCAAACTAAAAAGGATGCCTTTAAATCAATAGCCTTTAAAAACAAACTAAGCCAGCCTTCCACATAATTCTCGTTGGCCATGCAGGACAGGGAACAGGTGCAGGCGTGCCTTCCTGGAGGCGGTCTCCTTCAGGGGTCTGACCTTTTCCAGCCAGCCGCTCTGGCACCCCGCGAATCAGTTATCAAGAAGCCGAAAGCCTGCTTTCCCATCTACACTTTCTAAATGGCTCCCGATGCCAAGGACTAAGATATGACCTGGCTCTCACATGAGAGCATGCCTCCCAAGTGACCTGCCAACTTTCCCTGGAAGTATTTCTAAATGTATCCTCTGAGTTTCCTCCTCCCCCTCTCCATCATGGGCCATTCCTCCATCCTTCCCTGCACTTCATAATTCCATCTCCTCGTCTGGTCCCTCCAACAGCCTGTGCCTTCAGACCAAACTCTTTACCCACTTTCAGGATCCACCGACCTCCACCCAGACTAAAATCACAACTTCAAATCCAAAGGGCATAGTTCCAACAATTTTGGAGCTGGCCTGGAGTGAACTTTTTGAGGCCTACCTGCAGGCAGTTCAACTATGGCTTCTTCTCTTGCCTTCTCCAGCTTCTCCCTTACCCAAGGGAATTCCTGCAGGGAATCTAGGAATGCATCGAAGGCTTTAGGACCTCTGGAAGGTAGGATATCCAGCAGTAGCATTGTTTTCCGGAGGCCTGTGGCTTGAGCTTTAATTTCTTGAACGTGGCTTTCTGTCAAGACCCCTTCCTGATAAAGATACTGGAGGACTAGCCCCTCCACCAGTACCTCTGCACCCAACTCCAGGCGAAGGGAGCGAAGCACTTGCTTGTCTCTAGCTTCCATTTCCCCCTGGTAAGAGACAAAATGGTAACTCAGATCACAGGAAGTCTGATGAGCCCCTAAAGATAGTGTCTTACAATGCAAGCTCCTTAAGGTCATGGACATCTTTGAACCCTAGCAAAGCACCAGGCCACAGTGGCTGTTAAGCCTAGTAATATTAATTTTGAATGGTTCAGAACATGACGAACAGCACTGAACATGAATCCTCTTCTCTGTTTTTCTTTTCTACACAAGGGGAACCTAGCTCCATTCCTTGTTCTATAGAGAGATTTGGGGGAAAGTGGATCAGAGACCCTGCTTAAAAAGCAACTTTTATCTAAAGATTACAGAGGAGCATTTCATTCTAAAAAACTTGGGAAGAAATAGTGCTTTTAACATTGACGTCATCAGAGATACCCACCACTGCAGAAACGGCCTAGGTGCACGCAAGTGCCCTTTAGACCGTGTGCTTTTGCAGAACCTGAACAACAATGGGAGTGGGGCCAGAAACCGGCAGGTACCAGTGAGTTTAAGGGTCATTTTCCCTAAGAGAAAAGGCCTATACACGACTGCCTTCAAAGAAAACATGAAGCGTTCATGCCCTGTCTATGGCATACATCTTACATCTACAATGTCTGGAAGAATTCCGAATCTCCATCACAACACTGTCATGGCCACACATGTATGGGACACTTAATGTCGTGGGGGTTTTTCCTTTAAAAGACTAAAAATAAAACAATCCACACGCCATTGAAGGCTTGTGTCCAAGACCACAGCATCAGTGAGGAGAGCAATGGCTAGGAGAGTAAGTGGCGGGGAGGGGCCGCGACGGCGGCAGGTGGGGCCTCATGACACACAGAAAGTACAAGCACAGCGGGCGACCCTGAGAGGCGGCAGGTGAGCAGAGGGGTGTGCACTTTGGCGGCCCCCGCCCTTGTGGAACTTCTTTTCATTCCCTTCCTCATCAGCTGAAGCTCTGTGGTATTAGGAACGGGAAGAACTACGAAAGATTTTCGGGAAACCTGACCCGCTAAAAAAAGGGTGCTGGGAATGACTGCAGAGCGGACCGAAGGGAGAGCGGCCCAGGTATCCCCCCACCGCCACCCCAACCCGGCCGGCTCCGAAACGCCGCGAGGAAGTTAGCGAGCGTGGGAGCCGCACAGGGACCAGGCCGCAGACGCCACGGCGCGGGGTCCTTAAGAAAGATGGATAGGGGGATGCCAGTTCCTGTTACTTACGTCTGCAAACACGTATCTTAAGGGAAAAAAAAAAAAACTGCAACCGGAATCCAAACTGTCAGGGAACCTGTACCATAAGCACCATCTTTGTTGAAGGCAAAGAACCTCTGAACAGGAAGTCATGACTCCATCTTTGTTAAGGGCAAGCACAGGAAGTACTGTGGTCATCTTTATTGGTGGCCAGGATGAAGCCTTTTCTGCCATGTTTGCTATGGGTAAATAAAATAACCACCTGGAGGTGGAAAATAGCATCATTTAGGGAGAAGGCAATGGCAACCCACTCCAGTACTCTCGCCTGGAATATCCCATGGATGAAGGAGCCTGGTAGGCTGCAGCCCATGGGGTCGCTAAGAGTCAGACATGACTGAGCGACTTAACTTTCACTTTTCCTTTCATGCATTGGAGAAGGAAATGGCAACCCACTCCAGTGTTCTTGCCTGGAGAATCCCAGGGGGAGCCTGGTGGGCTGCCGTCTATGAGGTCACACAGAGTCGGACACGACTGAAGTGACTTAGTAGCAGCAGGGGGTTATCTAAGGAAAGGAGTAATTGGATAATTGCATTTTAACGCATTATCTCCACCTGGGTCTTGCACTCAATTGACAGATGGTTGGGCCTCAAGAGTCATCTTATCAGGGAGGCCTTCCAAGACCACTGTTACTCAAAGCAGCAGTTTCGACCACCAAACTGTTTAAAATTCCAATATTCACCTCCTCATCCCCTTAGTTCCAGCTTTGTTTTTATCTGGAGTATGTGTCATTATCTTACTAAAACTTTTACTTAATCATTTATTCCCCACCCAACATTAGATAATTCCTTTATATCACAGGGGTACTCCCCACAAAGAGTGACAAGTCAGTCAGGATTCAGTTACAAACTAGCTATTCTGCAAAGAAAGGGGTTTGTCATGAGGAATTGGGGACAATTAGGGGCTTCCCTGGTGGCTCAGAGGTTAAAGTGTCTGCCTCCAATGTGGGACACCCAGGTTCGATCCCTGGGTCGGGAAGATCCCCTGGAGAAGGAAATGGTAACCCACTCCAGTATTCTTGCCTGGGGAATCCCATGGACGGAGAAGCCTGGTAGGCTACAGTCCACGGGGTTGCAAAGAGTCGGACAGGACTGAGCAACTTCACTCATTCACTCACTGTCATTAGAAGGACTTCCCTGAAGCTCAAATGGTAAAGAATCTGCCTGCAATGCAGGAGACCAGGGTTTGATCCCTGGGTCAGGAAAATCCTCTGGAGAAGGGAATGGCAATCCACTCCAGTATTCTTGCCTGGAGAATTCCATGGACAGAGAAGCCTTGTGGTCTACAGATTGTGGGGTCACAAGTCAGGCATAACTGAGTGACTGTCATTAATAGGGGCTTCCCTGGTGGCACTGGTGGTAAAGAACTCACCTGCCAAATGCAGGAGAGGTAAGAGACAGTTTCCATCCCTGGGTCGGGAAGATCCCCCAGAGATGGGCATGGCAACCCACTCCAGCATTCTTATTTGGAGAATGCCATGGACAGAGGAGCCTGGCAGGCTAGAGTCCATAGGGTCGCAAAAAGTCTGACAGGACTGAAGTGTCTTAGCATGCACACATGCACACACAATCATCAGAAAGGCTAGAGAGGGTCTTGACATCTAAGATTGACTCCCTAAACAATACTGCCAAAACTGTAACGTGGAGTTTACAAGTCAATCAGTCCTGTAATGAGAAAGGCAAGAAACCCCTACTCCAGAGTCCTACCCTCTTCTCAACACTGATAGAGCAAGTGACTGACCATCAATGGAAATGTCAACCTCCCTCCTCAAAACATTCTAATTTTTGTAACCAGTTTAGAGTATTACTATACCATTTTACTATGCCAGTGACAATACTTTTACATCCAGTGGCAAGTGTTATTATTATAATTAGCATTTTACATATGTGAGGACTATGGAATCAAAGTGGTCAAGTGTCTTAACCAAAATTTCACAGCTAGCAAAACCTGAATTCTAACAAGGCCCTTCTGATATTACTCTCTTTCCAGTACACAGTACACTACACACCCCTGCATGGTGAAGAGTATACTGTTCTAATGACAACCAAAATATTAGAAGTCATTCTGGTGCCACCTCCTACTCTTGATACTCTTGAGTTCCAGGTACCCTCTTTACTCTCCCCTCTTCTTTCACTCTGGAATTGCTGTCCTTTCCTGGGGTGTGTTAACTTTATTCTCCGTGTTCATCCCGTTAAAGTGCAGACCTCTTGTGACAGTGCCAATAGCTGAGGTTATTGACTTTGTGAGGAGGAAAAAATGTATTTTTTCCAACCCTAAACTTTGATAATTTTCAAACATATAGCAAAGTTGAAATAAATAAGATCAAAAACACCCATATGAAAATACCTATTTTAAAAACACTTCTTAATGACTCGTATTTGGAAAGGCTGAGATCTCCTAGGAAACAGAAGGAAACATTGCTGATGACAACTGGAGGAGGTTGGAGGCCAACAATGGCTTCCATGAGAGCTCACAGAAGAGAACAGAGAGACTGCATGAGAAAAGTTAGTGCAGGAGCCGAGGTACATGGAATCTTTATGGTGAACAGTCTGCTGCTGCTGCTGCTGCTGCTAAGTCACTTCAGTCGTATCCGACTCTGTGAGACCCCATAGACGGCAGCCCACCAGGCTCCCCCTGGGATTCTCCAGGCAAGAACACTGGAGTGGGTTACCATTTCCTTCTCCAATGCAGGAAAGTGAAAAGTGAAAGTGAAGTCGCCTGAGAGGTTGGCTATTAAGGGTCTCACCTACATCCATAGGTGAAGTCACTGACCATCAAATTCCCCTTCCAATGGAAAACTGAGGTAAGCATCCATGCTGCCTCCTAAGTGACCAGGCTGGCTCTCTGATTAGGCTAGCTGGCTGCTATTATTAGTCAGCCTGTTGGAGGACCACCATACCCAAGCATACAATGATAGTCTGAGCAGCACAGCAAAGGTTCAGCTTCCCTTTTATAAATATCCAAGGCCAGCAGGAATCAAACACAGATCAGAATCACTATCACAGGTGTTTACTCCTCCATTCCCATCTCGTCCCCAGGGCCACATAGGCTGGAATTGTGCCCCCACAGAGGATTAAGCACCTGTTTCTCAGCGGTAACAAATCTATTTTCAGGAAGGACAGCAATTTTCCTTTTTCTTGGTCCCCTACATGCTTGCTTGTGTCAAGATATACCAATTATGAGTTTGCCAGTGAAAGTCAAAAAGAACAAGTGTCATATTCTTCTGTCTTTCAGTTTGGGCTTTGGTTTGCAAACTCCAAAACAAAAATCAAAGGAGCTGGATATTTTTGGTTCTTCCTGTTTCATAAATGTGGGTATTAAGCCACGGAGAAAAACAAATTCTTTTCAAGCACACGTGAAACAGTTACAGAAATAGGTCATGAATTAATTCACAAGGAATTAATTTCCATTTTACAATAAAATTGGAAATTTTAACAAAAGTATATCTTCTTTTGTTACATTTATAACTTTTTTATAACTGTTTTAAGGGTTTAACAATTGTTTATAATTGTTATAACTGTTATAATTGTTACAATTATAACATTTATAACTGTTATATTATAAATGTAAGTATAAACCATTTTTGTCAGTTATACCTCAGTAAAGCTAGAGACAAAAAAAAATCACACACTTCTAACCAACAGAGTATAAAAAGAAAGAAAAAAAAATTGTATATCAGAAAAACCAGGTATATACCCGCTAAACTAGGTGATCAGGTGAACATCAGAAATGTCTTCTTGAAAAAACAAAAACTCTACTTTAAAAATATACATGCATCTTAATATTCATGGCAGCACTATCTACAATAGCCAAGACCTAGAAGAAACCCAAGTGTCCCTCAACTGATGAATGGATAAAGACGATGTAGTATAAACACACACACACACACTGGAATACTACTCGGCCATAAAAAAGATAGCAAAGGACTTGCCCATCATCAGGAAGATATGAGGACTTCTAGACTAAATTCTTTTTTTTTTTTTTAATTTTTCAGCACTTTATTTATTTTTTTTTGATAAATTTAACGCCTTTTATTGCCATTCCTCATTTTACTGTGCTTTGCTTTAGTGAACTTTATAGATACATGTTTTTGTTTTTTTTTTCCTTGTTAATTTTCTGTTTAGTTGATCTATCCATAAGTGTGAGTGGGGTATTAAAGTCTCCCACTATTATTGTGTTATTGTTAATTTCTCCTTTCATACTTGTTAGGATTTGTCTTACATACTGTGGTGCTCCCATGTTGGGTGGATATATATTTATAATTGTTATATCTTCTTCTTGGATTGATCCTTTAATCATTATGTAGTGACCTTCTTTGTCTCTTTTCACAGCCTTTGTTTTAAAGTCTAATTTATCTGATACGAGTATTGTGACTCCTGTCTTTCTTTTGGTCCCAATTTGCATGGAAAATCTTTTTCCAGCCCTTCACTTTCAGTCTGTATGTGTCCCCTGTTTTGAGGTGGGTCTCTTGTAGACAACATATGTAGGGGTCTTGTTTTTGTATCCATTCAGCCAGTCTTTGTCTTTTGGTTGGGGCATTCAACCCATTTACGTTTAAGGTAATTACTGATAAGTATGATCCCGTTGCCATTTACTTTATTGTTTTGGGTTCGAGTTTATACACCATTTTTGTGTTTCCTGTCTAGAGAATATCCTTTAGTATTTGTTGGAGAGCTGGTTTGGTGGTGCAGAATTCTCTCAGCTTTTGCTTGTCTGAAAAGCTTTTGATTTCTCCTTCATACTTGAATGAGATCCTTGCTGGATACAATAATCTGGGCTGTAGGTTATTTTCTTTCATCATTTTAAGTATGTCTTGCCATTCCCTCCTGGCTTGAAGAGTATCTATTGAAAGATCAGCTGTTATCCTTATGGGAATTCCCTTGTGTGTTATTTGTTGTTTTTCCCTTGCTGCTTTTAATATTTGTTCTTTGTGTTTGATCTTTGTTAATTTGATTAATATGTGTCTTGGGGTGTTTCTCCTTGGGTTTATCCTGTTTGGGACTCTCTGGGTTTCTTGGACTTGGGTGATTATTTCCTTCCCCATTTTAGGGAAGTTTTCAACTATTATCTCCTCAAGTATTTTCTCATGGTCTTTCTTTTTGTCTTCTTCTTCTGGAACCCCTATGATTCGAATGTTGTAGCGTTTAATATTGTCCTGGAGGTCTCTGAGATTGTCCTCATTTCTTTTAATTCGTTTTTCTTTTATCCTCTCTGATTCATTTATTTCTATCATTCTATCTTCTAATTCACTAATCCTATCTTCTGCCTCTGTTATTCTACTATTTGTTGCCTCCAGAGTGTTTTTAATTTCATTTATTGCATTATTCATTATATATTGACTCTTTTTTATTTCTTCTAGGTCCTTGTTAAACCTTTCTTGCATCTTCTCAATCCTTGTCTCCAGGCTATTTATCTGTGATTCCATTTTAATTTCAAGATTTTGGATCAATTTCACTATCATTATTTGGAATTCTTTATCAGGTAGATTCCCTATCTCTTCCTCTTTTATTTGGTTTGGTGGGCATTTATCCTGTTGCTTTATCTGCTGGGTATTCCTCTGTCTCTTCATCTTGTTTAAATTGCTGAGTTTGGGAGTCCTTTCTGTATTCTGGCAGTTTGTGGAGTTCTCTTTATTGTGGCGTGTCCTCGCTGTGTGTGGGTATGTAGAGGTGGCTTGTCAAGGTTTCCTGGTTAGGGAAGCTTGTGTCGGTGTTCTGGTGGGTGGAGCTGTATTTCTTCTCTTTGTTCAGTCGCGCTATGGGGAGGGAGGGAGGGATGCTGCAAACAAATGACACTGGCGTGCGCTCGCAGTGCCTCAGCCACACTGGGTCTGCCCCCGCTCACGGCGCGCGTAGCCTCCCTGCCCACAGTGCTCAGGCTCTAGGTTGTTCCGCCGGGAACAATCCGAGGCTGGCCCTGGGTTGCATGCACCTCCCAGGTCCAGGCCGCTCAGGTTCAGGCACTCGGGTAGTCCTCAGAGGCGCAGACTCAGTTGGGGCTGTGTTTTGTGCTCTTCCCAGGTCCGAGCAGCTCAGGTGATGAGGTGTTTGGCGAGCGCCAATGCTGCGACTTATTGCCTCCCCGCCACTTGGTTATCTGGGTGTAAAACCGGCGCACCTTCTCAGGCAGATGTTGACCGTCCAGACCCCCAATAAGTTTTAATTAGCAAAGAAGCCAGTTTTATAGATAATGTCTCTCTGGGGCTGCGATTGCCCCCTTCCGGCTCTGGCTGCCTGTCACCGGAGGGGGAAGGTTTGCAGCCGGCTACCTCTGTTTAGTCCTTTGTTCCGTGCGCGGGGTGGCGGTGTCTTAGGTTAGGGCTGGCTTTTCGCATGGTAGATATCCCACAGTCTGGTTTGCTAGCCCAAATTATTTCGCTCAGATAGTGCTCAGGGTATTCAGGCCAGATTCTTACTCTCAGCGATGCAGCCCGCGCCGCGCCTCCCTGCCCAGCCCCCGCTTGCTAATGGCGGATGCAGGGGTCTGCGCTGCTTCTCCGCTGGGGGAGTTACTGTAGGGCTCGCAATCTGCGAGTTTTAATTGTTTATTTATTTTTTCTCCCTGTTATGTTGTCCTCTGTGCTTCCAAAGCTCGGCACGGATTCGGCAGTGAGAAGGTTTCCTGGTGTTTGGAAACTTCTCTCTTTTTAAGACTCCCTTCCCGGGACGGAACTCCGTCCCTCCCTCTTTTGTCTCTTTTATTGTCTTTAATATTTTTTCCTACCTCCTTTCGAGGAGTTGGGTTGCTTTTCTGGGTGCCTGATGTCCTCTGCTGGCATTCAGAAGTTGTTTTGTGGAATTTACTCGACGTTTAAATGCTCTTTTGATGAAGTTGTGGGGGAGAAAGTGTTTTCCCCATCCTACTCCTCCGCCATCTTGGCGCCTTCCCCTAGACTAAATTCTTTTTCTCATTTCTTTATTATTTCCTTGATGTGCAAGTAGAATCCCAGGTAGCCTCCCTTCCCTATACCACAAAATGATAAAAACAGAATTTGCAAAGGAAATATTGGTATCTATGCCTATAACTGAAATTCCTAAAACTACCCTTGGAATACACAGCCGCACTATCCCCTCTGCCTGTGTAACTCTTAATAAAGGTATTATTATGTAGATAATATTACCTGAATCATGTGCACTAGTTAATTATTCTTTTATTAAATTATGAATTCTAATGATTCCTTCAGTTCTCTGATACCTCATGGTTGGATGGCATCACCAACTCAATGGACATGAATTTGAGCAAGCTCTGGGAGTTGGTGATGGACAGGGAGGCCTGAAGTGCTGTGGTCCATGGGGTGGCAAAGAGTGGGACATGACTTGAGTGACTGAACTGAACTGAAATATTGCTTATTTTAAAAATCCTAGGATTGTTCCCAGTACTCTTGCCTGGAAAATCCCATGGATGGAGGAGCCTGGTGGGCTGCAGTCCATGGGGTCGCGAAGAGTCGGACACAACTGAGCGACTTCACTTTCACTTTTCACTTTCATGCATTGAAGAAGGAAATGGCAACCCACTCCAGTGTTCTTGCCTGGAGAATCCCAGGGACGGGGGAGCCTGGTGGGCTACCATCTCAGGGGTCACACAGAGTCAGACACAACTGAAGCGACTTAGCAGCAGCAGCAGCAGCAGAAGGATTGTTCACAAAAACCTAAATTACAAACTTTTATGAGAGTCAATGGACTTCCCTGGTGGTTCAATGGTTAAGAATCTGCCTGCCCACCTCCTAGAGTAATGGAAATAAAAACAAAAATAAGTAAATGGGACATAATTAAACTTAAAATCTTTTGCACAGCAAAGAAAACAATAAACAAGATTAAAAGACAATCCTCAGAATGGGAGAAAATAATTGCAAACAAAACAACTGACAAAGGATTAATCTCTGAAATATATAAGCAGCTCACACAGCTCACTATCAGAAAAACAAACAGCCGAATCAAAAAAATGGGCAGAAGACCTAAACAGACATTTCTCCAAAGAGACACACAGATAGATGGCCAATATACAATGAAAATATGCTCAACATCACTAATTATTAGAGAAATGCAAATCAAACCTACAATGAGGTATCACCTCACACCAGTCAGAATGGCCATCATCAAAAAATCTACAAACAATAAATGCTGGAGAGGATGTGGAGCAAAGGGAACCTTCCTACACTGTTGGTAGGAATATAAACTGATACAGCCATTATGGAGAACAATATGGAGATTCCTTTAAAAACTAGGAATAAATCTACTATATGCTTAGTCTCTAAATCGAGTGCAACTCTTTGCGACCCCATGGACTGTAGCCCACCAGGCTCCTCTGTTCGTGGGGATTCTCCAGGCAAAAATACTGAAGTGAGTTGCCATGCCCTCCTCCAGGGGATCTTCCCAACCCAGGGATCAAACCCAGGTCTCCCACATTGCAGGTGGATTCTTTGCCATCTGAGCCACCAGGGAAATGACCTGGCAATTCCACTATTGGGCATATACCCTGGAGAAAGTCACAATTCTAAAAGACACATGTACCCCAATGTTCACTGCAGCACTATTTACAATAACCAGGACATGGAAGCAATCTAGATGTCCATCTACAGATGAATGGATAAAGAAGATGTGGCACATATAGACTCAGCCATAAAAAGAATGAAGAACAAATTGAGTCAGTTCCAGTGAGGTGGATGAACCTACAACCTGTTATATAGAGGGAAGTAAGTCAGAAAGAGAAAAATATTATATATTAATACATACATATGGAATCTAGAAAAATGGTATTAATGAACCTATTTTCTTAGAAGGAATGGAGACGCAGATTTAGAGAATGGACTTGGGACCAATAGAGAAAGTAGCATCAACATATATACACTATCGTGTGTAAAATAGATAGCCAATGAGAAGTCACTATATAACACAGGGAGCCCAGCCTGGTGCTCTGTGATGACCTAGGATGTGGGATGGGGAAGGAGACTCAAGAGGGAGGGGAGACAAGTATAATTACAGCTGATTCATGTTGTACAGCAAAAACCAACACAACATTGTAAAGCAAGAATCTACCAACTGATACAGGAAACATGGACCTGATCCCTGGTCCAGGAAGATTCTATATGCCACAAAGCAACTAAACCCATGCTCCACAATGCCACAACTATGGAGCTTGCGTTTTAGAGTCAGCAAACCACAACTGCTAAAACTTCACTCCACAACTACTGAAGCCCACATGCCCTAGAACCTGTGCTCTGCAACAAAGAAGTCACCACAATGAGAAGCTCACACACCACAACTAGAGCATATCCCCTGCACACCACGACTAGAGAATGGGAGAAAATGGTGCAGCAATGAAGACCCGTGCAGCCAAAAAATAAATAAATAAATAAATATAAATATAAAAAAATAAAAGAGCCAAATACATTGTTATCCAAATTACTGCATACTAATTTCATATCTCAACAACATTTCTAGATATCTAAAATGTCATGGTACAAGTTTTTATACTGACTGATAATACCGGGATACTGCAATTTATCAAAATTTGACAGCAATTGGTTTTTACTGAGCATGTGATAAAATCATCTAGGGTATTTAGACTGAAAGAGAGATATGATCTCTGTCTTTTAGAGCTTAGAGTCTAGGTCAGTTCAGTTCAGTCACTCAGTTCTGTTTGACTCTTTGTGACCCCATGGACTGCAGCATGCCAGGCCTCCCTGTCCATCACCAACTCCCGGAGCTTACTCAAACTCATGTCCATTGAGTTGGTGATGCGATCCAACCATCTCATCCTGTATCGTCCCCTTCTCCTCCCACCTTCAATCCTTCCCAGCATCAGGCTCTTTTCAAATGATTCTGTTCTTAGCATCAGATGGCCAAAGTACTGGAGCTTCAGATTCAGCATCAGTCCTTCCAATGAATAGTCAGGACTGATTTTTTTTAGGATGGACTGGTTGGACCTCCTTGCAGTCCAAGGGACTCTCAATAGTCTTCTTCAGCACCACAGTTCAAAAGCATCAATTCTTCAGTGATCAGCTTTCTTTATATTCCAACTCTCACATCCATACATGACTACTGGAAAAACCTTACCTTTGACTAGATGGACCTTTGTTGGCAAAGTAATGTCTCTGCTTTTTAATATGCTGTCTAGGTTGGTCATAACTTTTCTTCCAAGGAACAAGCTTCTTTTAATTTCATGGCTGCAGTCACCATCTGCAGTGATTTTGGAGCCCAAAAAACCAAAATCTGTCACTGTTTCCACTGTTTTCCCATATATTTGCCATGAAGTGATGGGACCGGATGCTATGATCTTAATTTTCTGAGTGTGGAGTTTTAAGCCAACTTCTTCACTTTCATCAAGAAGCTCTTTAATTCTTGTTCACTTTCTGCTATAAGGGTGGTGTCATCTGCATATCTGAGGTTACTGATATTTCTCCAGGCAATCTTGATTCCAGCTTGTGTTTCATTCAGCCCAGCATTTCTCATGATGTACTCTGCATATAAGTTAAATCAGCAGGGTGACA
>NW_011494705.1:700280-735293 GCF_000754665.1 Bison bison bison
TGGAACTCTCTTGTTTTTTCAATGATCCAACGGATGTTGGCAATTTGATCTCTGGTTCCTCTGCCTTTTCTAAATCCAGCTTGAACATCTGGAAGTTCATGGTTCATGTACTGTTGAAGCCTGGCTTGGAGAATTTTGAGTATTACTTTGCTAGGGTGTGAGATGAGTGCAATTGTGCGGTAGTTTGAGCATTCTTTGGCATTGCCTTTCTTTGGGATTGCAATGAAAACTGACCTTTTCCAGTCCTGTGGCCACTGCTGAGTTTTCCACATTTGCTGGCATATTGAGTGCAGCACTTTCACAGCATCATCTTCAGGATTTGAAATAGCTCAACTGGAATTCCACCACCTCCATTAGCTTTGTTCGTAGTGATGCTTCCTAAGGCACACTTGACTTCTCATTCCAGGATGTCTGGCTTTGGGTGAGTGATCACACCATCGTGGTTATCTGGGTCATGAAGATCTTTTTTGTATAGTTCTTTTGTGTAGTCTTGCCACCTCTTCTTAATATCCCCTCCTTCTGTTAGGTCCATACCATTTCTGTCCTTTATTGCTCCCATCTTTGCACAAAATGTTCCTTTGCTATCTCTAATTTTCTTGAAGAGATCTCTAGTCTTTCCCATTCTGTTGTTTTCCTCTATTTCTTTGCATTGATCACTGAGGAAAGCTTTCTTATCTCTTCTTGCTATTCTTTGGAACTCTGCATTCAAATGGGAATATCTTTCCTTTCTCCTTTGCCTTTAGCTTCTCTTCTTTTCTCAGTTATTTGTAAGGCCTCCTTAGACAACCATTTTGCCTTTTTGCATTTCTTTTTTTGGGGGATGGTCTTGATCCTTGCCTCCTGTACAATGTCATGAACTTCTGTCCATAGTTCTTCAGGCACTCTGTCTATCAGATCTAATCCCTTGAATCTATTTGTCACTTCCACTGTTTAATTGTAAGCTATTTGATTTAGTCATACCTGAATGGTCTAGTGGTCTTCCCTAATTGCTTCAATTTAAGTCTGAATTTGGCAATAAGGAGTTCATGATCTGAGCCACAGTCAGCTCCCGGTCTTGTTTAGAGTCTAGAGAAGGAAACAAACATAAACAAGGAAACAAATAAAAATAATTATAAATTGTTGTAAGTGCAATAAAGGAAGAATGCTTTGATAAGAAAAAACAGGCCGGGGGCCAGAGCAGGGGAGCTGATTTCAGTAGACTCTTCAGAGAAAGCCTCTTTGAGGAGGTGACCTCTCTTATTTTGCTTCCAAGAAAAAAACTCACAGTAGTTATAAAACTGTACTATAGACATTTAAAAGATGGATAAGAAACCAGTTAAGAATTTAAGATATTAACATATCTAAAGATATTAGGTGGAGAAGGCAATGGCAACCCTACCCCAGTACTCTTGCCTGGAAAATCCCATGGGCGGAGGAGCCTGGTAGGCTGCAGTCCATGAGGTCGCTAAGAGTCAGACATGACTGAGTGACTTCACTTTCACTTTTCACTTTCATGCATTGGAGAAGGAAATGGCAACCCACTCCAGTGTTCTTGCCTGGAGAATCCCAGGGACGGGGGAGCCTGGTGGGCTGCCATCTATGGGGTCGCACAGAGTCGGGCACGACTGAAGCGACTTAGCAGCAGCAGCAGTAGCAAAGATATTAGGACTTGCTAAAATAAGTTCTTAGTTTCCTGCCATTCACAATAAAATAGAGAGCCTTTTGTGTTGTATAGTTCCCATCCGCAGAAGAAAGAAAACATACTGAGTCATCTAAAGAAAATAATATGTCTCTGACACTGGGGTCAAGTAGGAATTTATCATGATTCTTTATATAAGGAACATCAGATAAACTAATAAACTGTGATTTTCCTGTGTTGTTTTGTTCAGTTCAGTTCAGTTCAGTCGCTCAGTCGTGTTTTGTAGAAGACCGTAAAATTTTCTTCAAGTGTACATTATTGGTATTGACCCAATATAAAGCCCAAGATAATAAATGACTTTCTGATGATGTAACCAAATGTAGCGACTATAAGAAACTAGTACATGGATCCCGCTTAGGCTTTCTTAAGTACTATCTGGGGCTTCCCTCATAGCTCAGTTGGTGAAGAATCCACCTGCAATGCAGAAGACCTGGTTCAATCCCTGGGTTGGGAAGATCTCCTAGAGGAGGGCATGGCAACCCACCCCAGTATTCTTGCCTGGGGAATCCCATGGACAGAGGAGCCTGGTGGGCTACAGTCTGTGGGGTCGCAAAGAGTCGAACGTGACTGAGTGATCAACACTTTCACACTTTCTTTCACTTTTCAAGTACTAGCTAGTGACACAACCTAAGGACTCTACATGGCAAGATTTAACAGGTGAATTTTCTCTCTGCTGGATATCTACAGGGATGACATCATATATCATTGATTGAAGAGAAATGCATACACTTCAGATAGCAGATGTAAAAGGATTTTCAACATTTTGTAATGAACAATTTAGTAGCTAACCTTCCATTCTTGTTCAAGCAAAGTGACATAGAAGCAAGCTATGCTGTTATCAGGGAAAAGGGTCAAAATGTTTCTCAATGAACAACAAAAGAACATTTGAAGCCATTTAAGCATATGGCCAAGTATTTGGCTGAGACCACAAAATGTGATATCATAAAGCACAAAGGAATTATTTTGACCCTCTCCAAGACCCTAAGTATTTCTACTGCCAACTGGCCACAGTGACCACCAAAAGAGGTCACACGGACTTTGTACTGAGAATTACTTTCCAAGCAGAACTACATCATCAGGAGTCTACCAGGATGCTTTATCATTAATGCACCATGTAGTTGAATGAATTAAGCTTTTATCTGGATTTATTTGATAAAGTCCATTTAGAGGTTAGACAATGACTGCCAAATATAATGATTGTTTCAGCATAATTGATGCCAGGCTGTTCTTCCTGATAACACTCCTCCAAAAGGTTCAGCTGAATCTTAATAAAGCAAATATAACCATTAGTCAGAAGAATACAACCACAGTTCAGAAGAGGGTACTTCCCTTCCTCCCCATCTATACTGATAAGTGGGCCTGCATCCACTTCATCCACTAGCTACAACAGGAAGTATAGAATTCTGGACAAACTAGAGCTGCTCTTCAGGGAGACTGCTGGTTTCATAAGGAAAAGAGATTAGCCATTACAAATGCTGATGGATTCTTGCTGTCTCTTCTCCGCAGATAATGAGAATATAAATGCTGGGATGCTTGGAGTACCAGTCAACTAACTATAAGTATGAGATGGGCTGAAACAAGCTTCTCTCCACCCCGTGACACTCTCCCATTGACCAGCCAAGTAGAAGGGAGGGGAGAAGACAAAATGAATAATGGACTGTGACCTACCTCACCCAATTCTTTTGACCCACAAAGATTTCTCCTAATGGCCTAAGAACATCAGATACGCAAAAAGAAAAGGAAACACACTGTTCTTAACCACTTTTGGGTAGTTTGTTCTCCTTCTGAGTGACAGTTTTAGACTGTCTTCTCTTAGAGACAGAGAGTTAATTTTCCATTTTTGTGATCTCTCCTCAAATCATCAAGTTCTGTATACACAGCATGTGCTCAGTAAATAAGTTTGACCAACAACATGACTGTTTTATTGGTTTCATTTTACACATAGAATGTAATATGGTACCTTGCAGTAGGTGTTCAAATATATGGGTCAGATGAAGGCAAAGACCAATGTATTACAACCACACTTCTTTTTGGTCTCCACTTGTGTACACTAAAGAGTGTAAAGCCAAAATGGATTAAAGACCTAAATGTAAGGGTGAATACTATAATACTCTTCTAGGAAAACATAGGCAGAACACTCTTTGACATAAAGCTCAGCAAGGTCTTTTTCAATCTACCTCCTAGAGTACTGAAAATAAAAACAAAAATAAAGAAATGGGATTTTATTAAAGTTAAAAGCTTTTGTACAGCATGGGAAACCACAACAAAAATGAAAAGACAACCCTCAGAATGACAGAAAATATTTGCAAATGAAGCAACTGACAAGGAATTACTCTCCAAAACATACAAACAGCTCATGCAGTTCAATATCAAAACCACAAACAACCCAATCAAAAAATGGGCAGAAGATTTAAATAGACATTTCTCCAAAGAAGACATACAGATGGCCAAAAAAGCACATGAAAAGATGCTCAGCATCACTCATTATCAGAGAAATGAAAATCAAAACTACAATGAGATAACACCTCACACAGGTGAGAATGACCATCAACAAATCTACAAACAATAAATGCTGGAGAGGGTGTGGAGAAAAGGGAACCCTCCTACACTGTTGGTGGGAATGTAAATTGGTACAGTAACTAGAGGGAACAGTGTGGAGGTTCCTTTAAAAACTAAAAATAGAGCTACCAGCAATCCAACTCCTGGGCATATATCCAGAGAAAACCATAATTCAAAAAGATACATACACCTCAATGTTCACTTCAGCTCTATTTACAACAGACAGGACATCAGAAGCAACTTAAATGTTTGATGACAGAGGACTAGCTAAAGAAGATGTGGTACATATATACAATGGACTATTACTCAGCCATAAAAAAAGAATGAAATAATGCCAATTACAGCAATGTGGATAAACCTAGAGATGGTCCTACTGAGTGAAAAAAGTCAGGCAGGGAAAGACAAATACCACATGATACTCCTTATATGTGGAATCTAAAAAAAGAGTACAAATGAACTTATCTACAAAACAGAAATAGAGTTACAGATGTAGAAAACAAATTTACAGTTACTGAGGGGTAAGGGGGGAAGGATAAACTGGGAGATTGGAACTGACATATACACATTACTATATGTAAAATAGATGACTAATAAGGACCCACTGTAGAGCACAGAGAACTCTACTCAATACCATGCAATGGCCTATACAGGAGAAGAATCTAAAGAAGAGTGGATGTATGTGTATGTGTAACTGATTTACTTTTCTGTATACCTGAAACTAACACAACATTATAAATTAACTATACAACAACAAAAAAAATTTTTCAAGAAAATAAAAAATTCCTATCAATAAATTTTTGTGTAGCAAATTCTATAAGGGTTATATGTTATTACTGTAAGATTTTATTATGAGCCATAGTACCTGAAACTTTAAGAATGCTCCCAGAATTTTTTTTTCTTTTCTAACTGTACTCTTTTCCCTAAGTGCTCTCAACCAACCCACTCCACTAAATATTATCTAAAGGTAAAAATATCTCCCAAATATTTGGCTCTGTCCTCATGTATCCAGCTGTCTACTTGACATCTCCACTTAGAGGTCAATATGCAACTCAAATTTAATCTTTCTAAATCATATTTGTTGTCATATTTCCAATGTCTACAAGAGAATCTGACTCATGCAGGTGCTTAATAAATAGTTCTTGAATAAAGAAGTCAGTGAATCAGTTAGCTAATAAGCCTAGAATGCATTTATCCAGTTTCCCTCAACTGCTTTAACCTCAACTTTCAAAGCTAACAATTATTGAACATTTACATGGGCCAGGAACAATGAATATTCTTTACACATACCATTTCTAGTTTTATTCAATCCTTGCACACACAGATTATGAAATACAACTAGCCAAGTGGCAGAGCCAGAATTCAAATACAAATCAATCTTACCCCAAAGACCTAAGTCCCAACCTAAGCTAGGTTGCCTATTGATAGCATGCTCCCTTCAAATGGGTCAGGTTCCCTGTGAACATTCACCAGGAGAGTAAAGTCCTCAACTTAGAGCTCACATCCCTCTCCTATAAGATAACACAGATAATGTTCACTTGGAGGCACAAGGAGATCAAGGCTTGGCTAACATAAAAATGTTCTTCCTATGATATACATCCTGCAGACACAGCAAGACTATCCAAAACAGCATTTGCCAAGTTAGCCCATTATTAAATGTCTGAAGCTTCTGCAGAACCTATGCAATGACTGTTACATGTTTTCTAAGATTTAGGTCTACAAAGTTAAACATATTTTTTACTGTACAGAAGGACTGGGTTCTCGTAAAGGTCAAGTGAGCCAGTAGGTTTCTCTCTCTTTGGAGACAAACTTGAGATATTTCACAGTGTGCATTAGTTATACAATCACAAAATTCTGGAAATGGAAAGGAACTAAGACAGGACCTCTTATTTCACAAAAGTTAAAAAAAAAAAATGAGGCACCGAAGTGTAAACTGACTTGTAACTGCAGAGCTGGTAGCTGATAGAATGAAATTACATCATTTACCAAATTTAGTTCTCAATATGTATTATAACTGAGCAAGGACCCCTTCAGTCATTTTTATGGAGTCAATATTCATTACTTCTAACTTCTAAAATTATGCCAAGTTTATGATACTGACTGCCCATATTTTTTCCTAGACTTTGTATTTTATTTTATTTTAAAAGTTTCAGGTTATCAATCTCTCATGTAATAAGCAATGGACATCATTCCTCCTTCGTGTCCTAGGAAAAAAATAACCAAAAAAATTATTATGTATTCTTGGTAAATAAACTCTTCAAAAATTGAATGTCACAATTGCAACTGGTGGAAGGCATTTCTAATTGGCTCCAGTTTCAGGAGGAAGTAATTGAAAGCTACCTTAAAGACTCTCCTCCATTACATGTGCCTTTTCCCTCTGCAGTTACTTTCTGAATTACAACTATAATTTTCTTCCCAGTCCAAAATGGTCCAACAGTCCAACAGTAGTTCAAGATGATGCACTAGTGCCAAACTGAACTTAACTCTTCACTGTCTTCTTTAACATGTTTCACACAATTATCCTGATTCTCTAAGTTCTCAAACTTTATACAGCATCAGAAACACCAGGAGGGCTTACAAAAGCAAAGTACTAGGTCCTAACCTCAGAGTCGGATCCAGTAGCTATGGGATGGGGCTCAAGAGTGGGAATTTGCTGTATGACTCCGAGAACTCAAACAGGGGCTCTGTGACAATCTAGAAGGGTGGGATGGGGAGGAACAAGGGAAGGAGGGGACATGGGTATACCTCCGGCTGATTCTTGTTGATGTAACCACAAAATTCTGTGATGAAACCACAAAATTCTGTAAAGCAATTATCCTTCAATTAAAAAAAATAAAGTGAAAGAAAAAAAGAATTTACATTTCTAATGAGTTCCCAGGTGATGCTGTCTGGAGATCACTGTTTTAAATTTTGTGATAAACACATTTCCATCAAGACTAACCACACTGAAATTACTTCAGATGGATTTTTATATTCCTGGATTAATTCTAGAACACAGAGAATGGTGACTTAAAATCCAGATGCCAGATCCATGTCTTCCACAAAAAAGAATACTCAAAACCTTCTTGCTGAATTCTTTTACTCAGAAAACATAACTGTGGGTTACTGTCAGGGATGGTGGTAGTGGTTTAGTAGCTAAGTTGTGTCCAACTCTTGTGACCCCATGGACTGTAGCCTGCCAGGCTCCTCTGTCCATGGGCTTTCCCAGGCAAGAACATTGGAGTGGATTTTCATTTCCTTCTCTAGGGGATCTTCCCGACCCAGGAATGGAACCCATGTTTCCTGCATTGCAGCAAGTGCTTTTACCATTGAGTCACCAGGGAAGCCCTATTATCAGAGATTACCATGAAAATTAGCTATCGACTGCAGATTAGTGCTTTGAAAAATAATGAGTGTTATTGTTGCAGGGATGACACCACCCTTATGGCAGAAAGCAAAGAACTAAAGAGCCTCTTGATGAAAGTGAAACAGGAGAGTGAAAAGTTGGCTTAAAATTCAACATTCAGAAAACTAAGATCATGCCATTTGGTCCCATCACTTCATGGCAAATACATGGGGAAACAGTGACAGACTTTATTTTCTTGGGCTCCAAAATCACTGCAGATGGTGACTGCAGCCATGAAATTAAAAGACGCTTGCTCCTCGGAAGGAAAGTTATGACCAACCTAGACAGCATATTAAAAAGCAGAGACATTACTTTGCCAACAAAGGTCCATCTAGTCAAAGCTATGGTTTTTCCAGTAGTTATGTATGGATGTGAGAGTTGGACTATAAAGAAACCTGAGCACCAAAGAATTGATGCTTTTGAACTGTGGTGTTGGAGAAGACTCTTGAGAGTCCCTTGGACTGCAAGGAGATCCAACTAGTCCATTCTAAAGGAAATCAGTCCTGAATATTCATTGGAAGGACTGATGCTGAAGCTGAAACTCCAATACTTTGGCCACCTGATGCGAAGAACTGACTCATTTGAAAAGACCCTGACGCTGGGAAAGATTGAAGGTGGGAAGAGAAGAGGATGACAAAGGATGAGATGGTTGGATGGCATCACCAACTCAATGGACATGAGTCTGAGTAAACTCCAAGAGTTGGTGATGGACAGGGAGGCCTGGCATGCTGCAGTCCATGGGGTCGCAAAGAGTCGGACACGACTGAGCGACTGAACTGAACTGACTAAAGATTCTACTAAGCATTTTCTATTTCATAATTTATCCTACTGAACAAAGAATTTTTACCCCTGTTCAGTCCAGACCTGGCTCTGTTGCTTAGCAATGGGCTCCATGAACCTTTACAGTATTGTGTTTTCCTCTTCAAAAAGGGACAGTGTGCCACAGGAACTTTTTAACTTCCCCAGAGTGCTCCCACAGAAAAGGATTAATAATCATTTTGTATTTAATCTAGCAGACAAAAATTCTCAAGATGAGAAGCTTTCTTTTACAATGTTTTAAAATGCACTATGCTCTTTCTTCAAATTGAAGCTCTTTGATTCACAGTCATCGCAGTAACTTCCGGAGGGATTCATCTTTCTGACAAAGAAGCATCAGTCCATCAATACATATTTTAGACTGCCTCGTCTGTGTTCAGCTTTGGGCTGGGCAAGTGAGAGATTCAAAAGACACATAAAAGAATATCTGTGGACACACTCTGTACATTGTAAAGGAGCAGGTTTAGACGTTAAGATAGTATCTCCTTCATAAGATCAATGATGCATGAGAGATTAACCCAGAAGAAACACTAGCAAACTATACAAGACAGTATGCTATTGACTACTAAATGATGAGGCACTCCACCAAAAGCCTTTTAAGAATTCAGAGAGGGTAGAAGCTAATAATAAGAAGAGCTGGCATTTATCAAGTGCTTCCCTATAGGCACTTCAAATGCATTATCTGTTTTAATTGTCACAACAGTCCTGTGAAGTCAGAATTATTATCATCCTCATTTTCAGATGAGAACACTAAGGCTTAAAGGTTAATTAGCTCATGAGTAAACAAACCTAGGTCTGAGTTAAGTAAAGGAGAGAGCTTTGTGGAGTGTGGCTACACAGAGACCCAGCCACCACACTGCCCTTTTCCCTGGCATCTGTCTGCACTATTCATAAATGCAAGGCTTAATTCCAGGCCGGTGTTCCTCTGAGAAAAGATTTAAGCTCTAATTCATGCCTATAAACGTCTGTGAATGAATACCTGTCCCTTCCAACCTTTCAGCCAACAGGAAGTCCTCTGGGACAGAGTACAGAAGGAGGATTTCTTTTTATGTATATTATCTTCAAGCAATGAGTTCTGTAGCATGATACGTGATTTGTATAGTAGTAAGCATGTTGATCTACAAAAGCATACCCTGTTTTCATACTAAGCCGAATCACATCTACCTTTCAGATTTGAATCATTCAGCATCTCTATCCAAACAAACTTTCTCCTCAATTGTATTAATAATGCCTGAGCCTATTCTGATGAAACTTTTTAAATTCAATGGTTCATTGAAATTTACCTCCAGCTCTATCTTGAAATGTCCCAGACTCTTCAAATAACAGTAGACAATGTCACCCCTGACACTCTGCCCCCATTCTCCACACATACTCAGAAAAACACACAAGACAAGTAGTTGTGTTTTCCAGGAGGTTTTTGAAATGGAGGCTAGACAGACTGTATCCCCTCACCACTATACTTGGGGTGAGGGAGTGTGTCAGGGCAAAAGCCAAACTCCAGGCCTGCGACTGTGTCAATTGCCTTAAACTGTCTCTGAAAGCATTGTTCAAAGTAGAGGGAAAAGTGCATAAATGGTTAATATTTAAATTGACTCCTGGGACTTCCCTGGAGTCCAGGTAATTAAGACTCTGCATTTCCATAGCCATGGGTGTGAGTTGATTCCCAGTCAGGGAACTGAGATCCTACATGCCACATGGCACAGCCAAAAATAAATAAGTAAAGAAGTAAAATTGAAGATAAACTGATTCCCAAGTCCTAGGTTTGGGAGTGAATTCCTAGGTCCTAGAACTATTTCTGCCCAAGTCCTGAGGGTTTTTGTTGTTGTTAAGTTGCTAAGTTGTTTCTGACTTTGCTTGTGTATGTACAGACCCCAAGGACTGCAGCACACCAGGCTTCCCTGTCCTTCACAATCTCCTGGAGTTTGTTCAGGCTCATGTCCATTGAGTCAGTGATGCCATCCAACCATATCATCCTTTGTTGCCCCCTTCTCCTCCTGCCCCCAATCTTTCCCAGCATCAGAGTCTTTTTAAAGTCTACAACATGGAAAGAATGGAAAAGAATGAAAAAACTCTGACACTATCCAGTATTGTCCAGGATGTAGTGAAATGCAAACTCTCACACACAGCCAGTGAGAGAGTATATTAGCACAACCTCTTTGGAGAGCAGTTTGGTACATGTCACATTCCATCATATAGAAATTCTCACATGTGCAAAACACATGTTCATTGCAGAACTGTTTACAACAGTGAACTACTGGAAACAACTAAACCACCCACCAGCATAGTAAGTAAATAAAATGTGGCACATTCATAAAATGTACTATAGCAGTAAATAGGAGTAAACTAGCACTATGTATTAAGATTGAGCCTCCACAAAATTCTAGCAAACAGAATTCAACAACATATTAAAAAGATCATACATCATGACCAAGTGGGCTTTATCCCAGGGATGCTGGATTCTTCAGTATTCACAAACTGATCAATGTGATACACCATATTAACAAATTGAAAGATAAAAACTATATGATTATCTCAATAGATGCTGAGAAAGCATTTGACAAAATTCAACACCCATTTATGATGAAAACTTGCCAGAAAACAGACAAAAGGAATATACCTCAACATAATAAAAGCCATCTATGATAAATCCACAGCAAACAATATCCTCAATGGTGAAAAATTGAAAGCATTTCCTCTAAAGTCAGGAATAAGACAAGGGTGCCCACTCTCACCACTACTATTCAACATAGTTTTGGAAGTCTTAGCCACAGCAGAGAAGAAAAAGAAATAAAAGGAATCCAGATTGGAAAAGAAGAAGTAAAAACTCTCACTCTTTGCAGATGATATGATCCTCTACATAGAAAAGCCTAAAGACACCACCAGAAAATTACTAGAGCTAATCAATGAATATAGTAAAGTTGCAGGATATAAAATTAATACACAGAAATCCCTTGTGTTCCTATACACTTACAATGAGGAAACAGAAAGAGAAATTAAGGAAACAATCCCATTCACCATTGCAATGGGGGAAAAAAAAACATAGGAATAAATTTACCTAAAGAAACAAAAGACCTATATATAGAAAACTATAAAACAATGACAAAAGAAATAAAAAATTACTCAAATAGATGGAGGAATATACAATGTTCATGGATCAGAAGAATCAATATAGTGAAAATGAGTATACTACCCAAAGCAATCTATAGAGTCAATGCAATCCCTATCAGGCTACCAGCTGTATTTTTCACAGAACTAGAACAAATAATTCCACAATTTGTATGGAAACACAAAAAAAACTCAAATAGCCAAAGCAATCTTGAGAAAGAAGAATGGAACTACAGGAGTCAACCTGCCTGACTTCAGACTATACTACAAAGCTACAGTCATCAAGACAGTATGGTACTGGCACAAAGACAGAAATATAGATCAATGGAACAAAATAAAAAGCCCAGAGATGAATCCACGCACCTATGGACATCTTATCTTTGACAAAGGAGGCAAAAATACACAATAGAGAAAAGACAATCTCTTTAAAAGTGGTGCTTGGAAAACTGGCCAACCACCTGTAAAAGAATGAAACTACAACACTTTCTAACACCATACACAAAAATAAACTCAAAATGGATTAAAGATCTAAATGTAAGACCAGAAACTATAAAACTCCTAGAGGAAAACATAAGCAGAACACTCTCTGACATAAATCACAGCAAGATCTTCTATGACCCACCTCCCACAGTAATGGAAATAAAAGCAAAAATAAACAAATGGGACCTAGTTAAACTTAAAAGCTTTTGCACAATGAAGGAAACTATAAGCAAGGTGAAAAGTCAGCTTTCAGAATGGGAGAAAATAATAGCAAATGAAAAAACTGACAAAGAATTAATCTCCAAAATATACAAGCAGCTCATGCAGCTCAATACCTAAAAAACAAATGACCCAATCAAAAAATGGGCCAAAGAACTAAACAGACATTTCTCCAAAGAAGACATACAGATGGCTAACAAACACATGAAAAGATGATCAACATCACTCATTATCAGAGAAATGCAAATCAAAACCACAATGAGGTACCATCTTACACCGGTCAGAAGAGCTACAAATAATAAATGCTGGAGTGGGTGTGGAGTAAAGGGAACCCTCTTACACTGTTAGTGGGAATGCAAACTAGTACAGCCACTATGGTGAACAGTGTGGAGATTCCTTAAAAAACTGGAAATAGAACTGCCATATGACCCAGCAATCCCACTACTGGGCATACACACCAAGAAAACCAAAATTGAAAGAGATACGTGCACCCCAATGTTCATTGCAGCACTGTTTACAATAGCTAGGACATGGAAACAACCTAGATGGCCATCAGCAGAGGAATGGATAAGAAAGTTGTGGTACATATACAAAGGAATGTTACTCAGCTATAAAAAAGAAATCATTAGAGTCACTTCTAATGATGTGGATGAAACTGGAGCCTATTATACAGAATGAAGTAATTCAGAAAGAAAAACACCAATACAGTATATTAACGCATATGTATGGAATTGAGAAAGATGGTAATGACGACCCTATATGCTAGACAACAAAAGAGACACAGATATAAAGAACAGACTTTTGGACTCTGTGGGAGAAGGCAAGAGTGGAATGATTTGAGAGAACAGCATTGAAACATGTGTATTACCATATGTGAAATAGATGACCAGTTCAAGTTCGCTGCATGAAACAGGGCACTCAAAGCCAGTGTACACAGTGGGAGGGTGTACACGGGGGGACACATGTACATCCGTGGCTGATTCATGTCAATATATAGCAAAACCACCACAATATTGTAAAGTAATTAGCCTCCAATTAAAATACATAATTTCTTTTTTAAAGATTGATCTCAAAAATACAGTGTTACCTCTGTTATATTTAAAATGGACAAGCAACAAGGACCTACTGTATAGCACACAGAATGCTGCTCAATGGTTTGTGGCAGCCTGGATGGTAGGGAGGTTAGGGGAGAATGGATACATGTATATGTATGACTGAGTCATCTTCAACATTCACCTAAAACTATCACAACATTGTTAATCGGCTATGCGTGCAGTGTTAAGTCACTTCAGTTGTATCGGACTCTTTGCAACTTTATGGACCATAACCCACCAGGCTCCTCCATCCATGGGATTCTCCAGGGAAGAAAACTGGAGTGGGTTTCAATGCCCTCCTCCAGGGGATCTTCCTGACCCAGGGATCAAAGCAACATCTCTTACATCTCCTGCATTGGAGGTATGTTCTTTACTACTAGTGCCACTTCGGAAGTCTCATTAATCAGCTATATCTCAATACAAAAAAAAAAGCTTGTTTAAAAAAAAAGACTTATTTTAGATTTAGGTATTTTTATTTTAATATTATGTTACTCTTTAGCATACAGAAAAGGAAAAGAAAACTGAAATAAAACTATAAATTGATAAATAAAATTAAATAAAAAATTTTTCTCAACCTTCAAAAATAATACAGTGTTGCATGAAGATAAAAGCAAGTTAAAGAATAATATTGTAAGGTACCACTGTATAAATCTTAAGGAAAAAAACAAAACATACATACAGAAACATCTGTGTTGTTTATCATGATTATATATAAGTTAAAGTATTTTAAAATGGCTCAGAAGGATATATACCAAATTCATAGCAATGGCTGCCTCTTAAGAGAGGGTGGGATTTGACTAGGAGTAGAAGACAAAGAGTATTTATCCTTACCTAAAATATCCCAGTTTTTTAATTAAAAAAAAGACTCTGAAAAGATAAAATGTTAGCAATGATTGGTTCTGAAATTAATTGATGTTCAGTATAGTATTCTGTCTGTTTTTCTATATTTAAAAACATAGCCTTCATTTAAAAAAAGAGAGCGATAAAGAGCTAAAAGCTGCCCTTCCCAGCTATGAATTTTAGAGTTGGATCATTAAGAATGTCATGCATTTCCATCATAGGCTCAGGATGAACCTAAATCTGGTTGATGTAGGAGGTACCAAAAGTCACCTCTCTCTGGCTAGGTAGTATTCCCACTAACACAAATGGATGCACTTCAGTGAAGGCTCAAAGTCCTTTCTAGCAGGGTTGGCTTCCTGAGCATGAGATGTAGAGTCACATACCACCTCATGCTCTGATCAGAATGGCCCATGCCTAGTTTAATGCTCTATTGTCACAGTCTTGAAATTCATCATGATTTCATCTCTGAGCTTGTGTTTTGTGAGTGAAATCTAATAAGATGATGACATGTGCACATGAGCAGATGAGATATGCCCAGTTTGTGCACTCTCGGTTCCTTGATGTCCCATTCTTGATGTCCACAGAATTTCAGACCCATGATGTGTGGAAATTTAGTGAATCTTAGAGCAAATTTAGGTGGTTCAGTGTAAAGAATCTGCCTGCCAAAGCAGGAGACACAAGAGATGTAGGCTCGATCCCTGGGTCGGGAAGATGCCCTGGAGTCAGAAATAGCAATCCACTCCAGTATTCTTGCCTGGGAAATTCCATACACAAAGAAGCCTGGCAGGCTACAGTCCATGTGGTCGCAAAGAGTCAGACACAACTGAGCACGACAGAAGACAAGATGAGAGCAAATATAGTATTATGAAATTGCCAGTTTCTGTAGAGTGTTGATACAAAGTGTGCATACTAAGAAGTGAAATAAAAACTATTGAGTTAGTTTAGTTTTGTGCAGCATTTCCACGGTTATGATAAGAACAAAATAAATATGTATGTAGAACATGTAGAATATAACTTATGTGATTCCTTGATTCTGCACATCAATTAAATGCTTGACGTTTACATTTAAAACTGGTATTGCCTGATATAAACATGAAAAGTAAGATTGATGCTAATTATTTAAATTTTTAAATTTTTCTTTACTTAGAAAGACATTAAATAGCACACAAAAAATATCATGCCATGTTGAGTGAGACTGAAAGAAAGGAAATGGCTTTATATTTTAACAAATTTACTGGCCCTTTTTTCCTGGCTTTTTGAACAAAGGGACTTGCATTGCTATCTTGCACTGAACCTGGTAAGTCATGTAGCTGGCCCTACTTGCTGGCTCTGACATATGATCCACCTAAGAGAAACCGTCATCAAGCAAGTGCCTGGACAGTTCCCACAGCAAAGCCAGGGGACTGTCTAGAGCCCAAATCTCAGCACAGTCTGTTCTCTGTGTTCTTGGGAGCTCAGGACTGAGTGGTCACTTAAGGGCAGAGGTGGCTCTTAACCCATATGGACTTCATTCTCAGACAAATAAGGCCTCAAGCACACTTCAGGAATGGAGGTGAGGTACATCCCTTCACCCAGGGGAAGACAAGGTTTAAGAGGCCAGGTTCTGGAGACTGCACGTATCTGTGCTTGATACGTAGGAAGACTTCAATAGCTGTTAGCCATGATAAATTTCCCAAGGTTCCTCTTCTTACTTGGCTCTTCAGTGACTGAAGGGGAGGTGGTATATGAGGCAGCTTACAAAAGAGGCAATGTAGTCGGATTAAGTTCAAGTCCAGCTCTATAGGTGGCTAGTCATGGTTCAGGCAAGTTTCTTAACTTGTCCCTAAACTAAATTTTGTACTCAAGACCCAATTTAATGGAATCTCAAGCCATGAAAGTCTCAGATAATATCTGCTGGTAGGCCCTGAAGGTAAGGATGGAAGAAAAAGCAGGTTACCATAAGGAAAGAATAAAACTGCCATCCCAAATTGAGAGCACAGAGACCACTTCCCCAACATTGTTTTATGTGAGGACTAACTTCAGGAAGGCATCTCAAGATCTGCCTCATATAACACGTATAGCATAAACAAAAAAAGCAAAAATAGGCAAATAAAACCACCTCAGATTTACAGACTTCCATGCAGTAAGAAAAACAATCAACAAAGTGAAAAGGCAACCTGCGGAATGGGAAAAAAAATAGTTGTAAAGCATATATCTGATAGGGAGTTAATCCCCAGAATATATAAAGAACTCTGGAGGCTCAACAACAAAATAAACAAATAGCTCAGTTTTTTCTTTAAAAAAAAAAAAAAAAATGGGTGGAGCACTCAGACATTTCGCCAAAGAACATAAACAAATGTCTAATTCAAAAAGATACATAGACTCCAACGTTCATAGCAGGACCATTTACAACAGCAAAGACATGAAAGCAAGCTACGTGTATATCAACAGATGGATGGATAAAGAAGATGCGGTACGTATATACAATGGAATATTACTCAGCCATGAAAAGAACGACATTTTTCCATTCGCAGCAACATAGATGGACTTAGAGGGCTAAGTGAAGTAAGTCAGATAGACAAAGACTGTATGATATGACTTATATGTAGAATCTAAAAAATACAACAAACTAGTGATTATACCAAAAAAGAAGCAGACTCATAGATACAGAGAATAAGCTAGTGGTTACCCCTGGAAGGGAAGCAGTGTAAGGATGAGGGTAAAAACTACTGGGTGTAAGACAGGCTACAAGGATGTATTGTACAACACAAGGAAATATAGCAAATATTTTGTAATAACCTGTAAACACAGTGTTGGAGAAGGAAATGGCAACCCACTCCAGTATTCTTGCCTGGAAAACCCCATGGACAGAGGAGCCTGGTTGGCTATAGTTCATGAGGTCGCAAAAGAGTCAGACACAGTGTATAATTGTATAAAATATTTTAAATATGAATTAGGAAAAAAAATGAGCAAAGGAGTGAACAGAGTTTTCTCCAAAGAAGATATACAAATGTCCAAAAAAGCATATGACAAGATGCTCAGGGTCACTAATCATGAGTAAAATGCAAATCAAAACCACCATGAGATACCACTTCACATTCATGAGACGGCCACTATCCAAAACACAGAAAATAACAAATGCTGACGAGGATGTGGAGAAATGGAACAATTGTGTACTATTGGTGGGAATGTAAAATGGTTCTGCTATTACGGAAAACAGCATAGAGGTTCCTCAGAGAGTTAAAAGTAGAATGACCATATGATTTAGCAATGCCACTTCTGAGTGTACATCCAAAAGAATTGAAAACAGGACCTCAAAGAGATACGTGCACGTCCGTGTTCACTGCAGCAGTATTCACAATAGCCCAAGAGGTGGAAGCAATCAAATGTCAATGTCAGGGGAGTGGATAAACACAGTGTGATATTTACATACAATGTCTTATTATTCAGCCTTAAAAGAGAAGTAGATCCTGTCACACACTACAGCATAGCTGAACTCTGAAGACACTATGCTAAGTGACATTAGCCAATCACAGAATATTGTGCAGTTCTACTTACCTGATGTATCTAAATGTAGTCAAACGCATAGGAACAGAAAGGTGCACGTCCTTCTGGAGGGCTGCTGAGGAGGGGAAACCGGGAGCTGTTGTTCAACGGGTACAGAGTTTTAGTTTTGCAGGATGAAAAAGCTCTAGACATGTGTTGCACAACAATATCCTTTTAATTAACACTACTGTACTGTATACTTAAAAATGATTAAGGTAGTAACTTTTATGCTACAGTGATAATTTTTAAAAAGTATGATCCATAAAAATTTGGATTAAGTTGGACTTTATTAAAATTAAAGCTTTGGGTTACATAAAGTTGAAATTAAAAAAAAAAGAACAGGTGAAGTTTAAACGATGAAGGAAGTAATTCCTATGTACCACATGTTAACAGCACCTGCCATATAGGAAGTCTCCATAAATAATGATGGTGTTATTTTGTTACCAGCAAGATTCATATCGCAGTTTGTGTTCAAGTGATGAAGTAATTCTGTGAGTTAGAACAACACTTTCTTGAAGTGATTAAAATGTAGTCTGGGCATTTCTTTTAAAATGGTGTTTAAAAGCTCCATTTCCAGGCAGCTGAAGAATACTCTTTCAAATGCATATGAGATTTTTATAAGAAAGTTAATTATACTACTGATTCATAGCACTCCCCGAAAAAGTAGAAGAATAACCTATCCACATGTGACTAAATCTCAAAAACATGTGCTAACATCAAGATGGCAAATTATAGAAGAACACTATGAAGTGCATTTAAAACATATATATAACTGTTCTATGTATACATACTCGCCTATGTAGTAAGCATTCCAAAATATGTATAATGACACTCATCAATTTCAGATAGTGTTACTTCTGGATAAGGAAAAAAATAAAGGGATAAAGGATGGAACTTAATCTGTAACTACTGCATTTTATTTCTAAAAGTTAAAAAAGAAGAGTGAAGGGGAGCTATCTATAACAAAACTTACTTGTATTTCATTTGAGTAATGGATATACAGATGTTTGTGATAGTATTTTCTGTGTTTTCTGTATGTTTAATAAGTTTCATAATTTAGAGTGTTAATTTTCACATGCATTTTTATTATTTACTAAAACTCAAAAGTCACCCCTCTTGCAAGCCTTCCTGGAATCCTCTGGAAGTCTCACTCCCTGGGTTCCCACAGATCTAGTTCAGTCCTCTATTGTTAGTTATGCTTTTATGACTCAGTTATCCTTTTATGCAAACTGTTAGATTCTCAATGGCAGGGACTAAAATAAAGAGATGCTTACTCCTTGGAAGGAAAGTTATGACCAACCTAGATAGCATTTTCAAAAGCAGAGACATTAGTTTGCCAACAAAGGTCCGTCTAGTCAAGGCTATAGTTTTTCCAGTAGTCATGTATGGATGTGAGAATTGGACTGTAAAGAAAGCTGAGCGCCGAAGAATTGATGCTTTTGAACTGTGGCGTTGGAGAAGACTCTTGAGAGTCCCTTGGACTGTAAGGAGATCCAACCAGTCCATCCTAAAGGAGACCAATCCTGGGTATTCTTTGGAAGGACTGATGCTGAAGTTGAAACTCCAATACTTTGGCCACCTCATATGAAGAGTTGACTCATTGGAAAAGACTCTGATGCTGGGAGAGATTGGGGGCAGGAGGAGAAGGGGACGACAGAGGATGAGATGGCTGGATGACATCACCAACTCGATGGACGTGAGTTTGAGTGAACTCCGGGAGTTGGTGATGGACAGGGAGGCCTGGCGTGCTGCAATTCATGAGGTCGCAAAGAGTCGGACACAACTGAGCGACCGAACTGAACTGAACTGATGCTTAGTTACCTTCATATCTTATTCAAAGCTAAAGGCCAGATGGCTACATTAGTATATGTTTAATAAATATTTGCACAATAAAGTAATAAAGTCAAATCGCATATCTGTAAATGCTGAAGTGTGATAAGGTTGTTAATAAAAAGGAATGAAATTAATACAAAGAAAGGTATAATCATGAAACAATACACCTGAGAAGTCTAATTTGTTTACCAAATCCTCAGAAGCCTAGATCTCAGTCTGTCTTAGCCCAGACTGCCATAACGAAATACTGTAGCCTGGGTGCCTTAAACCCCCGACATTTATTTCTCACAGTTCTGGAAGCCAGGAAGTCCAAAATCAAGGTGCTGGCCAGTTTGATTCCAGGTGGGCGCTCCACTCCTGGCCGCCTTTTCATTGTGTCTTCACATGACAGGGAGCTCTGTTGTCTCTTTCTCTTCTTATAAGGCCACTGATCCCATCATGAAAATCCACCTTCAAGAGCGAACCTAACTCAGAGGCCCCTTCTCTAACTACCTTGACATTGAAGGTTAGGGCTTCAACATATGAATTTGGGAGCGGTGGTGGAGGAGGAGGGACATACAAATGTTCAGTCCACAACATCAGTCCAAACTTCGTCCTCCACCTCTGGACATAATTGCAAAGTGAGCCTGGGCTCTGGGACTACTAGCCATTGCTCAGATTTGTGTTTGAGTGAGACAGGGAGAAGGCAGTGGTGGCAGAATCACACGGCGTTTTTCTTACCAGCACATTTATATGATCTTTTCACACAACTGAGTGCCAATGAGTTGTAAAATTAACACTTCATAATTCACTTCGTTAATTCTCATCAGCTTGTCATTGATCGCTCTCATGTTTGGATGATAGAGGATTATTGGATTTCATAATCAATTACACAGCCTTGAACAGTCCACATCTCCTTCATGCAAAAGTCATTTCAATGTTTAATTATTGAAAAATCCCAGTAAAACTAAGAAAGTGATTTGATGCATTCATTCTCTATGGTTTTTTTTAAAGCAGACCAGAAACATAAGCTGTTAGATTTAGATAAATTACTATAAAAACCAATTTAATAGCACTATCAATAATTACAAATATAAATTATTGTTTTCACATGAAGGTTGGTTATGTTAACATAACCAAGTAATTGGTTATTGATGGACCAAAAGATGCATAATTATTCATCATTTTGGAGATGATGCTGATATATGACCATGCTGATGGACATCATCAACCACATAAAAAAGGAAGCCCTGTTCATTTACTTAAGGCTCCATAGAAGGCAGTTCTTAACTTCTCTCCCCATATTTCAAAAATCCTTTTTTATTTTTAATTATGAAATTTAAAAACTGGGCACTTTTCTTATTCAAGGTCCTGGGTTTAGAAGACAAATGTCCAACCCTTCCACTGTCAAAAGAAGCTTACAGAAATACCCCCTACGCAAAAACACTTATTCAGTTCCCATTAACTTCAGGACTCAAATTGATGACTTACCATACTAATTCTTCAACAATAGACTGATATTTCTTTCTATTGCCACCAGAGTTCTATAACTCTAGCCTTAAGAGACCATGACAACTTCTAACTGCAAATTCATTCTCATAATAATTATATTAGGACTCATTCACAGGTGAACAATTTTGTAACTAATATCTGGGTTGTTTTATTTCTCCAGGTGATGGATATTTTTCTCCATAGCTTATCAGTGGTCTTTTAGCTTAAATAAGGATGGCGTTGTAATGGTTAGTGTAAAACTGATTTAAAAGTTAGCCAGTGGCCAGAGATTCTTGGTCAATTTTCTTATGGATATGTTCATTGTGGTTAAAGTTTTAATTGCCATTTAATAGTTAATATTTATCTGTTTGTTTTTAAATGGATGTAAAATAGAAAGATACCTGGCAATCAAAAAAAAAAAAAAAAAGCTAGCCAATGGAAAATACATTAAACTAATAGAAAAGTAAGCTGAGTTTTAGAAGTGACTGCCTGCTATGTCCTTGGAAAATCTCTTATTCTGTTCCCAGGCTGCCTTAAGTCTATATCCCTCAACTATCCAGCCTCTAGAGGAAAACTGTATGGTGAACGACTCTCCCGCCTGTTCTTAATCACAAGTACAAAATACACACCAAACTGTGTATAGGCACATATACACGTAGGCATTCATTCATCTGACAAGCCTCTATCTGGAGCTGACGTTATGGCAGACAAAGCTTTGTGCTCTGTAAGGTTCAGAAAGTAAAACACAGTCACTTTTGAAAGGATATGAGTATGTGTGCAATATGTGAAATAAAAGTTACTCTTAAATCTTTCTTAATAACAAAAGGCCATTTTTTGAATATTGGATGTGATAGGATACATCTGGGTGGTCTAAGCCGAAGGTAGTAGTCTTGCTACCCTTGCCAGTGCCTGGTTTCTGCATATACATGGTATGCACTTCTGTCCCTGAAACAAAGAGAGTAATAATCTGGGGAGAAGCGTTCCTGGGAATGATTTCCTCTTCTGAAAAAGGCTCCCAAGACAGTCATTCTCTCTGCAGTCTTGCCTTTGGATTTTGTTTGCACACTCCTTGACCCAATAACTCTCTTTCTAGGTTTTTACCCTAAAGAAACAATCAGAGAGGTATGCAAGGATTTACATCCAAGGTTATTCATCCCAGGATTATCTATTACAGTGAAAAATGTAAAACAATCATAAACATCCAACAATAAGTTTCAGCAAATAAACTATGGGGTATCCATAGGTTATTAACTATTCATTAAAAATTATAAACATATAGGTAATTCTTCATGATATATTTGTTAAGAGGAAAAAGCAAACACAAAAGCAAAAATTTTTTGGAAAGTATATGTACATGTATTGTGTGTTGGGTGTGCGTGTGTGAGTGTGCACATGTGCATTGCATATATATTCCCCCTGAAGGGTGGGATAACAGGAGATTTTTATTTTCTTTTTTGTGCTTATTTGGACTTTCCAAAGTTGGTAACATTAACTTTTTTTTTTTATCTTTGCAGTTAGAGAGAGAAAAAAAAAATGCTCAAAAACACAAAGCACATTCAGATATTACAATGGAGCAGGAAAAATAAATGGCTTAACCTGACCTATAGGCTGCTAGTCCTGGAAGTGTGCTAGAGCTGAGTCCTGACACTAGACAGGATTCTTTGCAGGAACGGGAAAGTGGGTATTGCAGGAAAAAGAAGAAAGCATACACTGAAAACTGAGGCTTCAGAAAACACGGCCCTTTTTTGGGGAAATGCTCATGGTCCAGTCTGGTTGGAGGCTGGTAGATAGAGTGTGTGAGGACCCACTGGGGCATCAGGCTGAGAGAGCCATTCACCAAGGGCCTTTTCATCATGCTTAGAACCTCGACTTTTAGGTGGTGGGAGGTGACATTGATGGGGAAATTATTTACACGGAAAAGCAGACATTTCTGTGGCTGCCTTTTTGTTTGTGACATTCATTCTGTGCTTTGGAAGCAATCAAACTCCTATTCTTCTCTCATCTTTTTACACCACCATCCCAAGGTCACTTTATGGACTTTGCTTCATTCCACTTGAAGCACCCACGCACCAGATAGTGACTCCCACCTCTCACCTCCTGCAGGTACGAGTGTGGTCATCATGCCTGGGGTAGCCCATGAGCCAGAAGATACAGCCGCTAACCAGCGCCTCACTGCATACAGGCAATATTGTTACATTGAACCAACATAGCTTGCGGGCAACTGGGAAGCACCACCCAGTGTAAAGTAAACCATTACTGATGACTGAAGAGCCAAGCTTCCTTAGAGACTCATTCTTTCAGGGGTGTATCAGAAGAAAAGTATGTCTGCACCCTTCCCGTGTTCCTCTTCTTAAAATGTTAACAGCAAGTATAGAGCACGTTGGTAGATATGTTTGGATCTGGTTGCCAAGCACTGCTTTTCTGAAAATTGCCCCTCCTCCTTATCCTCATAGATGTCACATATGTATTGGACCAGGATCAGCATCCAATACCAGTTGGACTCAGTTCTCTTGAAGGAATTTGAAATATGAAATAAGTGTTTTTAGCTGCAGTCAAGCTGTTCTCTTGAATGGAAGAGGGGTCAACTTAGCTACTTTTGATGGTGGTCATTATTCACCATGATGAATAACAAGGCAGAGAAAGATGGTGTGTAAGGAAGATAAATGATACCAGTGGCAAGGGGAAGTGGACTCAAGATATGGTGTATTAGGGTGGACCAACTACTGTAAGAAACGATCCCAAATCTCAGTGACCTCACATAATACGAGTTTATCTCTTGCTCACACAAAGTCCAATACTAATGATTGGGCGGCTCCTCCATGCAGTTCTCTCCAAGTGGTGACTCGGGGACCCAGAATCCTCTCATACCATCTCATGTCTCCACAATGTTGTGGTTTCAAGATCCCCTGGGCATCATCCTATCCCATCCCAGCACGTGGGCCATTTTGTTTCCAGGACTAGAAGAGGCATATATCATTTCTTCCCACAATCTGCTGGCAGAACTCAATCACATGGTTCTACCTAGAGGGAAGTAGGGCTAGGAAATACAGCTTCACTGAGTGTCTATGAAGAAGACCAGAACCAGATATTGCTGAACACTAGAAGGATCTGCCATATGTGGGGAAAGAGAACTGCCTGGCTTCCCACAGCACCTCAATCTTGCCTTACTTAAGACTTGGTCAAACCCAGTATCCTTACTCAAGCTAGCTCAAGTAGGTTTCTACTATTTACAAACCCAAGGAAAACACTAACAAATCATCAAAACACTTTTCAGATTATAAAGTATTTTGACTGCTCACATTCACATTTAATTTTGACATCAAGCCTCTGACACAGGTTTGAGCAAACTCCAGGAGACAGTGAGGGACAGGGAGGCCTGGCATGCTGCAGTCCAGGGGGTCACAAAGAGTTGGACACAACTTGGTGACTGAACAACAGGAAGAAGCCTGGGAGATAGATATGATTATCAGCCTCGTTTTGTTGACGAAGAAACAGAATCTCCCCGAAACTGTATCAATTGTTCAAGCCCATCACAACTACAGCCAGGGCTGGAATTAACGCCTTCAACTCCAAAACTGAGTTCTTTTTTCAACTTCATAGTGTGTAAGAACATCTGGCAGCAGGGAAATTATGCTTCTAGCCCCTTACTGTGAGTGGTTTTATCAGATTACTTGCCCCCTGGAGGAAGAGCAAACAACAGCACAAAGCCACGAGCCTTTCTCAGGAAGAAAGGTGGATGGGACTGAAATGGAGGGTGCAGAGAGGAAAGCCCAGCCACACCAGACTCTTCATATTCTTCCCAGATGCGCAGAGGCTGTACTTGGAATTCGGAAAGAAAATCTGATCAAAGCCAAAAGGGCAGCAATCCTTGTTCTCTGGAGGCTTGCGTTTTGTATTTGACATTGAACCACTCCAGTCTATGACACAAAAAGTCTATTAAAAGCCCTGAAGGAAAGGAAGACAAATGGCCAAGACCTTGAGTCACGGCACCAAGATGAAAGGCATTGGGTGCTCCGAGGCTGGCGGAGAAGGACGGGCATGGAGAATTGTAAAGCCACCTTTGTGCACAACAAATGATGAGACAGCTCTGGAACGATAGCGAACAGCTGCTCTGTCTCCTCAGCACTAACAGCTGCCACCTCTGCTGGGCTTTCCCACTACTGGCTCCTATGACATCCAGCCACACAGGACTGACGGTCAAGGTCCTCCTGAGTCGCAGTGAAGCCAGGGCCAGAGGGAAAGGACTTCGAATGCTGCTGGAGTGCGAGGGGAAATGCCCGGGAGGAACAACCTTGACGAAATGAAGGTAACAGAAAGCGCTAAAAGACAACGGGTAAGAGGACACAGATTGTGCTCTGAAGGCAGAAGTTCTCACACGTCTTTAGAGAGATGTCCACTGGATCCAGGCAAAAAGGACAATGTAGCACTTTAAAAAAAATTGCATTCCACTTGAAAGACTGTCATTTATTGCAAGATTACTTCCTTGTTTTGATGTTAAAATGTCCTTTTATGAAATGACAATGATAGAAAACGGTGGAGTTTTTTGTTTTTTTTTTTCAAATATATACTCCTGGCAAAATAAAACGCTGGCAACGCGATTTTAGTCCTTAACTTTTTTGTTTTCCCTCTCATTGGTCCGTGAAATTGAAAAGCCTGGTACCCACTCAAAAGTCCGAAGCTCTATACGAGTCATTCACATAGAAATAAAAAAAGAAAACTTAGAAAACACCCATGCATATCAAGGATAAATTACACAGATTTCAAGGACAAATCAATGCTTAGAAGTGGAATAAATAATAATGTCTTTGAGGAAAGTTGTAACATCAAACAGAAAAGAATTCGTTTTTATCAGCCTTAGGAATCTGAATTCCTAATGCCTCTTAAAGTCATATGAAAAGGAGGGGAGATGGGTCAACCAAACCTTGACCATCACTCACAATTATCTCTACGATGGCAAACACAACTTAGATGAAAAAGTAGGCGCTATTCAGATTTTCAGATTACAAAATACTAGCTGGGAGCCAGCTGCAAAGATTTTGACAACAGAGCTATTCCCAATGTTCACAAGGGTACTTAGAAGAGCTAACAATAGCAGTTGTTTTGCAAAAGTGTAAAAATAGAGTGAAAGAACAAGAGGAAAAAATACTGCAAATGTGCCATGTAACTCTTGGAATAGAAGCTGTAAATGTTTCTATACAAAGGGGACTACCTCTACCTACCACCTGCTTATATTCTAGGATTTGGATATTTGCCAAAATGACAGTTTGGGAAAGTAAAAAGGCTTGGGCTAAAGTGTAGAAGAACAGGAATGAAAGAGCAAGGCATGTTTTCCTTCATTGGTTTTCCTTGCATTTCAGATACCCGTGCATCAATTTAATTGCCAATTGTGTTCCTGACTTGCAATAACTGAAGAAACATAGCTGGGATAATAAGGAGAGAAAGAATTGTAAATGAAATATTGAGATATTCACATTCCATGAAAATTGTAGCATTCGTTCTCCTGCCTTGTGTTTTTAATGTTCCAATGGAAAGGGTAATGATCGAGGAGTGTTTGGAGAAAGGAAGTAATATTTTTAAAACACCTGCCATGGACTAGACACTGTGCTTGGAATTCTCTCTATATTATCTCACACATTTCTTTTTTAAAAAATGATTTTTGGATGTGGACCATTTTTAAAGTCTTTATTGAATTTGTTACAACATTGCTTCTGTTTTATGTTTTGGTTTTTTGACCCCCAGGCATGTGGGATCTGATCTCCCCAACCGGGAATTGAACCCTCATCCCCTGTGTTGGAAGGTGAAGTCTTAATCACCGGACTTCCAGGGAAATCCTGATCTCATAAACTTTTAGCAGCAACATTCTGAGGTATTATGGCCCCATTTTCCAGATGAGAACACTAAGGCTCAATGACAATAAGATGCTTACCCAGAGGTCAATTGCTAAATGTCAGAGTCAAACATATGTTTTCCCCACTACTCTTGATATCCAGTTACTCTCTCTGCCTGGAGACTGAATGAATGGCTACAGAACTTGAGACAGAAACAACTCCTTCTCTCAGAATTCCTCCTCCCACTGTTGGCCCCCTCATCACCTGAAGTATCCATTCCGTATGCCTAGGTCAGCCCCACCTACTGCCGAACTGCTGATTCACTCATACTAAAATTAATTTACTTGTCCTTTCTCATCAGCCCAGAAAGTCTCTTCTGTTGCCAAGTTACACATAGTTATCAACTATGTGTAAGGACACATAGTTGGACAAAAGAAAAGGACAAAAGAACAAGTCCTAGGTAGGGTAGAAATAATGATCCAGTTTTTATTAACAATCTCCTTCTAATTCTACTGATGGGAATCTCATGTCTACTAACAGGAGAGCTTAGTAGGAATGTGGTGGGGTCTTCCCACTTCCACTATCCAAAATGCATTCCTTTAATAGTTATTACCAGTTCAAACGTGTAATGGTTTGGAAAACTATGTACATATTCCCTTTCCAATGGTCACAAAGACATAAAAAGAAAGGGCCTTACTGTACTGGTTTTGTTGAAAAGCCACCCCACATAATGTCTCCCAGAAACCTGTGAATATAGCCTCATTTGGAAATAGGGTCTTGGCTAAAATCAGATCATGCTGGATTAAGTGGGTTCTAATCCAGTGACTGGTATCCTTACAAGAAGAAGGAAATTTGTACACAGACATACACAAAATGAAGATGGCCTTTGATGATGGAGGCAGACATTGGAATGATGCCAAGGAACATCAAGAACCACAGACAACCACCAGAAACCAGAAAGAGGCAATAAAGGACCCTCCTCTAGAGACTTCAGAGAGAGCATGGCCCTGCCAACACCTTGATTTTGGATTTCTAGCCTTCAGAATTGTAGGACAAGTCTCTTATTCTAAGCCACCCCATTTGTGGTATTTTGTTACAGCAGCCTGGGAAACTATCACACTTGGCACATTCCTTCAATAAGAGAGTCTTAACTATTGTAAAATGCCTAACTCTGTCCAAATTCATGTTAATGCAACTCCAATCAAATACCTAAAATCCCCCAGCCTAATCAAAATCTCAAGAGAATTGGCAGAGGGGGCAATTTAACAAAATGACTCTTCATGATAGCTGAAGGGTGTTGGGTCCTAGCAAGGTGGTGAATGACCAGGCCTGCATTCATGGGGCAGGAAACTGAAAGAAAATGAGCTGAACTCTTGATCTGTGGAACTGGAAAAAAAATTAAGCCTGGTGAAATCTAAGGAAGAAATGATAATGGTAGGGACAGAAATAAAACAGAGAACATGAATGCAGGAGCCATGGATCATTTGAAAAGATGAACAAAATTGATGCAACTCTAATGAAACTGACGCAGGAAAACACAGAATGATCCATGGGATTTTACACTGAATGTACATTTTAAGCACATGCAACAAGCAATTCATATTTTATAAGGATGTATACATTATTCAAGGAATTTCCCTGTAGCTCATACAATAAAGAATGTGCTTGCAATGCAGGAGATCTGGGTTCAATCCCTGGGTCAGGAAGATCCTCTGGAGAAGGGAATGGCAACCCACTCCAGTATTCTTGCCTAGAGAATCCAATGGACAGAGGAGCCTGGTGGGCTACAGTCCATGGGCTCACAGAGTTGGACACTACTGAGCGACTAAGCACACACATTATTCAAGGACCTATATAAAGCACATTTTAGTAGGTGGGGTCTATGTTACATACAAAACAGGAGTACGATCGATGATGAAAATAATAGGAATAAACAAAGAAAAGGGTCTTGCTATGTATCAGTTCAGTTCAGCCGCTCTATGTATACACTGATATATTCAAGATGGATAACTGACGGGGATCCACTTATAGCACATGGAACTCTGCTCAACGTGTGTGGCATCCTGGATGGGAGGGCAATATGTATGTCTGTGTCCCTTTGCTGTCTGCCTGGAATTATTAAAACATTGTTAACCAGCTAGTAAAAAAAATGTTTGTTTCATGAACATAAAAAGAAAGAAAAGGGTCGTGCATGGATGTATGGACACAGAGTTCTGTGGTATCAGATACAATGAGCATAGGAGGAGTCATTGAATAATTTGTATGAAAACAATTTGGGGAAAAAAATAATAAAGTAGTAATTTTTTCAGGCAGACTTTAAAAATTTGATGTTAAAAATGAAACCAATAGCTAAACAAATATATGATTTTCTATCTTATCTTGATTTGGGGAAGCACTTTGCAAGCATAAATGCAATGGGGGGAAAAAAGAGGAAAAAATGGATGCTTTGACTCTGTTAAAGTGAAACTTTAAAAAATAAAATCTTTCTGTTCATTAAGAAATCATTTAAAAAATTAGATACAAAAAGCAAATAGGAAAGAATATTTACAACAAAAACTACAAAAGAAACATATCCACTATGTATTAAACTTTTATGCAAATAAAAAAGAAAACATAAAAATAGACCTTATTAAAAGTTGGGGGAAAAAAACTTTTTAACAACCCAGAAAGAAAATGTAATTGGCTAATAAATATGGAAAAATATTCAACCTCAGTAGTAATATAAAAATGCATATTTAGACTGAAATTTTCCATCTACCAAATTAGCAGGCTAGCACTCCTCTTGGGAATATAAACTGGTCTCCCTTCCTGGAAAGTAATTTTATATTACATGTCAAGATACTTTTAAATTTTCATATATTTTGACTCAGTAACTCTGCTTCTAAGCATCTGTCTTTAGGGAAAACCTACACATTCATCAAAATGGGAATATTAAATTTAGTACATCCATACTGTGACAGTAAAGCATTGTGAGAATATAGTCTCTGAATCCCCAGACTCTGCTACACTGTAGGAACTCAATAAATGTTTGTTAAATGGCTCTGGAATTCTACGTGGCAGTTAAAAAAAGAATGAGTTCAAATTCTATGTGGAAAGATCTCCTAGACGTGTTGTTAAAGAAAACAGGTGAAAATCAGGACATACAGGACGACCCCACGGAGGTAAAACTAAAACTAGCAGCAAAACAAACAAACAAAATCCCTCTCCTCCCCTTTCTCTCTCCCTCCCTTCTTCCCTCTTTCCTTTCTTCTCTCTTTCAATCCATAGGCAAGTGCAGGAAAACACAAGTGCATACCAAGCTTATAGGAACGATTACATTTGAGGAGATGGGGATGGGCAGGGAGAACACCTCTGAAAGGAGGCTGAATGGTTTTAGATATAAATACTCTCAGATTAATTACCTACTTTAAAAATAAAATGTGTTTCCTAAAGGATGCCTATGCAAAGATGTTTATAATAGCATCATTTGTAATCATGAAAAGTTGAAAATAACCCCTTAGGATAATAGATATATATTAACCACAAAACATCATGTAGGTATATAATAAGCTGTGTTTTTGAAGAAGAGTTGCCAGGAAATGACATGGTACATTATTAAGTGAAAAACAAAAAGAACAAGAAAGATTTCATTAAAAAAATAAAATATATATATATATAGGCTCATCTTACAAGAACCACTAGAGAAAATTCTTCAAGCTGAAAGCAAGTGACCATTGAGAATACTTTGATCCCACACAAAAACCAAAGAGCACCAGGAGAGGTAATTATATCAGTAATTACATGAAAGGATGAATGCATATTTCTTCTCCTATTTGAAAAGCAATTGTATAAAACAATATGTATAGAATCGTATTCCTGGGCATTCAACATATAGAAGCGTAGTATACTTGACAATAACAGCACAAAGCCTGCTGAAATTCAAAACAGCTAACCCTAAACCTACTAACACTGCCTTTCAAAGAGAAAAATGAAAGAGTTGTCGCCAGTGTTTTGCCCTAGTTCCTTCTGCCTCCTGTCTGACCCTGTTATTTCCCTATGTGTGTGGGAACTTGAGAACTATGAGTAAAAAACTCTTTTCAATGGCAATCATCTCCTGATCAAATGGCCTCACCACACCTGAATAATAATAAAACCTATGTTTTAAAACAAATAGTAATTTTAAAACTATCCATAGAAAAACCTCAGGTACAGATTGCATCACTGGTGAATTCTACAGATATTTAAAGAAGAAATAACACCAATTCTTCACAAACTCTTCCCAAAAATAGGAAAAGGAGGAAAATTTCCTGATTCATTCTATGAGGCCAGTTCGACCATGAAACTAAAACCAGAAAACTTTACAAATGCTTCTGTTATAGAATTTTGACTTAAAACATCTGCTAAATTCCAAGTTCCTATAAAAGATTCTGTGTCTATAATAAACTTTCCTATATCTCTCCTTGCTATTTTTATAGATTCTGTTAATAAAAGGAAAAGGCATGTAGAGTGAACGCAGAAATGGTTGTGACAATTTCATTTTGCTTTTTCATTCTTCAAACGCCATCATACAATTTGTTTTCCTGTGCAAGCATTACACAAATACAATTGTTTTCAGGAATACTTAAACAGCATTTTACGGGATTTAAAGTACTGAACAGAATCAGTGTGGTAATGCAGAACTCTTTTCCTAACATAAGAATCTCAGAAGTTAATAACTAAGTTGATTTCTAGGTTCTTGAGTGTTTGAAAAATAAAATTGAAGTTTGAGATTTTTTTTTTAAAAAAGGAGATTACAACAGAAAAAAAAAAACAGACCAACATTCCTTATGAACACAGGCGCAAAAATGCATGAAAGCATTTGACAAAATCCATTGCTTCTTCACTAATCAAAAAAATAAAAACTCCACAAACTAGGAATAGAAAGAAGCTTTCTTAATCTGAGAAAAGGCATCTATGAAAAACTCACAAGTAACATCATACTTAATGATGAAAGACTGAATGCTTTCTCCCTAAGACTAAGAACAAGATAAGGATATTCACTTTCACCACTTGTATTCAACACCATACTGTAGTGAATTAGGCAAAAAAAGAAATAAAAAGAACTAAGATGGGAAAGGAAGTAAAGCTGCCTTTATTTACAGATGACATGATCTTGTATATAGAAAATCCTAAGGAAACCACTAACCAAAAATAAATAAATAAATAAAACACTACTAGAACTGAAAAATGAGTTAGGCAAGCTTGTAAGATATAAGATCAATATATATAAGCCAACTGTGTTTCTATACACTTGCAACAGGCAATCTGAAGATGAAGTTAAGAAAACAATTTCACTTTTATTAATAAATTTAAGGAAAGAAGCGCAAAGTGTATATACTGAAAATTACAAAATACTACTGAAAGAAATTAAAGAAGATCTAAATAGATGGAAAGACATGCCATGTTTGCTGACCAAGAGACTTAATATTGTTAGGATGGCAATATTCCATCAATAGGTCCACAGATTCAATGCAATCCTTTCAAAACCCTAGTTGGCTTCTTTGTAGAAACTAACAAGTTGATCTTAAAATTCATATGAAAATTCAAGAGATCCAGAATAGCCAAAACAATCTTGAAATAGAAGAATAACTCACACTTCCCAATTATAAAATTTAGTACAAAACTACAGTAAGCATGACAGTGTGGTATTGGCACAAGACAGACATACAGATCAATAGAACTGAGAATTAGAAATAAATCCTCACATTTATAGTCAATTGATTTTCAGCAAGTGCCCAAATGATTGAATGGAAAGAATAATTTCTTCAACAAATGGTACTGGGAACAACTAGATGTCCACATGAATGAAGTAAGATTTCTATTTTATATCATTTACAAAAATTAACTGAAATGGATCAAAAATCTCTTAAATGTAAAAGCTAAAACTACAAAACCTTTAGAATAAAATGTAGGTGGAAATCTTCATGATCATGGATTAAGCAATGATTTCTTAGATATGACACCAAAAAACACAGTGACCCCATGGACTGTAGCACGCCAGGCTCCTCCGTCCATAGGATTTTCCAGCCAAGAATACTGGAGTGGGTTGCCATTTCCTTCTCCAGGAGATCTTCCCGACCCAGGGATCAAACCCAGGTCTCCCACATTGCAGGCAGACTCTTTACCATCTTTTACCATTTGGAGCCACCGGGGAATCCACAAACACAGCAACAAAAGTAAAAACAGATAAATTGAATTTCATCAGAATTTAAAACTATTATTTTATAGGACACTATCAAGAAAGTGGAAAGACATCTCAGAGAATGGGAGAAAATACTTGCAACTCATATATTTGACAAAGGAATTCTATTTGAAATATATGAAGAACTTTCACAACTCAATAATAAAAAGACAAAAATGCAATTACAAAATAGGCTAAGAATATGAATAGGCATTTCTCCAAAGAAGATATATAAATAGTCAAAAAACACATAGAAAGATGTCCAACTTCATCAGCCATCAAGGAAACATATATCAAAATTACAATGAGACAGCACTTCAAACCCACCCAGACAGCTATTATTAGAAAAGCAGATAATAATAAGTGTGGGTGAGAATGTGGAAAATTTGAAACTGATAGGATAGTTCACTGGTAAGAATGTAAAATGATGCAGCTGCTTTGGAAAAATTCTACAAGTTCCTAAAATGTTAAACACTGAACATAGTTACCATCAATGGTAACTATGGTAACATAGTTACCAACAATGACCCAGGCATTCTACTCCTAAGTAATACTCAAGAGAAATAAACATGTGTATGTCCACATGAAAAGATGTACATAAATGTTCATAGCAGCATTATTCACAATAGCCCAAAAGTAGAAACAACCCAAATGTCCATCAACTGATGGCCAGATAAATAAAATGTAGTATATTCACACAATGGAATATTATTCAACAGTAAAAATGAATGAAGTATTGATATATCCTATAACATGGGCTTCCCTGGTAAGCTCAGTCAGTAAAGAATCTGCCTGCAGTGCAGGAGACCTGGGTTCGATCCCTGGGTTAGGAAGATCTCTTGGAGAAGGAAATGGCAACCCACCCCAGTATTTTTGCCTGAAAATCCTATGAACAGAGGAACCTGGTGGGCTACAGTCCATGGAGTCACAAGAATCAGCCATGACTTAGCGACTAAACCACATAACATGGATGAATCTTGGAAATACTCTAAGAGAAAGAAGCCAGACAAAAAGAGCTGCAGAACTGGATATTGCATAACTCCATGTGTATGAAACACCCAGCACAGGCAAATCTAAACAGGCAACACAGAGATAAGCAGTCGTCTAGGAACAGGAGGACTTAGCATAGCCAGTAAAGAGCTGGCTGATCAGCATTCCTTCAGAAGCCTTCAGGGAGTACATTGTTCAGACAAAATGGCAGCTGTGGAATTAACAAAAAGAGTCTCATTTTACTTTAAATACTCCCTATGCTCCATGCTCAGTCATGTCCAACTCTGTGACCGCATGCACTGTAGCTCACCAGACTCCCCTGCCATGGGGTTTTCCAGGCAAGAATACTGGCGTGGGTTGCCGTTTCCTTCTTCAGGGGATCTTCCCAAATCAGGGATCAAACTTCCATCTTCAGCACTGAGGCAGATTCTTTACCACGGAGCCACTTGGGACCATCTAGAAAGACCTAAGCAGGGATCTCAAACTGAAAAGAGCCAAGTCTTAGGACAGTTTAAGAGCTGGACTAAGCATTCACTACCACATCCATTCTGCATCCTCTCATCTCTACTTTTCCTTTCAGTGGGCCTTCTTCTCATACTCAGCACCCTGTATTTTCAGGGATTTTTAAAAATGATAAAATAAGATTGTACCACTGGCAATCTTAGATTTCAGATACAGGGTTTGATGCCAGTGCAGTTGAAGACAGCAAAGCAACTGATCACCCATAGGCCAAATCGTAATGATATGGCATTCTTTCCCATCAAGAAATTCTTAAGCTTCACAGTGCTGAATCCTGAATTTGACGCCCTTAGTTAAACTTGGGACTTGGTTAAAGATTAAACAATCAAACTTTTATTTCAACCACATAAACAAAAAAATAAAATACAAGTGAAGACACATTGACAAAGAAGAGATTGGTTTTCTGTGACTGAGTAATGGAAACTTTTTTTTTAGCATCCTATTCTGCATGTGGTCCCCGGTACAGAATAGGATGC
>NW_011494705.1:735393-784034 GCF_000754665.1 Bison bison bison
TCCATTACTCAGACACAGAAAACCAATCTCTTCTTTGTTGATGTGTCTTCACTTGTATTTTATTTTTTTGTTTATGTGGCTGAAATAAAAGTTTGATTGTTTAATCTTTAAGCAAGTCCCAAGTTTAACTAAGAGTGTCAAATTCAGGATTTGCATTGTGATTCAGCACTGTGAAGCTTAAGAATTTCTTGATGGGAAAGAAGTTGCCAGAGGAAATATCAATAACCTCAGATATGCAGATGACACCACCCTTATGGCAGAAATCGAAGAAGAACTAAAGAACCTCTTGATGAAAGTGAAAGAGGAGAGTGAAAAAGTTGGCTTAGAGCTCAACATTCAGAAAACTAAGATCATAGTATCCGGTCCCAACACTTCATGGCAAATAGATGGGAAGCAGTGGAAACAGTGGCTGACTGTATTTTTCTGGACTCCCAAATCACTGCAGAGGTGATTGCAGTCATGAAATTAAAAGACGCTTACTCCTTGGAAGGAAAGTTATTACCAACCTAGACAGCATATTAAAAAGCAGGGACATTACTTTGTCAACAAAGGTCCATCTAGTCAAGGCTATGGTTTTTCCAGTAGTCATGTATGGATGTGAGAGTTGGACTATAAAAGAAGCTGAGTGCAGAAGAATTGATGCTTTTGAGCTGTGGTGTTGGAGAAGACTCTTGAGAGTCCCTTGGACTGCAAGGAGATCCAACCAGTCCATCCTAAAGGAGATCAGTCCTGGGTGTTCATTGAAAGGACTGATGTTGAAGCTGAAACTCCAATATTTTGGCCACCTGATGCAAAGAGCTAACTCATTTGAGAAGACCCTGATGCTGGGAAAGATTGAAGGCAGGAGGAGAAGGGGATGACAGCAGATGAGATGGTTGGATGGCACCACTGACTCAATGGACGTGAGTTTGGGTAAACTCCGGGAGTTGGTGATGGACAGGGAGGCCTGGCGTGCTATGGTTCATGGGGTCACAAAGAGTCAGACACGACTGAGCAACTGAACTGAACTAAACTGATTCTGCATGTGTGTGTGAGAGAGAGAGACATCAACAAAAAATAAATAAATAAGAGAACTGGTAAGGATACATGAGTCATGGAAACTGTTTAAAATCATTTGGCTCCCCTAGAAGACAGCCAGACTGTCAGTAAATGATTCAGCATGGGAAATAGCCAGTAAGGGCAAGCGTGATCAGTGAACGGATCTGAAAGAGACATTACAGGTCGGGGGAAAAGTGGGACCTTCCTTGTTGCTGAGAGTCTTAAAAAGATTATCCCAGGGGATTACTGAAGGGCTAGGCTCCACCCTGCCTGTTCTAAAAGCAGGTATAGATGTCATAAGGTATAGATGAAAAGAACAGTAAGAAGCATCAGCCACTATGATTGCTAAGCCAACGAGATCCTTTCCAGCAGTTCTTGCTGGAGCTTGGTTCAGGTTCTTTCATATGGAATCAAAACCAACTTTACATACTCAGTTTCTACTAAAGCTTTTCCCTTACTTGGTTGATAGCATGGCTTGTAAGCCCTGTCAAGATTCTCCAACAATTTCTGATGTCTGCAACATTCACAAGTCCTACCCTGTTTTTTATAAAACAAAGCCCTCCAGAGTTGTTTGGGTGACAAGTACCTAGAGATTGGTGCTCACATCCCTGTCTAGCACCTTAAACGTCTTCTTATATGCCCCTGGAGACACCATAAATACTACTTGATACTGTTGATTATCCAGCCAGGAATTAACATACCAACTGTACTTCAAACTCGAAACAGCAAAGTCATCACGCTACTTTGAACTTATGTGGGGCTCCTTTCTAAAGAACTCAAATTGAATTTTTAAATCTGCCTAAATTAATTATGTCTCAAACTTCCCACGAAACAATGAGTAAATATCACTTGTTGAATACTTCTTCTGTGGAAGGCATTCTGCTAAGCATTAGTAGTTGTGCCACTTTGGGTAAATTATGTATTCTCTACGCACTTCAGTTCATCTATAAAATGGGGAAAACACTGTCCTTCTAGAATCACAAAGTCAGTTGCTGACAGGCAACTAACTAAGTAGAGGGAGCTAGGTGTCAGTACTGAGTGATTATTAAGTGAGATGCACCTGGTAATCATGGGGGCCTATTCACTAGGATAGGATGCTGCTTCTTACATGGAACTCTGCACAGGGTTATGCACCAACCTGGATGGGAGAGGGCTTTGGGAAAGAATGGATACATGTATATGTTTGGTTGAGTCCCTTTGCTGTTCACCTGAAACTACAACATAATCAGCTATACCCCAATACAAAATAAAAAGTTTAAAGTTTGAAAATAAAATAAAAAATAAACTTGCCTCTTTTTTCCTGTAGACAAATCCTGCCTTCCTACTTAGAGCAGCAAGAAGTGTGAGATAGGCTTTCCTAGGCTCCCTTGCAACTAGGATACTGGTATATGAGCTGGTCTTGGTCACTGGTGAGTTCAGTTCAGTCGCTCAGTCGTGTCCGACTCTTTGCGACCCCATGAATCGCAGCACGCCAGGCCTCCCTGTCCATCACCAACCCCCAGAGTTCACTCAAACTCATGTCCACTGAGTAGGTGATGCCATCCAGCCATCTCATCTTCTGTCGTCCCCTTCTCCTCCTGCCCCCAATCCCTCCCAGCGTCAGAGTCTTTTCCAATGACTCAACTCTTCGCATGAGGTGGCCAAAGTACTGGAGTTTCAGCTTTAGCATCATTCCTTCAGGGGAAGTCAGTTAGGGACTTTTCTTCTTTTAAGTTTTACTTTTACAAGAATGGGGAGAGACCAGTGGGAAGACAAGCTTTCCTCTTCCAGACATGTGTGTGTCTGCATGTGACATGAGCGCCATTTGGAGGCATTGATAGAAATGAGAGGAACATCATAGCAGACTTGCTGAAGATGTCAGAGGAGAAAGGTGGACAGCATCAGTGGCAGGGGGCAGCAGTGCTTGACAGCATTTTTGTGCCACTGTACGAAACCTGGAGCTTCCCTACCTTAACTGAGGCAATAAATTCTTGAAGCTATTAGTTGGCTTTCAATCACTCACACTGAAATCATCTCCTCTGCGTCGTGGCACGTTACCAAGGGGGCACTCGTCATCATCTGAAGTCAACCATTGGGACTTCCCTCATGGCTAAGTGGCTAAGACTCCATGCTCCCAAGGCAGGGGGTCCAAGTTCAATCCCTGGTCAGGGATCTAGATCCCACATGCCGCAGCTAAGAGTTTGCATGCTGCAACAAAAGACCCCACATGTCTCATTGAAGACTGAGGAACCCATGTGTCAAAACTAAGACCCAGTACAGCCAAATAAATAAATAAAAATAAATAAAGAAGTCAGGCACACTCAGATTCCACTGCTGGGTGCCAGATGAGGATTTTTCAAGAAGAGCCAGGAGTCTAGATTTTTAAAATGTTGGCTTAAAGGAATATGTGCATGCCAAACAAAAGACATCTGGAGGCCAAATTCAGCCCACAGACACTGTTTTCAACCCTTGAAGTACCTCTGACAGTTGCTGTGAGTACTGAATTAAATGTGTTTAAAATAAGATCAGTAATAATAATAGCAAACACTCACATAGCACTTAATACGGGCCAGGCACCATTCATTTTGCTTGCTTTACCAATCGAATACTCATATGTAACCAGGTCTTACAACAACTTTATGGAGAGATGTAACTGCCACTTCCACTTTACAGAAAAGGAAAGTAAGGAAAAGAGAAGTTGAGCAATTTGCTCTGGTCACATAGTCACGATGAAGTGCAGCAGGAATGTGAGACTGGGCCTAGGTAATCTGGCTCCAGATTTCACTACATTTAATCAGAGGAGCCTGGAAAGAGTCAGACATGACTTAGCGACTAAATAACAACAGCAGTCAATATGGTATGCTTGTAAAACATTCCAGACAAATTTCTGACCTGTAATTGATAGTCTATGTAAGTTCCCCAACCCCATCACCTCCTCTGCTTGAGGCAATTTGAGAAATAGAATTAGGGATTTTTCTGATGCTAAAGAGGACAGCTTGGCATGTTAGATATTAATGACAGTTGTCATTTCCGTTTGGCACCTCAAAAGCTGCCATAATATCCAGGCAGGTAATCAATATCATAATAAATGAAATCTATATGGTCTTGGCTGGAAGGTGAAACCGCTGTTATGACATTTGTGCTCAGCTTCTTGGCCACCAAACAACAGGGATGCTCTGAACCTGGTGAAATGTTGTACCTTCAGAAAAGACCACCAAATTCTCATGGTGACAGCCAACTTCTCCACCAAGACTCCTAGATGGTGTGGACTGAATGAATGGATGGATGATGAATTGGCTCCAAAGGGACACACATCTGCATACAGTAGGAGACGTTGTTATTTTGACTCTTCCCTTAGAGTCAGTCCCAAGATGGACAGAGCTTCAAAGCTAAATTCACTTGGTATAAATTAACAACTGTAGTGTTTAATCAGTCTTAATCAAACGTACCCTAAAAATGGGCTCTTACAGAAGTGATTCCAAAGGGAGAAATGCAACTCCAAAAATGATGGGGGTAGAGGTGAGAGGAGTGTGGGAAACCACACGCCAAATGTCAAGCAATAAAAAGTGTATTTCGGTATATCCATAGGATTGACTATTAGGTCACCATTAAAAACACTGCTCACAAAGAATGCAATAGAAAAACACTTAAGATCCAATAATAAATGAGAAAAGGACACAAGTTGTACAACACAAGTTGTACAGCATATATCAAAATACATCATTTAAATGAATTTTTCTCAAAGAATAAAAAACACTGAAAATGACTCATATAATACAATACATATAATACAAGTCTCATATAATAGACAAACCAACAAGTATGTATTAACTACCAAGTACTGTAGATGCAAAGTAACGACATGAAACAAAAAAATTTCTTCCTGCTTTTAATAGCTTTCAAAATAATCAAGGAGATGAGATGCTCTCTAACAATTACATCATAAAGAAATCTGATAATTGGAAATGAACAATTTATAACAGTTGCTATAATACTCAGAGGAGAGGAAGCTGACCTCTAGCTGTGGTGACCCAGGCAGGCTGTGAGGAGGAGCAGAGTGGGCGCTGAACCAGAGGCTTACCAGGATTTCAGGAGATCAAAGGGCATTCCAAGCAGGGAGTGGGATGCAAAGTTTGGTGGGATGCATCAGTCCATACTGGTGAAGGTATGGAAACATGCAAGGTATGTTTAATGTGATGCAGTGGAAAGAACCCAGGGCCTGAATTGGGACCTTGGCCCTGTAATTTCTGCAAATGACTTAAGATAACCTCTGAGGTCGCAGGTTCTTTACTTGCATGCAGGAACAATAATACATCTCAGAGGATTTCCGTGTAGGTTAAACAAGGTCATTTATATAGGATGCCTGGCCCATAGTGGAAAATTGTTAAAGCAAATTCTGTTGCTCTCTCTTTCTCTCCTGTTTTCTTTGTTCATCCACTCATTCACTCATTCAACAAGGGTGGAGCCCCCGCCACGTACCAGCACTGGGCTGGTTATTGTTGGTCCATTCTCATCCAATTCCACTCCACACTCCTTGCTGCTCTGTGCTGTGCCCCAGGAGCCTGACAACCACGGACTGCATCACCCAGGCTCCCGTGCCCTCTGGCTTCCAGTTGGAAACACTGGCAGGAAATCTGAGGGTGGGAGGAGAAATAAGTTGGACAATTTACCCTGCTTTCCACTTCCTCCCTGTCTCAACATGGGGGTGGTAGGCAGCTCCTCTTCCTTAGCACAGCTCTAAGCTTTTGGGGGACACAGCTCCTTTCTGCCCTTCATGCCAAGGGGTGGGGATGACACTTTCTGGGGCCCCCACCATGCCTCGTGGGTTTCCTTCACCCTGAATGTCATCTGTTTGTTCAACTCCCTTCAGTTGACCTCTTTCGAGTCTGCTGCTTACTGAGACTCTGACTGACATACGTGATGAAGAAGGCAGACAAATCCTTGCCCCTACATTCTGATGAACAATCACACAGGCAAAACTGCCATGGGTACAAAGAAGAAAATAAGGTAATGCGATGAAGAGAGAGGCTTCGAGGGGAGTGGGGGTGACATTTGAACAGAGACTTAAAAGCTGAGGGAGAGTCAGCAATTCAAAGTTCTGGGAGACCCCTATTTCAGGCAGAAGTGCCGTATAAGAGTTTAGAGTGAAGACAAGCACGAGGTGTTGGAATAATGAAAAGAGGCCACTGGGGCTGGAAATTGGCGACCTGCAGGAAGAGTGGTGGAAGGGTGGTCAGAGGGGCAGTAGGGGCCAGCCAGCTCTGGGTGTGATGGGCCATGGAAAGGGGCCTGGACTCAGAGACGAGGTGCATTAGGATGTTTTTGGAGGGCTGCAGACTGGGGAATAATTTGAGCGATGTTTTGAATTCATAATCTTCCACCATGTGGGCAATGGATTATGCATCAGGCAAGAGTAGGAGGTTATTGCCATGGAAGAGCTGCTGGTGGCTTGAACTAGAAGGCTGGCAATGGCAGTGGAGAGATGTGAATGAACTTGAGATTCATTTACACGATGACCCTGAGGTATCATCATATTTCAGTTCTTCCCAATCACTGTCCTAGACCCTTAGAGGATGGTGAGCACTCTACTATATTTTTTTAATTTATATTTTTATTTTAGTGGTTATATATTTCAAAATTAGTGTGAACATATCCTGGATCATCTGTATGCCCATCTTATAACAGAATAGTATTATCACATAATTTCAGTGGTCCCAGTTCATTTTGATTCTAAGACCTCCCAGCACCAAATGATTGCCAACAATGACAGCATTTAACATAATGTGATGATTTTATTAAAATGTAACACACATACAGAAAAGAATACCAGTCGTAAGAATATATAGCTCTATACGTTTTCACAAACTGAACATTTCCATAACCAACACAAAGTTTAAGAACCTAACCCTCTAGGAACCCCTCTCCTGCCTTCTCCAAGTCACTCCCCACCCCACCCCTCCCAGTGTAACTATCACCTTGATTTCTAACACCATGATTTACTTTAGCTTCTTTTGGAACTTTTGATGAATGCGGAGATGAGAGTTATGTAAATGGGATGAAGCTGGCCTCTAAAAATCCCATCACGGTGTGTGAGCAGCATGGGATTCCCACTAGGGACCAGCCCTCAGTTTCAGTTCATGCTTCCTGGGCATTGTGATGAAGATCTGACCTCAGAGACTAGGAACCAAATTATCCCCAAGGCATGAAGCAGTTTCATTAGCATATCACAGTGGATCCCCATCAGTGGACATGGCCCAGCACAGTCACATCAGTAGTCCTGGGTATGTATTAGAATGTCTGTTTATCATGGCTGTGCCTGTCATGCAGAATAACATTTCCCCACACCTTAGATGACTCATGAGATGTTAAGAATAAAACACTGATGTCTTGACTTCTGTCATTGCTTTCCTAGTCTGCACTCCAGCAGCTTTCCCAGGTCCAGACTAAAAGGTGTCTTCTTTAGTCAGAAGGAAAGTCCAGCTGAATCTGCCCCAAGTCGCAGGAAGGCTCTCATCCCTGTCCCACCAGCCCTCATTCATTACACCACCAGGGTCAAAACAGGGAAGCAGACAAGCTTTGGTTTGAATGGACTCTCTTGCTCACTCCAATTCTGGCCCCTCCTGTTACTCCAATGACCTCATGCCTCCCACTGGCCCCAGAGTCCCCCACTGGAAGCAGGCATAGCCCTGCCCATCAAAATGTAGCCCTCCTGCCTCCATTCTCTCCCAGTTCTGCTTTCTGTTATGTGATAATGAGTGACATCAGATTTATACAAGGAATGCCCGTGACGGTTTAGTGGAAAGAGCACTGCATTTGAGAGTCAAGGGGTCTGGTTCTAGTTCTAACATGACATCAGTTAGGATAACTAATTAGTTGAAAGTGACAGCATTCAACTTAAGCAAAAACCAACCAAACAAACAAAAAATCCAGAGATGAATGAGTTCCTACCAGGGTCAGGGATCAGATACAGCTATATCAGGGTCTCCAAGATGTCATTAAAGACAAACTCACTCTCTCCATATCTTGGCACTGCTGTCTTTGGCTCTCTGGCTACAGTCCAACCCTCCCAGGAACCCCAGTAGAGATCATGAACTTCTCTATTTCAATGTCCTGAAATCAAGTCTCTTTAGTTTTGATTGGCCTCCTGGGAACACATGTCCTGATGCTCTGGTTAGTGAGGCTCGGCTCATTTGCTCACTGTGGATTTGGGAGTAAAGTTAGCACCACCCAAGATGCTAGGACAGAGTGGGAGGGGCTGATTCCCCAGAAGGACTGAGGAAGGCAACAGCCACTGGTATCCTCTTCAGTTATTAATTAATCATAAGAGCTTGACAGATCTTTACCCCTCTGGGCCTGGTTTCTCACCTGCAAAAAGAGACAGATGGGCCCTACAACCTCTCATATCCCTTCTACTTTGACACTTCATAACTCCACCTAATTTCTCATGGGCATGCTACATAGTATTTGTACATCCCAAAGAATAATTTCTCAAGCCCATTAAAATGGGAAGCCGTAGGCACATAACCACCTACATGATAAGTCATTTGGGAGGGGTAAGACACACCGTAGTGCAGGCCTTCCCCGTTTGTTCTGTGGGATCTCTGCCCCCAGGAACCCTGTAGAGACACAAGCCAGAGAGGCTGGTGCCAATGGAGAGGAAGGGATGGAATCGGAACTGTCATAATTCCACCAACAATGATCATGCACCTGCTACCACCCCAGCACTGTACTAGGATCTGGAAATGAACATAAGGAAGGCACAGCCCCTGTTTTCTAAGACCACAGTCTTGAGGTGGGCACACAGAAGCAAACCGCTGATTGACAGTTCAGAAGGTCACGGACTGTGGCAGGATGGTAAGGTAGATCAAGTGAGAGACACAACACCCAGCGGGAGATAGGGTTTGGGGTATAAGGAGATGAGAGAATAGTCAGGGAAGTTATTCCTAAGAAAGAGATCCTGAACAGGGTCTGGAAGGAGAAAGGAGAATCTAGCCAGTTAAAAGCAGGGAATGAGCATTAACACCCAGCGAGTTGGAGCAGGCTCGAGCATTGCAATTTGTTGCAAGTAGCTGCCGTGTGGAAATTTAAATGGGACAGTGGCAAGAGGTAAGGCCAGGCTTGATTGCAAGGGACCTGGAGGACCAAATCAAGAAGATGTACCTCCTGGAGTACCATAGAGATCCTCAGGAGCCACTGAAGGATGTTAAGCAGGAAGGTAACACAATATCTCTTATTTACAAAGCATCTACCAGTGTCACGTGGGGTCAGGGAGACATAAGACCACTTGTCTTCAAGAAGTCTGTAATCACAGACTTTCCTGGTGGTTCCGTGTTTAAGGATCCACCTGTCAATGCAGGGAGACAGGGGTTCGATTCCTAGCCTGGGAAGATTCTGCAAGCCACAGGACAGCTAAACCCATGTGCCACGACTACTGAAGCTCATGCTCTGGAGCCCATGAGCTGCAACAAGAAAAGCCACCGCAGTGAGAGCCCTCGCGTCACAACTACAGAGTAGCCCTGACTTGGCATGACTGGAGAAAGCCCATGTGTAACAACGAAGACCAGTACAGCCAAAAAATAAATACTCTTTTTAATTAAAAGAGGAAGTCAGTGATCACACCATCATAATGATAGAGGAAGGACTTCAATAGCCAGTATCTGACCGCTTGCTTCTGTAGTTTTGTTGTGTACGTCTGTTTATTCACACCTTTACCTTGTTCCACATAAAGTTCACTCTTCAGAAAAAAAATGCCTGCACCTGAGGCATAATGTTTAAAGGTGATCTGTAAGTCTCTGCTAAAAATCACACCTCACAGCTGATTATAAAACAAGTCAAGATCTCATAGCCGCCGAATGTTATTACAAGGATTCTCATGTGGCGCTAGGCGTAAAGAACCTGCCTGCCAATGCAGGGGACATAAGAGACACTGGGTTTTTCCCTGGGTCGGGAAGATCCCCTGGAGGCAGGCATGGCAACCCACTCTGATATTTTTGCGTGGAGAATCCCATGCACAGATGAGCCTGGAGGGCTACAGCCTATAGAGTGACAAAGAGTCAGACACGACTGAAGGGACTTGGCACACATGCATGCAGGCGCAATAATCCATCAGCATCCAGTGGAGACACCTGAGACCCTCTGCTGGCTGCTCACAGAGGCCCATAGGTCTTCCTTCTACAGAAGGGAGAAAGTCCTATATTCTACAGAAGATTGTTCTGCCCAATGGAAATCATGGCCCTCTGCACACCCAGGCTTGATGGTAAGAGATTATTCCTAATGGCATAAATCCTCAGAGTATCGTGTGTCTAAAGGAAAAGCAGAGATGCATCTGAACACCAGGACTGCCTTAGAATGAAGAGAAACAAGGAGAAGCATTGAGTTGTGAAAACAACATCTATTCGATCAACCTAAGTGAAAGTTGCTCAGTCGTTTCTGACTCTTTGTGACCCCATGGACTATACAGTCCATGGAATTCTCCAGGTCAGAATACTGAAGTGGGTAGCCTTTCCTTTCTCCAGGGGATCTTCCCGACCCAAGGATCGAACCAGGGTCTCCTGTATTGCAGACAGATTCTTTACCAACTGAGCTATCAGGGAAGTCCTGATCAACCTGAAATGGGACCTGACATGGGACCTAGAAAACAAATGGTTAAATCTGTCATAAATTAAGGAATAAATGAAAAAATGGCTGGCTTCCACAGAAGTTTGACATTCTCAGTCCACTACAAAGACAGTTGATTCTTAATCATGCAAGATAACAGGGACCTTTGCCAAATGTCCTGCAGAATGAGGAGTAATTTTTTTAGCTTATATTTGACTTGGAAATGCATTCTATTTTTTTTTTTTTTTGGACTAGCTTTAACTTTCAAGCTCTGTTTCACTAAAGATTAAGTAGCAATGACAGTGACAATGACAACATCTCCTTAGAGTCTGTCGCGATCTTCAAAGCTTATTTGTATCCATTGTCTCATTTGAGCTTCTCAGTAACCCAACTCAGTGACTTAATTAGCAAATGCCCATCTTATAGACAAGGAAATGAGGCTCAGAGACCCTCCACATCTAAGTAAAATGACTGAGCTGATCTCAAACCCAGGCTTCTTACTTGAATCCAAGATTTTTTTCCTAGGAAGGGCTGAAAGAAGGCAAAACCAAACAAAAAAACTGAGCTGCAAAAAATAAAGTGCTGACTGCCGAAGCTTCACATGAGGACGCGAAATTAATAACAAAGAGACCATTTTTCATGTGGACTCAAAATGTGAGTTCTCGGTTTTGTTTCTATTTGTACGAGAGCTTTGTCGTTTTAAAAGGCCCTTTCTTCTCACTCGAAATGAGAAAATACCTTCTGACAGCCTTGCAATTAGTAGAGCCTTCAGATTCTGATTTCCTCTGTTCCTTGGTATTACCCTTTTTTATAGGGCTCCACACAGGCTCCTGATAGAAGGGAAGCTGGAGTTTCTGAATTGGCCTCTGAAGTAATTTAGCTGTTCCCCATCACCACCTCTCAGCTGCATCTCAGCTCCCTCCTCCTTCCTCAGCCGCATCTAAGGGTGACTGCTAGGCAGGGATTTGAGAAAGGGAAAGGAGATGGGTAGGGGGAGAGGACTGAGAACAGGAAAGGAGAGGGGAATGAAGGGAAACAAAATCAATCCCTGAGTGGAACCCCAACCAATTCTTGTGTAAAAGTTATATTTCCCCTTGAAAAAAGGAGAGGGGGTGGAACATAAAACAGAAATTACCAGTGATGCTACTATCAGGATACCTTCACTTATTCCACATTTGGTACCAGGGACTTTCACAGGCTCTGAGAATGCACACAATTGGCAAAAACCAATGTAATTCTTACCTTTATTTAGAGTACAGTGGAGCAAGTTATGTTCCCCAGGAAGCTGACTCTGAGACATTAGAATGCATACACTGTGTTAGGGAGTGCTCTTAGGAGTAACATCCATGCAGAGAAGGCAAGTTAGCAGGACTGAGCATCCTCTGATGCAGTCAAAATATGAAACAGCCTCAAGGGAAGCCTGAGCCAGCCCCACATGGGGTTCCAAAGAGGGGTGACTTTTCAGACCTGTCCCCAGATAAGTGAGAAAGCCAGACCTTCACACCCCCACGTAGACCAATCATCAAAAGGGATGTGGCCTCGGGGCAGTGGTGCAGAGGGTGGGGGTACTGGGGATCTCTCTTTAGTTGACTCAGGGCCAAAGAGGTTACATTTCCAGCAGCGGGGGCAATAATAGCCTTTGATCCTGAAGGTAGATCTGAGCAGCTCATCAGAGCGTCCAGCACATGTAGTCTGGTGGAGGGGGCAGCAGCCATAACATAATCATAAAAAAATGTATAATGCATGCAATTTGGGCTGCAAAGGAGAGGAGCACAGTACCTGAGAGAGTGCAGCCAAGATGAAAAGGAGACATTGGGTTCCAGGCAGGGGAAGCCCATCTGCAAAGCCCTGGATTGGGAAGGCGTGGGAAGGGAAATGGGTTGAAGAGCATCCCTAAAGGGAAAAAGGAATTAGGTGCCACCTGTCAGTCACTGTGTTCAGCACTTTCAATCCATCCCTTAGTTCACTTCATGAGGAGGGTATTGCTCCCAGGCCCTTCTCGCATCTCTTGAGATCAAAGAACAACATTCCTTGGAGCCATGTGAAGCCAGAAGTGACAAGCCTGACAGTCATGGAGTCAAAAGCACAACGAACTGATGAGGGGCTGAGATCCAACTAGCCAGTTCTCTGAGCAGAGAGAGGAATTTTAAGGAAAACAGAGAAGCTAGGTGACTTGGACGCCTTTGTGGAAAATGGAAAAGGAAAGCAATCAATGTAAACTGAAGACCAAAGCAAAGTTTACTGAATTTACACATAATAGCATTGATCATTATAACAAAATTCAATAAAATTTTAGATCTGATTTATTCTTACATTCATTTAGCAATGCTGCATTTGGGGAACTGCAGAAATCAAGTAAACTGTTCTGAAATAGAATAAGATGACTCTCAAGGCAGCTAGTAATACACTGTAATGAAAGAGAATTTTTAAAAAAATATTTTTTGTTAAGCAATTATGTACTGATTTCTGTATCTGATGGTGCAAAATTTGTTGAAATGAGGCAATCTGCAAAGCAAAAATCACATAGTGACAATTCATTTTTTCATTAGAAAAAGTACGTGTATATATAAGAAAAATGTGCATAGCAGAAGTCCCCACTTGAGGCTCTGCTGTGTCGACTGCAGATCTATGGTAATACTGGCCAGAAGTGCATTTCTCTCCGGGGGTGGGGGTGACCAGGGCACCTCCCCAGAGAGAATTCATCCCAACTAAAGCAGTGGGAGCCTGGAAATTTGTGGCTTTAAGAGGACAAGACTGAGAAAGCCTGTTTTGGTGTCATATCTGGGTTTGAGTCACTTTCTAGCTATGTGACTTCAACCAAATTACTAACCTGCTGCTAAGCCTCAGTCTTCTTGTCTATAAAATGGACTGTGAGAACCCCTGTGAAGTTTTGAAAGGTGAGTGATCCTTCACATTTAGAAATGGAACACCAACCACAGACAATAATATGAGAAGGTACTCTTAGAGCTCCTCAAAGTATGGTCCTCAGACTCATAGTAGCACCTTGGAACTTTGCTAGAAATGCAAATTATCAGGCTCAGTGGTAAAGAATCCATCTGCCAAGGCAGGAGACACAAGAGACGTGGATTCAATCCCTTGGTCAGGAAGATCCCCTGGAGTAGGAAATGGCAACCCACTCCAGTCTTCTTGCCTGGAAAATCCCATGGACAGAGGAGCCTGGCGGGCTACAGTCCATGGGGTCACAAAGAGTCAAACATGACTGAGCAACTGAACATGAGCACGCATGCATCCCACACCAGTCTGGCTGATTCTGAATCTCTGAAAGTGGGAGACCAGAAAACTGGGTTTGAATAATTCTCCTGGCAGAGTGACCAAGTGTCCAAGCTTGTCCAGGGTTGAGGAGCCTCGTGAGATGAGGAATTTCCAGTGTTAAAACTGTAAAGTCCAGGGCAATCTGAAATGGGTTGATTAACTCTACATGATTCTCATGTGTGCTAAAATCTGAGAACCACTGTTCTAACAGAGGTATGTGTACTTTAAAATTAATTTAATTTTGTGGGTGAGATGCTTGAAGATTCCATTGGAGATTTTCACAAATCCTTCGGGGACAGCTGTGAATTACTGCTTTAAGGTAAGCCAGTATTTATTGAGCATCCTTTGCAGGTCAAAAGTTTGTATGGATGCTCTTTATTTTATCACTTTGATCACACAGCATCTTCAGAGAGGTAGGTATTTTAATCCTCACCTAGAAAACTGAGATTTAAACAAGTAACCTGCCTATAGAATCACTATAGACTAGTAAGCCAAAGTGGTTCAAGAATGTAACTTTCTAGAGCCTATGTTGATTCCATTAAACCCATGCTTCCTCAAGAGTGAAAGACATGCTGCGGTCCATGGGGTCGCAAAGAGACGTGACTAAGCGACTGAACAATAACAACAGAGCAGATCTAAAGAAAGCAAGGGATCTTTGGACTTCAGTGACTTGCTCATGGCCAACAGCCTCTAACAGAATGAGAATGAGGCCTGCTTGACTGTAGTGGGAAACCCAGCCCATCCCATCAAAAGCATTGCCTTCTCTTTTAGAGTCAGCCTTCATACCTGGGCCTCCCAACTTCCAAGCCAGTGCTCTTCCCATTCAGCCAAAGTGTCTTTGCGTTGTTACCTTTTCAGATATTGCAAAACATCACTCAAAGTATAACAATGGTAAGCAGGTAGGAGAAATATTGCTTAACTGACATTTGAAGGCATTCTCAATTTTTCAAAAAAATTTTTGTAGCATCAATACTGAAAACATTTATTACACATCTGAAACTTCACTTAGACAATGTGGACAAATCACTTATAAATTCATCAGCTATTAAAAAGTCTGTATGCACTCCCTACATTAGGCAGAGTCTCTGCTAGGTCCTGGGGGCAGAGTGATGTCAGCCAGACACTCTCCCTGCCTTCATAATGCTTCAGTCTAGCAGGGAAGACAGGTGTGAAGTAGACATATGCAGGTAAATTATAATAGGCATTGAAAACGGAGGGAAAAAAGAGGGACCTGATTTGTGAGGGGAAGGGTTGGGAAGATGAGTATAAAGGATTTCCATACCACACATCTCTAGACAAACTAAGCAAAGACTTTGTCTGGTGTAAATGAAGAAAAAACAACAAAGGACATTTGTGGCATGGTGACTAAAGGGCAAGCAGTCTCATGTTTAGTTAAATGTTCTCAGAGATGGAGCTAACACTGTTAGAACTCCCGAGAGCTTGGCACTTCTTCAGCAAACTCTCATTTAGAATGAAGAGCAGGCTTCCTGGAGTTCCGGAGCAATGCTCTCTGGGGCCATACGGGAGCCTGAGACAATGGAGAAATACCTGCTCCTATGTACATTCATCAAAATATCCTTCAAAATATTTTGAACCAAGTGAGAAAAATTAATAAAAGCTCTATGATCAAAAGACGTGACAACCATGACTCGTTGATATATGGCAGAAACCAACACAATATTGTAAAGCAATTATCCTCCAATTCAACATAAAATTTTTTAAAGACATGAGAACACATAAAGCCTTGCACTGCCCAATCTTTTGCATACATTGTCAAGCCTTATAATATAAACCTGCCTAGTGAGCAATTTGAGGACCTTGGAACCAGGAAACTCAGGGCTCACTGGACATGGCTATTCCCATCACACAACAATGCAGAGAAGTAACACAATCAACAATAGCCTGTCTTCACTTAAAATTTTGTTATTTTTTTCACTATGAATTTATTTCATATTTATTTTTAAAATTTTGCATTAATGTATAATTTTACTTGATTAAAAAGCTTTTCAGTGTCCCTGTGAATTTTGCTGCCAGAAGTGAGTGCCTCACTTGTTTTACCCTAATCTTGACCCTAATTCTGAGTTCATCATACAGAGACTTCAACTTCTAGCATTTTCAAGGGCAGGAATCTATAACAGGTATAACTATGTGCCTTTTCCTGGGGTGTGTCCTTTTGTTTCAGCACAAGCTTGAATAATGTCAGATGTACACTTTCAGGAAAATGGATTTCCCTTTTGAAATTTTGTTTTCAGCACAGGCCATCTCTTGAAAATTGTGATCTGAGTGGAAGAAAGTGGCCATTCTTCTGCCAAGTTCTGTTGCATAGAAAATGCTGGTGGTTGGAGGGTGTTAAAAAGCAACATCTGGTTTCAATGCTACCTTTTTCTTCTTAGAGTCATTTTTAGAAAATTTGCCATTTTTTATATATGCTCAGGACATACTCCACAGTCTTAATATTGGGCTCAGAATAAGATGTTAGAACATATACTTACTTAAACATTTCCTTCTTACTAAGATATTGGAGGCACATTTTCTCAACTAACAAGAAGCCAGATACAATCTGAATCAAACTAAAGAATGACATTTCCCTAGTCTAGGTTCCCAGTTCTGGTTGGACAACATCCAAGTGTACTACCCATTGTTCAAGAAGTGTTGCAAAATTCCTTGAACACAATTAAATGTGTATTTGCTTTCAACTCTAAAGGACAGGGCACACAGCACCTTCCCAGATGACTGTGTTAAAAGGTGCGATGAAATCAAGTATGCACTGATGAGGAATAGTGGCCCCAAGGAGGCTGAGCACTCCCAACCCAGATCCCAGTGTTAGAACTTCTCAGCCAACTGGATGCAAATGCGCAAAGGAATAAAAACAAAGCCTCACCCAGCTCCACAAAGTACTAGCTGTGTGATCTTCAGCAAGTAATTTAATCTCTCTTTTTCTCATGCGTTCCATAAGCCAATTCAGGTTTGACTCTTGGTGGTGGTGTAAGGTTGAAAAGAGTATCTCTGCTCAACAAAATATTAGCAAAGTGAATCCAATAACACATAAAAAAGATCACATACCATGACCAAGTGAGATTCATCCCAAGTTCACAAGGATGGTTCAACATACACAAATTAATCCAAAGAAAAGACAAAAACCACATGATCATCTCAATAGATGCAGAAAAAGCATTTGACAAAATTCAACATCCATTCATGATAAAAACTCCTAGCAAAGTGGGTATAGGGGGGACATCCCCACTATAGTAAAAGCTATTTATGACAAACCCAAAGCTAATATATTAAATACTCAATGGTGAAAAGTTGAAAGTCTTCCCACTAAAATCTGGAACAAGAGGTAAAACATGCAGATATGACACTATGTGTAGAAAACCCTAGAGACTCCACACAAAAACTACTAGAGCTGATAAACAAATTTAGCAAGGTAGCATGATACAAGATGAACAAACACACATAAACTGGTTGCATTTCTCTACACCAACAATGAAACATCAGAAATGAAATGTAAGAAAAAGAATACCTTTTACATCACAACTACAAAAATAAAATACTTAGGAATAAACCTCAACAAGGAGGTGAAGGTCTATGTGCTGAGAACTATAAAATATTTAAAAAGGACACTGAGGAAGATTCAAAGAAATGGAAAGATATTCTATGCTCCTGGATTGGAAGAATTAATATTGTTAAAATGGCCATACTACCCAAAGCAATCTATAGATTTAATACAATTCCTATCAAGCTATCCAATAACTTTTTTAACAGAACTAAAACAAATAATCCTAAAATTCACGTGGAATCATAAAAGACGCAGAATTGCCAAAGAAATCCTGAAGAAAAAGAACAAAGTAAGAGGCATAACCATCCCAGATTTCAGACAATACTACAAAGCTATAGTAATCAAAACAGTGTGGTATTGAGACAAAAACAGACATATGGGCCAATGAAACAGAACAGAGAGCTCAGAAATAAACCCACACACCTACAGTCAATTAATCTTCAACAAAGGAGGCAAGAATATGCAATGGGAAAAAGACAGTTTCTTTGGCAAGTAGTATTGGGAAAGACAACATAAGCAACACATTCTCTGACATAGATTATACCAATGTTTTCTAAGGTCAGACTCCCAAGGCAATAGAAATAAAAATGAAAATAAACAAATGGAACCTAATCAAACTCACAAACCTTTCTGCAGCAAAGGAAATCATAAACAAAATGAAAAGACAACCTACAGAATGAGAGAAAATATTTGCAAATGATGTGACCCACAAAGGTCACATAATATACAAACTCATATAACCTGACAACAAAAAACAAACAACCCAATCAAAAAATGGGCAGAAGACCTAAAGAGACATTTCTCCAAAGACATAGACATGACCATTAGGTATATGAAAAGATGCTCAACATCACTAACTATTAGAGAAACGCAAATCAAAACTACAATGAAGTACTATCTCACATCAGTCAGAATGGCCCTCATCAGTCAGAATGCCATCATCAAAAAGTCTACAAACAATAAATGCTGGAGAGGGTGTGGAGAAAAGGGAACCCTCCTACACTGTTGGTGGGAATGTAAGTTGGTACAGCCACTGTGGAAAATAGTATTAAGGTTCCATAAAACAAAAATCTAGGAATGAATCTAACATATGACCCAGCAATTTCACTGCTGGGCATATACCCTGAGAAAACCACAATTCTAAAAGACACATGTACCCCAATATTACAGTAACCAGGACATGGAAGCCACCTAGATGTCTATCGACAAATGAATGGATAAAGAAGTTGTGGTACACTTATGCAATGGAATACTACTCAGTTGTAGAGAGGAACTTTTTTTTGAGTCAGTGGCAGTGAGGTGGATGAACCTAGAGCCTCTCATCCAGAGTGAAGTTAGAAACAGAAAAACAAGTATCACATATTAACACATATATATGGAATCTAGAAATGGTTTTGATGAACCTAGCAGAGAATGTACTTGTGGACACAGCAGGGGAAGGTGAGGGCGGGACAAACTGAGAAAGTAGCCTCGACGGACATACACTGTCATGTGTAAAATAGCGGGAAGCTGCTAAATAACACAGGGAGCCCAGTCTGTGATGACCTAGAGGAGCAAGATGAGGGGAGGGGGGGTGGACAGGAGCAGGGGAAGATATATACACATATCTATGTACAAAATCTATGAATGATCCACACTGTTGTATGACAGAAACGAACACAAAACTCTAAAGGAATTTCCACCAATTAAAAAATAAATTAAAAAAAATGTAAAAACTATAATGAAATACCACCTCACATCAGTCAGAATGGCCATCGTTAAAAAGTGTGCATATAACAAATGCTGGAAAAGATGTGGAGAAAAGGGAGCGCTCCTACGCTGTTGGTGGGAATGTAAGTTGGTGCAGCCAGTATGGAAAACAAGATGGAGGTTCCTCACAAAACTAAAAATAAAATATTATATGATTCAGCAATCCCACTCCTGGGCATATATCCAGACAAAACTCTAATTCAAAAAGGTACATGCACCCCTATGCTCATAGCAGCACTATTCACAATAGCCAAGACGTGGAAACGACCTAAACGTCCATCAACAGATGAACAAATAAAGACACACTACACATACACAAGGCAGTACTACTCAGCCGCATAAAAGAATGGAATAACGCCATCTGCAACAACATCCATGCAACTAGAGATTATCACACTAAGTGAAGTAAGTCAGAAAGAGAAAGACAAATGCCATATGGCATCACTTCCATGTGGAATCTAAAATATGAGACCAATGAACCTAACTATAAAACAGAAACATAGAATAAACTGGGGGTTGCCAAGGGGGAGAAGGGAGGGACGGGTCTGAATCGCGAGTCTTGGATTAGCAGATGCAAACTGGTATATACAGAAGGGATAGACAACAGGGTCCCACTGTACAGCACAAGGAAATATATTTAATATCCTGTGATAAACAATAATGGAAAAGAATATGAAAAATAATATAGAGCTGAGTCACTTTGCCATATAGCACTGATGAACACAACACTGTAATTCAACTATACTTCAGTAAAAAAATAAGAAAAAAAAAAAGAACCAGTGAACATGAAGATAGGTAAATAGAAATGAAACAAACTAACACACAAAGACAAAAAAGAGAGGAAAACACAACAAATTAAACAAAAACAGGGCAGAGCATCACAAAAGCTATGGTACAATGCAAGCCAATGGCTGATTATGTGGCCGGGAGGGATAAATCAGGAGCTTGGGGTGGACATACACACCCTACTATATATAAGACAGATTACCAACAAGGACCTATTTATAGCACAAGGAACACCACTCAGTATTCTGTAATCATGTATATGAGAAAAGAATCTGAAAGAAGAATTAATAGACCTATATGTATAACTGATTCACTTTGCTGAACAAATGAAATGAACACAACCTTGTAAGTCAACAACACTCCCACAAAATCAAAACTTTAAGAAAAGAAACTCTGCTTGTGGCACAGACTGCTTGTGGCCCCCATACCCATCTCCTCTTACTCTATAGGAATAGAAATCCTAATTTTTGTAGCTGCAATACATGGCTGTGTAGAATAAAGACAGCATTTCTCAGTTTCCTTTACAGCCAGATGTACCCATATGACTAAATTCTGGTCAAAGAAATAAGAGCAACAACAAGTGATGGAGAGCCAGGCACCATCCTGGACCATGAGTACGAGGGCAATACCTAGGGATGGCAGAGCCACAAGACAGGAGGAACTCAGATCTTTGGCTTTCCCAGAGCCATCAGATCAGCTGTGGACTCCATATGTCCTGACTCTTCTGTGAGTGACAAGTAAAATTCTCTGTTATATAAGCCATAACAGAGACCAGAAGTAAGAGTGGCTTATATAAGACAGAAAGATTGAGGGCAGGAGGAGAAAGGGGTGACAGAGGATGAGATGGTTGGTTGACATCACCAACTCAATGATATGAGCCTCTGGGCACTCCGGGAGATAGTGAAGGACAGGGAAGACTGGCAGGCTGTAGTCCATGGAGTCGCAAAGAGTTGGACATGACTTGGCGACTGAACAACAGTCAGTTATGAAGATGATGGTGATGGTTAGGAAATCTGCCTCTACTACCCCTCAGAAAAGCATCAGACAATTAGAATAAAATGAAGAGCTACACAATTTGAAAGACATTTCCCTTTTCCTCTTTTACTCCATTCTCTGATCAAAGTGACAGTCTTACAATATACATCCACCTATGATCATTACATGCGATTCTTTTGTATTCATTACAAACATGCCTGAGGGGAAGGAAAACATGTCTAAACTACTTGACAAGTCAAATCGTCTCACCATATGCTTTATACTGAAAACCTCCAAGAATCAACAATTGTTAACATTTTTCATATTTGCTGCAAATGAATTTTTAAATAAAGCATCACAGATGTAGTTGAAGCCTCTGACCTCACCCATCCAGTTTTCAATGGGTAACAACCCTTTTGAAGTGGCTGAGTACTTCCCCACTGTGTCAAATCAGTTCAGTTGCTCAGTCGTGTTCAACTCTTTGCGACCCCATGGACTGCAGCATGCCAGGCTTCCCTGTCCATCACCAACTCCCAGAGCTTGCTCAAATTCATGTCCATCAAGTTGGTGATGCCATCCAACCATCTCATCCTCTGTCATCCCCTTATCCTCCTGCCTTCAATCTTTCCCAGCAACAAGGTCTTTTCAAATGAGTCAGTTTTTCGCATCAGGTGGCCTAAGTATTGGAGTTTCAGCTTCAGCGTCTGTCCTTCCAAAGAATATTCAGAACTGATTTCCTTTAGGATTGATTGGTTTGATCTCCTTGCAGTCCAAGGGACTTTCAAGAGTCTTCTCCAACACCACAGTTCAAAAGCATCAATTCTTCAGTACTCAGCTTTCTTTATAGTCCAACTCTCACATCCATGACTACTGGAAAAACCATTGAAAACCATTGCTTTGACTAGATGGACCTTTGTCTGCAAAGTAATGTCTCTGCTTTTTAATATGCCGTATAGGTTGGTCATAAGTTTTTTTCCAAGAAGCAAGTGTCTTTTAATTTCACGGCTGCAGTCATCATCTGCAGTGATTTTGGAACCCAAAAAAATAAAGTCTCTCACTGTTTCCATTGTTTCCCCATAATATTTGCCATGAAGTGATGGGACTGGAATGCCATGATCTTAGTTTTCTGAATGTTGAGTTTTAAGCCAACTTTTTCACTCTCCTCTTTCACTTTCATTAGGAGGCTCTTCAGTTCTTTTTTGCTTTCTGCCATAAGGGTGGTGTCATCTGTGTATCTGAAGCTACTGATATTTCTCCCAGCAATCTTGATTCCAGCTTGTGCTTCATCCAGCCCGGCATTTCCCATGATGTACTCTGCATAGAAGTTAAATAAGCATGGTGACAATACACAGCCTTGACGTGCTCCTTTCCCGATTAGAACCAGTCTGTTGTTCCATGTCCAGTTCTAACTGTTGCTTCTTGACCTGCATACAGATTTCTCAGGAGGCAGGTCAGGTGGTCTGGTATTCCCCTCTCTTGAAGAATTTTCCACTGTTTGTTGTGATCCACACAGTCAAGGCTTTGGCATAGTCAATAAAGCACAAATAGGTGTTTTTCTGGAACTCTTTTGCTTTTTTGATGATCCAATGGATGTTGGCAATTTGATCTCTGGTTCCTCTGCCTTTTCTAAAACCAGCTTGAACATCTGGAAGTTCACATACTGTTGAAGCCTGGCTTAGAGAATTTTGAGCATTACTTTGCTGACGTGTGAAATGAGTGTGATTGTGCAGTAGTTTGAACATTCTTTGGCACTGCCTTTCTTTGGGATTGGAATGAAAACTGACGTTTTCCAGTCTTGTGGCCACTGCTGAGTTTTCCAAATTTGCTGGCATATTGAGTGCAGTACTTTCACAGCATCACCTTTTAGGATTTGAAAAAGCTCAATTGGAATTTCATCACCTCCACTAGCTTTGTTTGTAGTGATGCTTCCTAAGGCCCACTTGACTTAGCATTCTATGATGTCTGGCTCTAGGTGAGTGATCACACCATCATGGTTATCTGGGTCATGAAAATCTTTTTTGTATAGTTCTTCTGTGTATTCTTGCCACCTCTTCCTAATATCTTCTGCTTCTGTTAGGTCCATACCATTTCTGTCCTTTATTGGGCCCATCTTTGCATGAAATGTTCCCTTGGTATCTTGCATTTTCTTGAAGAGATCTCTAGTCTTTCCCATTGTAGTGTTTTCCTCTATTTCTTTGCATTGATCACTAAAGAAGGCTTTCTTATCTCTCCTTGATGTTCTTTGGAGCTCTGCATTCAAATGCATACCCCATTGTGTATTTATGTCTTAATGAGTATATACACCCATAAGAAATATATAAAGCAGCTTTGGAAAAGTTTTAATCCTACAATATTACTTTTACATATATTTAATCTTACTTATATACACTGGGTGTAACACTTGGCAACTTGCTCCTTTAGGAGACTATAAAAAAACAATGTCCTAACAATCAGCCTTGTTAAATGTGGGTAGGGGAGTGTAATATTTTTCTCTATGCTTTTTGTGCATTTAAAATACATTTATAAGCACAGTTTTTAAATAAAATTTAAGGGAATTTTAAAAGCTACTGAGAAGCTGTGTTGACTTACAAAATCACTAAGACCACTCAGGCTGGGAATGGAAGTAGCTGGGAGAGCATGGCTCGTTATTTCCTAAATGTTTTACCCTATATATGTAAGCAAATATATTTTCTATATCCAACATATAAAAATTCTGAACTTTTCCAGCAGATATGTGAATAGATGACTTTACAAAAGTAGTCTAACTTTCTAAAACACCAATCACAGTTTTTTTTTTTTCTTAAAATACTCAATTCAGGTATATTTAGATAGACATGTTGTTGTTATTGTTCAGTCACCAAGTCATGTCTGACTCTTTGCAACCCCATGGACTGCAACACACCAGGCTCCTCTGTCCTCCACTATCTCCTAGAGTTTGCTCAGATTCATGTCCGTTGAGTCAGTGATGCTATCTAACCATCTCACCCTCTGCCACCCCCTTCTCCTTTGCCTTCAACCTTTCCCAGCATCAGGGTCTTTTCCAATGCATAGACATAATTCTATCTATAAAATAGTATGTCTGACAAAACTACTTTTTTATTATACTTATTGTGACTAGTTTTGGTAGGAGATGAATGAAACTCTTTCAAACATAAAAATATTAGATTTAGATTCAAAAGAATCATTTACTCTCGGCCCTAGGAATAAAAATGCAGATATTGGGGTATCAATTCTATGAAACAGGTATCTCCCCCATACTTTGTTTATACGGCCTAGTCACGCAGAGATAACACCTATTTCTCACATTTTCCCCACCTTGAGAGGAGTAACAGTGATAGGCTTTTTTTTAGAACCCATGTGTTCTAAAGACCAGAAAGAAAAGAATTGTTTGGAAACTGAACCCATTTCCCCCACCTCCCAAGCCAGAGCTGACAACTGGGCTTGCTGACCTGAGCTAGGCGTGGTCAGTTCCAATGTCTGACCCAGAATTTGGACTTAAGGTACAGAGTCAGGGTCCTTTGGTCACATAAGCTCAGCAAGGAGGGGTGACATTGTGAGTTGTGCAGTGGCCATGCAGAGAAAAGCAGATAGAGCTTGTCCACAGGCAGTGAGAAGAGACAAGAGGGAGGATGGAGAAGCAGGGATAAGGGGACACGGATCCCAGAGAGGACAGTCACCCTGCAGCACAGGCATTCTGGTCTCCCCTGAAGCCCCCAACACTAGTCATCCTTGGATTTCATGAGCTAACCTTGTATCCTTCGAGTAAAGCCCTTGTCCTATTTATGTTATATCATGCATGTGTATATCTGTAAATATTATCCTTCATTTATTTTTTCTAAAGCCACTGTGAAGGTTTCTGTTACTTGCAAGCAAACGAGCCTTGACTCGGATGACTCCGAGTGCAGGCACTCTGTGAGGCTGCCGCCCGCCACCTCACCTCGCCTTATAAATAGTGACTCTTTTATACACTCACACACACAATGAGGACTCATCAGGAAATGACTGGCACCATGGTGTTTTCCCTCGGAGAGCTGTCAAATTAAAAACAAGTAGATAGTCTCCATGTGGGTGTTCCTTGGACTTTTATCTAGCAACTAAGCCATCACTTTTTGTTCCTCAGACTCCATTTACATGAGATCAATAGTCAGAAATTTTCCAGGTGCAGTTACTCTGATAGTGTGTGCCAGTCATCTCAGTAAACACAAGATCCTGAACTTGATTTTTCTGCTAAAGCCATCAACAGGGAACACACAGCCACATTTCTGGTTCCACCCCTGGAGCTTGCTCATACTCTGATGGTATTATTGGCCATTTGAAGACTACACAACTGCTGGACGCCCTTCAAATTGTCAAGCAATTACCCCAAATAACACTGTGTTGGAAAAATACCTTGGATTTCTCCATAAAAAGAGAACATGATGAGAACAACAAGGTAACTTGTAAATCCATTGGCTTTTACAAAATAAAAAAACAATAAGAAAACTGACATTTAATACTGCCCACATAGATGGACCGAACCACTTGATTTTTTTTAATTTGAATCCAATTATCAACTAAAGTTCATTGAGGAACCTAGACCAGATCCCATGTCATAGACATCCCACCACCGAGGCAGGAATAAGAAGTGGTCGAAAATGATAACTATGGCGTCTAGCTGGGATGACTTGGGCGGGACTAGGCTCTGCTTCTGAAGGGCTGTGTGACTTGGCCCAAGCTTTCCAAATCTTGGTTTCCCCATCTGAAAAATAGGGATAATAATAATGACTACCCCGTGTGAGGATGAAACGCAGAGCCCAACACCTGCACACAGTAACTCTGGGTAATTGTTAGCAGCAACTATTATTGTCGTTGTTGAAGTGGCTGTTATCACGGGGTAGCCTGTTAAGCTGAAGGCTGCTGAGACTCATAGGTCTGGATTTCAAGCTATTTTTGCAAGCAATGAACTACTAAAAATAGGAGGCAGTGTTTACTCTCATAGCTTCAGGGAACAGCTATGACTTGGTCTCTGACCAAGTAGATTCAGTGGCGGAGCAAACGGCCTTCCAACTGCCTCTCAGTTCAGACCACATCCTGACAGGATCTCAATCCAGGGAGGTTTGGAGAACCCAGAAAAGCAGGCCGAGCAAAACTCTCTAGGCCAGGCCCTTGAGAAGGCTTCCCAAGACAAATGGGCCTATGTATGATCCTTCCTGTTTCAACCAGGAGACTGCCCAGATGGCACTTGCTGGTTCTTCTTCTCACCACCACAACCCCATGTATTGCTGGGTCCAGGATCTTAGGGAATCACAGAACACATGGCTCTGATGCAGAAAGGAGCTTCCTTACGTCCCAAGAGTGGAGCAGTGAAGGGGACTTTGCTACAACCCATCCTGTGGACTATCCTGACCATAATCCTAGAGTTGAGAGCCACCCAAACTTGATCCACTCCTGGTCCAAGGGACCCACCAAAGAGGTCCCAAGGGACTCACCTCCAGAAATAATACCTCCCACAGTCTCTTAGAGAGCTGCCATGCACCTTTGAACCTGAATTGGAAACTGTACACATTTCCTGCATTTGATGTTCCCAACTATAGAAAACATGATCTCAATGCCAGTACATTGGATAGCTCACTTGACTATATACACACACAAACACACACCCACAGGTATGGAATGTATGTGTGTATGTGTGTGTGTTCTACAAATACAGAGGATGACAAGTTTTCTTTTCCTTGTTTCTTCTTGACCGTATCTTGGAATCTATAATATGTGCCCCATGTGCCGAGTATAGTGCTATCACAGTCACCAGCTACTGATGAATGCTGTCTAATATCTTAATGACTTCTTTATTATAACTATTTTTGTTATCAAAATGTTGGTGAAAATTTCCCAGTAAAGTCTATAAAGAAAGGAACAGAAGGTAAGAATAAAAGATTGTTGTACAGTGTATCAAAATGCATTAAGAGTGAGTATCCATGCATAAATTTTACTCACACACAGATACAAAAGCACCGAATAAAATCATGGATCCTAGATCATGAAAGGGATTTAGGATTATTCACATGCTGGTAAACTGAAAAAAATATACATTAATTTGCAGACAATGTGCTGCTGCTGCTAAGTCGCGTCAGTCGTGTCTGACTCTGTGCGACCCCAAAGACAGCAGTTCACCAGGCTCCCCCGTCCCTGGGATTCTCCAGGCAAGAGTACTGGAATGGGATGCCATTGCCTTCTCCAGCAGACAATGTGACTAACTACAATAAAAACAATCCAAAAGACTCTTTTGACAAACCACAAGAACTAAAGACTTTTGGATACAAAAGAATATTCAAAAAATAAGTAATGATCCCTTATCACAACAGAAAACAAGATTCCATTAATAGTAGCAATGAAAACCTAGAGAACTTACAAAAAAAGTCTAACAAAGGAAATATAAAATCTTTATGGATGAAGCTTGATTGAGGCACATAAAAGATCTAAGTAAGTGAAAGGATATGCCACATTCACACAGGGAATGGGAAGACCCGAATCCGTCTATAAGTTCACTGTCGTTATGATTAAAATCCATAATTTTTCCCATGGCACTTGACAAGTTGATCTGTAAGTTAACATCAGAACTAAAAATAACAAGATAACTTAGAAGAGCAAAGACAATTCACCACACTAGATAGGAAAGCTTATCATGAAGCTAGAGTAATTTCAGAAGAACGGCACCAGGGGAGAAAGAGACAAATAGAATAGCAGAACAGAACAGACAGCCTGTGAATAGATACAGGCTTATGGGAAAACTTGACAAATGACAGAGATAACTTACAAATAAGTAGGGAAAGGATAAAGACTATTTCATAAATAGTGTTGGATAAGTCAGTTTTCCATATGGAAAAACAAATTTTTAATACATACTTCCCCCATCACAAATTAATTTTAATGTCAATTCAATAGCTAAAGTGGAAAACAAAAATTTAATATTTTTATGATCTTGGGGTTTGGAAAGATAAAACATAAAGAATAAGACTGGTAAATCTGACAATGGTAAAATTTTTAATGTTAACCATCATTTTAAAAAGTGAAAAGAGGGACTCTTTCTCCTGTGTGCGTGCGCTCTTTTCTTTCTCTCTCTCTCTCTCTCACTTTCCTGCTATCTTCTAAGTAAAATAGAGCTGTAACACTGATTTGCCTAAGAGCTGTAGCACGGTTTGTCCAAGACCCAAGAGCTGTGACGCGCCGAGGGCTTTAATGTCCGTCGCTCCAAATCTTTGTTGTGACAAGACAAAGAACCAGGAACATACACTTGCGTGACATCTATGGTGCCGTGACTTGGGTTTAACCTGGCTGAAACAACCTCTACGTGGAAGAGGCCAAGCACAACAGGAGCCCAACCCAGCGAAGCTCCCGCGCTAGAAGCGGAAGGGAAGAAACCCAGTGCAGGGGAAGGCCCATCGTTCTGAAAACCAGGACAACGAACAACAAACTCAGCAGAAAGCTCACGCGGCCCAGTCTCAGATTCCAGAAGACCTCCGGTTAAGGTCAACCAGCTACAACATGCAGTGCCAGTTCAACAAAGATATAAAACTACAGCCGACCACGGAAAATATCACACACCCTTGGACACTGCTATAAGGACTCTGAGGCTTGAGACTAGCAAGAGGGGGAGGCCCAATACCCCTCGCCGTCCCAGTTCAGCAGGAAGTAGCCAGAAAGACCTCGACGCCCCTATTCCCAAAGAATTGGGCCTCCCATCTCTTGAGGGGGGAATGTTAGGTAGGTAGAATAGGGAAAACGAGTCCAAAATGGTGGTGGCTAAAAGACAAGGAAGGTCAAAGGGAGGTCCAAGGACCAGAGTGAAGACTTCAGGCAGAACAAACAGCACTCCTGGCTAAGCCCAATTTGCATAGGGCAGGCCCAGGTGGAGGAAAAAAACATAAAAGGAGGAGCCAAAGCGCTCTCTCATAGACTCTCTCTCCGGCGTGCGTGCGCTCTTTTCTTTCTCTCTCTCTTTCTCCCACTCTCCTGCTATCTTCTAAATAAAATAGAGCTGTAACACTGAAAAAAAAATAAAAATAAAAAGTGAAAAGACAAGCTGAAAATTAGAAAATATTTTAATGCATGAAGTGAAGTGAAAGCCGCTCTTTATGACCCCATGTACTATACAGTCCATGGAATTCTCCAGGCCAGAATAATGGAGTGGGTAGCATTTCCCTTCTCCAGGAGATCTTCCCAACCCAGGGATCAAACCCAGGTCTCCTCACTGTGGGCAGCTGAGCCACAAGGGAAGCCCAAGAACACTGGAGTGTGTAGTCTCTCCCTTCTCCAGGTTATCTCCTGATCCAGGAATCAAACCAGGGTCTCCTCCATTGCAGGCAGATTATTTACCAACTGAGCTATCAGGGAAGCCCTATTTTAATGCATAAAACCCAATAAAGGTGCTTTCAATGCATATTTCAATGCATAAAATTCAAGAAAGGATTAATACCCAGGAATATACAGAAAACTTACAAATCAAACAGCCCAACTGGAAAGTGGGCATAGGATAAAGACAAGGAATTCTCAGAATAGAAACCCGAAGAGCCAAAAAGCATACTAGCTAGTAGTCAGGAAATGAAAATTGTAACAACAATGACCTTCCATGTCATATCCATTAGATTGGCAGTGGCTAAAAACACAATACCAAATGTTGAGGATGTGGGGAAAAGGAAATTCTCATACACGGTTAGTGACTACAAACTGATACAATTTCTTTTGGACAGCAGTTTCAAACTATCTGACAAAGTTGACAGTGGGCACACCTGAAGACCCCACAAAGATATTGCTCAATGTATACCCCCAGAGAAATCCTTGTATCCTACTCACAAGAATTCACACGTTAGGATGTTCTGGGCAGAACTACGTATAGAAGAAACAGACATATTTTTAAAGTTTATTAGTAAGAAAATGAATAAATAAAATTTGGTACACTCATGAAATAGGATATACATAACAAAATGAATTAACTAAATGAATTAACTTGAAAAGTATCAACATAAGTAAATCTCCCACCACAATGTTGAATCTTAAAGGCAAATTGCAGAAAGCTAAGATGAAGAGTTGACTCACTGGAAAAGACTCTGATGCTGGGAGGGACTGGGGGCAGGAGGAGAAGGGGATGACAGAGGATGAGATGGCTGGATGGCATCACCGACTCGATGGACATGAGTTTGAGTGAGCTCCAGGAGATGGTGATGAACTCCGGGAGGCCTGGCGTGCTGTGATTCATGGGGTCAAAAAGAGTCAGACACGACTGAAGATGATACACACTGAACTGAAGATGATACCAAGCTTTTTCATCTGAGTGGAAGGCATCACTATGTCCCTGGCTGATCTCATCCCTGGAAAGCTATATGCAGAATATTCCTAGACCAGGAATCGAACCTATGTCCCCTGCATTAGCAGATTCCTATCTACTGCACCACCAGGCAAGCCTGGGCTTATTCCTTTTTAAATGCAATATCCTCAGCAAGGCCTCTCCTCAGTACCCTGCCAACTGCCTCACTCCCCCACCTCTAATCATCTGAACCACAGTATCCTATTTCATCATCTTCACACAGTTACAGATATGTACAATTATTTCATTTATTCATAGATTTATAGATTTATATATTCATATACTTATCACTATATTCCCAAGGTCTGGAACAGTGCCTACCACATAGTAGGCACTCAATAAATATCTGTTGGCTTATTATGTAAAATTTTAAAACATACAAAACTATGCTATATGTTATTTATAGGCTCCTAGTTACATTGTCAAAGATTAAAAACATGGATGGGAAGGATACACAATACCTTTAGGGTAGAGTTTATCTCGGGGGAGGGAAGCCGGTCAGTAGAATCAGAGGGTAAAACAAAGAGGCCTTAAACTCAATCTGTGATTTTGTTTTTTTAAGTTTTGAAAGAAAAACAGCAACACTTATGAAATCTGTTTATCTGAATGGTGGTTATGCAGTATTGTTACAGTTGTCTCTGTACTTTTCTGATCAAGATATTTCATAATAAAAACACAGCTTTTTTTTTTTTTAAGAGATTTGAAATAACAAAATATATAGAGGTGGAGAGCAAATCAATAGTTGCCAAGGGTTAGGGACAGGAGGATGGTCACTGCAAACAGGCAGCATGAGGGAGATCTTAGCTGTGATTAAAAAGTTCTGCATCCTGTATAGTACAGAGAACTCTGCTCAATGTTATGTGACCGCCTGGATGTGAGGGGAGTTTTGGGGAGAAAGCATTCATGTAAAAGTACAGCAGAGTTCCTTTGCTATGCACCTGAAATTATCATAGCATTATTAATTGACTATACTCCAACACAAAAAAAAAAAGTAAAAAAAAAAAGTGCTGCCTCCTGGAACTTCCCAGGTGGTCCAGTGGTTAAGACTCCGTGCTCCCCGTGTACACCCATGGCGGATTCATGTTGATGTATGGCAAAACCAATACAATATTGTAAAGTAAAAAAAGTAATAATAATAAAATAAAATAAAAAATAAATAAACAACATAGTACAAAAAAACCAATGGGTCAAAGAAGAAATAAAGAGAAAAATTTGAAAATACCTTCAGACAAACAAAAATGGAAATATACCAAAATTTGGGGAATGTTGCAAATGCAGTTCTAAGAGGGAATTTCATAGCAATAAATATCTACTTCAAGAAACAAGTCTCAAATAAACAACCAAACTTTATACCTCAAGGGAGCCGAAAAAGAAGTGCAAATGAAACTCAAACTGTAGTAGAAGGAAGGAAATAACAAAGGTTACAGTAGAAATAGAGACCAAAATGACAGTACAGAAGTTCAAACTTAGAGCTGGTTCTTTGAAAAGATAAATGAAATTGACAAGTCTTTAGCTAGTCTTAACCAAGAAAAAGAGGACTCAAATAATATCAGAAATAAAAAAGGAAATATTACAAATGATACAGCATAAATACAAAGGATCCTAAGAGGCTGCGATGAAAAATTATACATCAACAAACTGAACAACCTAGAAGAAATGGATAAATTCACAGAAATATACAACCTACCAAGACAGAATCATGATTAAATAGAAAATGTGAACAGACCAATTACTAGTAAGAAGATTGAATCAGTAATCTAGAAGGATGTCAACATCATTAATCATCAGGGAAATGCAAATCAAAACTACAACAAGATAGCACTGCAAACCTATTAGAATGGCTACTATCCACAAGACAAGAAACGGCAGACACTGGTGAAAGTGTGGAGGAAAGGGAACCCTTGTGATTGTTGGTGGGAAAATAAATTGGTGCAATCACAATGAAAAACAGTTGAGAGGTTCCTTAGAAAATTAAAAATATAACTACCATAGGACCTAGTAGTTCCACTTCTGGGTATTTGTCTAAATAAAACACTAACTCAAAAAAAAAAAAAGACTCGGTGGTCCCAATGCAGGGGGCACAGGTTCCATCCCTGCTCAGGGAACTAGATCCCACGTGCCACGACTAAAGAGCCCTCATGCTGCAACTAAAGATGCCTCACGCCACAGTGAAGATCCTGCACACAGCAACGAAGATCCCACGTACCACAAGTAAGAGCCGGCACGGCCAAATAAATACAATTGTTTTAAAAGCTCTGCATCCTGATTTCGAGGGTGACAACACTAAGCTGCTGGTGATAAAATGGCACAGAACCATGCATACAGTATATACCAATGTCAGTTTTGTAGCTCTGCTTATGCTACAGTTAAAAACGATGTAACCATTGGGATAAACTAGGTGAAGGGTATAAAGCTCCCCTCTGTCTTTCTCTGTACTATCTTTGCAACTACCTTTATAATTACAGTTTTTATATAAATTTAGAACTATTTCAAAAAAAATTTTAAATTACAAACAGAACAATAAATAATTTACCTAAAGTAATATTATTTCTAGTTGACAGATGAGACCAGTGAGGCCCTCAAGAACAGAAGTGATTTGTAGTAGGTAGTGTATGGGGCAGGGCAGGGAAGCCTGCAGAAACTCTAGTTTTCTTTGACAACCAAGTCAGCAAGTGCACAAGTCTGGATCTCTTGGGAGCCCTTCCTCTGGTATAACGGTGGCTCCCAGTGACTAACTCAGGCCGCATAGCAAAGCTGGAGATCCCAGATATTAGATCATATTAATACATCAGGGGGGCTTCCCAGGTGGTACTAGTGGTAAAGGATTCATCTGCAAATGCAGGAGACCTGGGTTTGATTTCTGGGTCAGGAAGATCCCCTGGAGAAGGAAATGACTACCAACTCTAGTATTCCTGCCTGGAAGATTCCATGGATAAAGGAGCCTGGTGGGCTACAGTCCACAGGGTCACAAAGAGTCAGACACGACACAGCACACAGCACAATGGATCCGATGTTAAAATCGGATAATCTGGCTTCAAATCCCAGCTCTGCCACCTGGCAAAGGGATGGCCTTCTGTTTCAACCTCTTCCTCATCTGCAAAATGGGGACACTGTGATTATAACTCGCATTGTTTAAGTCAAATAATACCTATAAAGTGCTCAGCATAAAATTTGCCACATAGTAAAAGAGCAATTAAAAGTCAAGGAACACTGCCTATTACCTGTGAAATAAACCCAAATACATCTACTATTTGTCCCAAGGATGATACTGTTCAACCACACAATCAGGTTTTTGTGCTAGGTGAAGTGTGAAGGGTCTTACTGAGAAGTATTAAATTGTGGGTAAGGAGCAGTGGGGACAAGGACAGGGGTGAGGCAAACTCAATAAAATGACCACAATTGCCTATTAGCAAATAGCTGGGAGAACCATATCCCAACCAGAAAAAGAAAAGAATATAAAACAAAACGGCTCACTGCGTCTGTGTAACCCTACAGACGACAAGAAGGTAATAATCACAAATTCAAACCTCAAAGAATACAGACACTATTAGATTAACCAGACGTAAAGCCAAAAGTAGCTACACACTTAAAGTTCCCAAAGACTACAGCAAGACTATAGATTCTGGTCACTGAAAATTAAAAAGAAAAATGAGGGCACTTCTTTTGGTCACAAACCAACTAAATTTAAAACTACTGAAACTAGATTTAATCTGGGAGAGGAGACGGACCAGGCTCCACTTTCAGTTGGCTGAAAAGAAGCATTCCAGCTCCAGGAGCATACACACACACAAGAAATTGGAGACTGCATTTATTCTCAAAAGGTACATTAAAGTTGACAACAAACCCACTTGAAATTCTGAAATCCGAACAACAAAGGATGGTAAAAAGGACCAGCGTTTCAGCTCAATTTGCAGTGGTAGTTTCTGCAACATGTCTTTAGGAATACATAAATCAGGTATCCAAAAGAGGGTACAATCTAATAATGCAACTCATTTTTAAAACCAAATCACAAAAATTAGTTAAAATATGTGAAGTATTCCTGAAGTATCGGCTTGGAATCAGTAAAATACATGTCTACCCTAAAAGGGGGGAAAAAAACTCAAGAATATTTTATTTTCAGTAATGAGTGAGACTCCAAAAGCATAACCATCCCCCCTCACAAATGCTTTTAAATCAGTAATACTTACAACAAAAAGTATTTGTTTCACTTTGACAGGATTTTAAGTACCCTAGTAAATCTCAGTTTAATACCCATCACACATTTTGCAAAAGAAATAAAGTCAAAGTAATAAAAGAACTCTCAATAAATCCTTTCTTTTAAAGTATTGCTGACCAGAAGAATCGGTGCCCTGTGTTTCCAGTTGGATGATTCAATTTGCTAATTCTGTGAACTGTCAATTGTTAATTCAATATTAACAGAATGTAGTAACATTTTCTTAAGGTACTGGTTATATAATAGTGAAATTCTTTTTAAACTTTTATTTAAAACACAAAGATCAATGGTCTACAACTACAAATATCTCCCTTAACTTTCAGTGTCCGAAAGCTAACTCTCTTATATAACATTTTTTTCTAGCAATGTGAGTAAATATGCATTCATATTATTAGTCAGAACAACAGAATCCTCTGCAATGAATTTATTTCATGTTAACTACAAAAGAAAAAAAAAAAAGAATTACATCTAAAGAAATGATAAGAATAATAAAAGGAACCAGAATATACCTTCTTCTGAAAAGTAAAAGTAGAAAAAGAAAAATCACATCAATTCCATTAGTAAATTGTTAACTAAAAGATGGATTTGGAAAAGAGTATTTTCTAAAGTCTTAATGGATTTAAAAATAAGAAAAGTTGGTTAGTAGAGATTATAATAGTCAAGAAACATCTTTGTTTCACTTTTAAGTTTTTTTTACAGAATATATGAAGAGCTGTAAAAATGAAAGTACTGTACTACTGAAGGTCAATTTTAGTCAAGTCAGAAAAGGAGATACAAAGTTAGCTAAAATTTCCTATCTCAATTCCCTATCTTGATGCTACTCTTCCCTAAATTTAAAACCATTTTTAACTTGAATTCATTATCATGAGAATTCAGATTATAAAAATGCATGTATGTGAACGTGTTAAAAGCACTTGAACCTAAAAATTTATTTTTCCCTTCTTATTTCAAAAACATTTCCAAATTTCTAATGCAAGTAATCCCCCAGGTGCTTCCTGCCAGTTGGGAAGAACATTCTATTTAGGGACAAGATGAAACAACACATTTCACCTCCTCTCTCTTCCTGCTAGCTTCTAATGTGTTACTGGGAAATTGAGAGTTGGAAATTAAGAATTTTGATTAGACAGCTTTTCTATGCCTGTTGGTTTACTTCCTTCAAGGTGTTAAGTCCCTGTATGATAATGAAGTAGCTTACAAAGTCACTGAGTTTCAGACCTTAAATGGGAAATTTAATTTAGTTTGGTTGTTTCCCTCTTTTTGCTGACAGCTAAATCCTCTTCTAAAGTGACGTGTCTTTGTTTAAAATGTTTCGAGGGTGAAAGAGCTGGGTTTTGAAAGGGCCATTTTCCAAAAAACGGGTAATTTGTGAAATAAAATACTTATCAAAATTCTGTAATTCCCAAAGAGTTGGCTATGATCTCACAGGTATTTGGGGTTATGACTATTTATGAAACAACTTAATAACTTGAATCGCAACTTTTTTGAAACTTGACTTGTATCTTTGTTTCATCTGAAATAAATGTTAACTATTAAAAAACTAAAATGGAAGATAAGAAATGAAGTGTTTTTGCATACGTGGAATGCTTTAGCATTTCGTGTCATAAGCAGATCAAATATCCCATGGGGGAGTTGAATCAAGATCCAGGGCTGCATCACTGTGGTAATAACCACAGGCAAAGTTAACCCCCTCTCTGGGACCACCTTTCACTTGCAGGAAATCAATTTTGTTGTCCCTTGAACTGGCCACTCCTCTGGTACCATGAGGAGGTACGGAAGATACACGGGTGGTATGCAAAGAAACAAACATAAAAAGAGACAGAGAGGGACCAGGTAAGGAGAGAGTGGGATGACAGTGAATTGTTAAAGGAGGAACTCTATACCGAAGCTGTGCTTCATCTTTTGAACAGAAGTAATTGAAAGTGATATTATTACATATTCAAAAGAAAATGTGATTGATTCTGCCATAGGATTTCTCAAGACGCTTATTTTAACAAAAGCCCCAGTTAAAGCATGAAGCTCTGGACGTCTCTGGTCATGACAGGTCTGAGGTTTTCAGACTGCTGGGCCTGGCCTCTTGCTGGTTCTAAAGACTTGGGGCAGGTACTTCACAGCCCAGAGACATCCTTTGTGGAACAGAGATTCAACTTCAAGGTCATTTAATCAGTGAAAGAACAGACTTATTTGGTCTGAATATTAAATATGCTGTTTATAAATTATAAAACAGCATATATTATAAAAACTGTTTTATAAATTATAAAACAACTTTTTAAGGAAAACCCTCAATTATAGTTACTAGTTTAAGACAGTTACTTATTTAAACCTGAAGCATTCATTGTGGCAACCTTTCCCTGATGGCTCAGGCGGTAAAGTGTCTGCCTGCAATGCAGGATACCTGGGTTTAATCCCTGGGTTGGGAAGATCCCCTGGAGAAGGAAATAGCAACCCACTCCAGTACTCTTGCCTGGAAAATCCCATGGACAGAGGAACCTGGTAGGCTACAGACCATGGGGTCACAAAGAGTTGGACACGACTGAGCGACTTGACTTTATGGAATATGATTTGGAAACATCCATTAAAATGTTAATGCACATATCCTTGGACCCTAAAATTCCATTGCTAGAAATTTACTCAACATATATAATATTCCCATAGATACACAGCAACATTAGTGTAGAGATTTATTCTGTGATGTTTACTGCCTCATTTTTCACAATAGCAGAAAGCTGGAAACAACCTAAACGCCCACAAGGGGTTGATTATATCAGCGGTGGTGTGTTCATATCATAAAATACTGTACAGATGTTAAAAAGAATGAGCTTTTTTTGTTACCATAAAAGATATAGAAGGCTATACATAGCTACAGAGAGGTCTGAAATACTAATTTTAAAAAGCAAACTGCAGAACAGAATGCATAATATGATGCTATTTGTGCGTGCTTTTAAAAAACGATTTAAATATATGCTCATCTTGCATTTAAAAAAAAATCATGGAAGAACAAAAAAGAAACTTTTAATGATAGTGACCTCTAGAGAGTGGGATTAGCAGGGTTTGCAATTTTGCTTTTCACTCCATAGCCTTCTGAACAGATTCTATTAATAACCATGACAATAACTACCTTATTTCTTTTAGAATAACGGAAAGACTAGCTAATAATAAAAGTTTATACTAAACCTGCATGAACAGAAACAGAACTATGCTTTTTTACGGAACTGTCATCGAAAACCACTTTGCCTAATCACGTTCTTCTCGTCTATACCAGGATAACTAAGCCTACGTGAACGGATGTTAACCCATTAGTTTACACAGCGGAATGTTCAACACAGTCGTTTACTGTCCATAGCACAGTCATCTGGGGTGTTTCCATTATGAAACACGTTGACGTCGGTCAGTTTCTAAACATCTTTCTTCCGACGCTGCGTTACAGGAGGTCCAGGAGCCCCGAGCGAGCGGAGCCCGGACGCGTCTGGGAGGAGCTCCCCGGCCGCAGCCGATTGGGCTCCGCATAGCAGCCGGCTACACACAAAGAACTTTTTCTACATCACCCAGTGGCGCCAGGATCACTTCCCTGTCGACAGCCCGTGTGCACGTCGCAGACTTTAGAGCCAGCCCCTGTAGCAATTCCGTTTGAAAATTCTCAAGTAGAAAGAGCAGAAACTCTCATAAGTGAAATTCCTCCTCAGGCAAAGAGACACACTTTCCTGCCTTCATTCCTTTTTCATTCTCCCTTAACTAGTTCCTAGAAATATCCAGCCGGGCTATTTCGTTTCTAGTATTATGCCTCTAAATCAAAGTCAACTGTGCCCAGTCTCCCCAAATGAGTGTTGGCTTTTTACCGCCTTGATTAACCATAAAAGTTCTCTCTTCTGGTGTTCCATTAACCTGCTCATTAAATGTCTTTTGGAAATGTTGGGTTCGAAGTTCCGTAGCTTACATATTTCTTCTAAATCTAAAATGTTACTCCACTAAAATTATATTTCAGTAAAGCAGTTTTTGAAAAATGGTCATTTTGCTTCGAGTATTCTGAGGCTTAACTGCAGTGCCAACAAGTAAAAACTTGTTATCTGGCCAGTTAGTGTTTAAGGGGGAAGCCAGTAAATTTAAAGAGTTAACTCATTATATTACTTGGTAATCTCATTTGTTCACAAACAATCTCTAACTTGCTCTTCAATGTAGAATATAATTGAAGGAAATGACCATGATTCTCACCTGTAACTTGGGAAGCTAACTTTTCCGTGGTCCATTTCTCCCAAGCCTTTTTTCTCTCCCCCCAATAAAACAGCAAGAACAGTAAACAGGAATCAAATCTCAAGGTTTAACCTGAGAGCAGTCTTTCTGGTTACTGAATTGAGAAATGTTATTAGAAAATAAGGGGGAAACGTGCCTTTTTTAAAAAGTTTGGGAGCTAATCTAGTGTCAGTAGCTAAAACTGTATTTTATGATATTGGTAACTCCTAAAAGTCTAGATACTTGCTTATTTTTGTCATAAATCCATATTAACAATTCATTACTTTGTCAACCTTCTCAGCTTTGGCACTAAATGGAAGGTGCTGTTAACAGCCCTCAAAACTGAAGTTCTTTTATTTCTTCTGCCACTTGAGAAAAAGTTCTGCCACAAAATTCTAGTAACACTAAGTTCCTACAAATCAGCTTGGAAATGTCTAAATGTGTTTCTCCTAGAAAAAGTGCCAGACATCAATTTTATCTGGCAACCATCAAAATATATCAGACCACAAAACTATACATTCCTGGACCTCACAAGAAGCATGGCAAGGAATTTCAGCCAGCCAATCAAAGGGCTCAGTGGCAACTCCATCTGTAGTCTACAACTTGGGCAACAATTCTGAAATTAACCACTGCTATCAAGAGAGTAATGGGCTTCCTGGGGGGGGGTCAGTAAAGATCTACCTGCTAATGCAGGAGACCCAGGAGACATGGGTTCAATCCCTGGGTCAAGAATATCCCCTGGAGGAGGAAATGGCAACCCACTCCAGTATTCCTGCCTGGAAAATCCCATGGACTGGTGGACTATAGTCTATAGGGTCAAAAAGAGTCAGACGACTGATCACACGTGTGCACGTGCACATATACACACACACGCACACACACCAAGAAAGGAACACCCCCCACCCCTCAAAAAAAATGGGTGGAAATTTCAAATCCACCTTCTCAGTTTCTGGTTTATGATTATATAGGATTATTTAACCCATCAGCATGTTAAACTCACTTTCACAAAAAAACCAGAAAGCCTAAGTAAATGGGATTTTTATTTGCACATTCTGTGTTATTTCATATGAAGACAAATGACAGAAAACCTGGGAATTGAGGGGAAAGAACCATTTCCTGGAGCGTCACTGTTGGTATAACTTCTGTAACTAGAGTATGGTATCCCTGATGTTCACAGTGACCTTGAAACAGAAAGTGCCTTTGAAATCTATCAGTCATTTATTCAACACCTAAAATGAAAAACACAGTGGGAATTAAAAGGCACTACCAGCACAGAATTTGCCATCAAGCTAAAGAAGATACCGCTCTAAGAATTCAAAATGTTGTGAGGCTGGCAGGCAGAGAGGAGGGGAGCGAGGGATGGTTGTTTTTCCTTCTGTCTTTCCGTACTCCTTGGCTTTTTGAACCATGCTGCATGTGAACTTTGGTAAAAGTATAAGAGCTGCAAAACCATAGTAGTGGGAAGGAAGTGGCAGGTAATAAGCAGTAGGAAGCATCCTGCTATGGCCAGAAATCTCATGGGGAATGCAGGGTACATGCAGATCTGTCCCTCTGCTTTATGTCTCAAATAAAGTTCACTCTGTCTCCAGAACCTCCCACAAATTCTCCCCCTTCACCGCCTCCTCACCACTGCCTGAGGCTGCAATGACCTCTCCACAGTCACCTTCCCCTGGTGCGTGAGTTCTAACCTTTTCTGATCCCTTCAGCAGTCCAGCAAAGACTGTGGACTCCACCTCAGAATACTGTGTTTACATTATGAAATTAAACACAAATCACAAAACCTGAATTCTATTAAAAATGTGTATGTTAAATTATGCTTAAGTTCTGTCCGACTCTTTGCGACCCCATGGACTGTAGCTCGTGAGGCTCTTCTGTCCATGGAATTCTCCAGGCAAGAATAGTGGAGTGGGTAGCCATTCCTTTCTCCAGGGGATCTTCCCTACCCAGGTATCGAACCTGGGTCTCCTACATTGCAGGCAGATTCTTTACCGTATGAACCACCAGGGAAACCCCAATAATATGCATAGTTCTTTATTAATTCATTAAATGACACGATGTAGTTGTGGGTCTAACAGCTACAGTAGTGTTTGTTTAGTGAAAAGTGCAAAGGATATTTTGAGATATCTGCAACAACTGCATTATTGTATCAAACTACCTTATTTCTGTTGGTGATAAACTCACATCTTTTGCTAATTCTACTGTGATCTGTTGCCCAGATTTGTATTTGAAAAAAAATATTCAATTTCAGTTAGAGGTTGGTGACAGTGTTATTTTTTCCCCCCTATCCAAGTTCACAGACCCCAAGCTTTCTATCCACGGATCTCTTGCAAGTCCAAGGTTGGAATAAGAAGCCCTGATCTAGGGTCATGCCCAACGAGACCAGCCTCCTCATTGCCTCAAATCTGATGCTTCATTCTCCTGCTCAAAAGTTTTCAATGGTTCCCATGCTTCCCAAGTAAAATATGAACTTTTCTGAAAGGCAGGAAAAGCCCTTGGTCAGTTCTCTGCTCACCAACTCAGGCTTACCCCAACCTGGATTGTCTCTTTTGCATCTGAAGCTCCACCCACAATGGTCCGTTCTCCCCTAGGAACTCCTTCGACCTCTTTGTCAGGCAGGCCAACTGCTTAAGTGCCAGGTCAAAAGCCAGCTCCTCTCTCTGATGCCTTCCTGACGTCTTCAAGCAGACCCAGGTGTTTCATCTCAGCGTCCACTACTCTTTGTATCAATACAGACTCTTTATATTGATTACTGTATTGTATTCTAATTGCTGGCATGTGTGTGTCCCCAATACCCACAGTCTCCCTGAGGGTGGAGACTGTTTGAACTTTCTCCAGGACCTTGCCTCCTGCCTGGCACATGTAGATGCTCAGTATTTGTTGAATGATGCAGTGAATGAATCATCAAATAAATGAAAGAGATAAATATGAGGAGGGAGCAGGCAAAGATTACTGTTTCTAATATGGGTTAATGGAGAAGATATGAAACGGAATATAAAAGAAAATACTGTGCTCATAAAGTTTGCATTAAGAACGTGTCACATATTCTGATTCTTTCAAAGATCATCCATGAATGCAGTAGAAGATAATCGTCCATTAAAACAGCAGTTCTGGTATTCTGATTATACACAAATATGCTACATAAAAAGACCTCAACCTAGACATAGGTTGCATTCTAAAGCAAGGTTTGCAAACCAGTTGTCTGGAATTTAGAATACAATTTCCCTCAGAAGCCAGTTAACATTCAGTGATCATACAAAAGTTCATTTGATTTGTAACGTGCCAGAATGACTCCATGTTTCATTGAAAACTGGTAGAAAATAATACTATTCAGTACTCATCCAATATTACCAATTAAGCAAAAGGGTAATCAGAAGTGAAAGTGAATATTATTTACCTTGAATATTAACATTAGAAGAAAGACAAGTTTAGTTTTAGCAGGGTGAGAAAGCCCAGAGAGGTACTGGTGGAAGATCAGAAAATAACTGCTGGTTATTTCAGCAGCAAGACATAGTAACCCTAGCTGTTTTTTTAATTGAAGTAAATTTGAGCTTTCCAAATGGCGCAGCGGTAAAGAATATGCTTGCCAATGCAGGAGACGCAAGAAATGTGGTTTCCATCCCCGGGACAGGAAGATCCCCTGGAGTAGGAAGTGGCGACCACTCCAGTATTCTTGCCTGGAAAATCCCATGGACAGAGGAGCCTGGTGAGCTACAGACCATGTGGTTGCAAAGAGTCAGACATGACTGAGCACAGCACCACACACAGACAGTTAATTTTCCTTAGGTTCGAGTGGACAGCATAGTGATTCAGGGTTGGGTTTTCATTTTTTTGGCTTTTTTATTTTTGGCATATTATATTGCATTATAAGTTGTTACAAGATATTGACTGTAATTCCCTATTCTATTCAGTAAATCCTTGTTGTCTGTTTATTGTATGTATAGTAGTTTGTACCTAGCTTTAATATGTATAATTTCACTTCAGTTATATGGATTTAAGACCTGTCCTTTTGGTCCACCAATGGCTCACACAAGGGAAAGAGAAAACTCATTTTTGCAGCACTTGTTTGGAAGACAAAGAGGAAGGAGGACTGGAGTTAAGGAGGTTCTGTGTGTCCTATAAAGTTTACCGGAGGTCAAATTAGTCAAGCCAGGGAGAAGAAAAAAGAAGCAAGGTATACACAGCATGAAACAGGTGGTGGTTATTACTGCTGCTCACCAAATTGGTCTGTTTTCCTCCTTGTACCACAGAGGAGGACTGGATCGCCTGGCCCCCTTGTGGCTGGGGAGCTCCATTCTGCAGAGTTCTGGCCAATGATCTGAGAGTAGAAGTGGCAGCATTTAAATGCAAACAAGCCATTCTCAGATTTCTCCTTTCCCACTGGCCTCCGCCACGTTTGAGGAGGTGGCAGCTTTGCCAGCCTTGGTTCCAGAATGACTAGGAGAAGAGTTGCTCTGGTGACACATGTATGAGCAGAGAAATCTGTGTTAAAAAGCAAATCTTTGTTGTTTTAAGCCTAGGAAAATTTGGGGTTGTTTGTTTTGCAGCATAACCTAGTTTATTACGACTGACACATTATTTCTATAATCTACCTCTAGAGAAAGGAAAAGGGTAATAGGGAAGAGATGGTGTGTTATGGTTGCCCTGGAAAGAGCCCTAAAGGAGATTAGAGGAAGAGAGCAAAGGTATAAATTCAGATGTAAAAGATCCTTCTAATATGGATGCCCAGGGCCTGGAAGATCTTGTGTTACTTCTAAAATCAAAGTCCTGAAAGTGAAAGTGAAAGTTGATCAGTCCTGTCCAACTCTTTGCAACCCCATGGACTATACAGTCTATGGAATTCTCCAGGCCAGAATACTGGAGTGGGTAGCCTATCCCTTCTCCAGGGGATCTTCCCAACCCAGGAATTGAACTGGAGTCTCCTGCATTGCAGGTGGATTCTTTACCAACTGAGCTATCAGGGAAGCCTGAAATCAAAGTCCTAATAATACTATCATTACAAATTGGGCAAAGTCATAGCACTCTTAATATTAACTACATATGACTAAAAGGTATATGGCTCAGCATACATCTTGACATACATTCTGGCTGCAGGCCTCAGAACTTAAAAGCATTGTAAGCTTACTCAGAAAAAGGAGAGAAGAGTGAATAAAAGCATGGATTTGGGAATTAGATGGGCCTGAGTTCAAATATCAATTCTGCCTCTTAAATCAATCTGTCAATCCTCTTATCTCTAAAGAGGAGATAAAAACAAAATCTACTTGAAAGGTTTGCTGGGAGCACTAACTGAGGTCATACCTGTAAAGTGTCAGATGCAATACCTGGTATTACTAAACCTTCTAGCTTTTCCCAGTCCTCTGGAAGCCCAAGGGCTGGCTGGTTATAGAAAGGCTGCCTTACTGTCCTGCCCTGAACATAACAAATCTCATGCCTACCCAATGCAGCTTCAAACTGGATCTCATGGGAGCTTTCAGCCATGAATAGGCTCAGAGCTGAACTCCTGCCAGTGACTTCTGCACACTCTTGCCCTCCTAGACTCTCAAGACCAGAGGTGTGCCCCACTTTAAAACAGATCTGGGAAAATCCAAATATGCACAATGATATTAATAGATCGGAGCAGGATTATTCATGCTCCAAGATTCTTGTCATTAAACCAGTGAGTCCAAAAATTCCCTTCATACTTTGCCAATTTCTTTCTTTCCTTTTAATACATTGTTTGACAGAGAAAAGGAATCATAAAAGTCAATGACTTCCTCCTCCATTAAGGATCAATTGGAAGTGGGAAAAATGACTTGTGAAAGCATATCCTCGGACCACAATTTTCTGGGAGCACATGTATTATGTTGGCCAGAAAGTGGAGCACAGGCAGACCTCCAGGTCCCTTAACAATGAAAATTCACCCAGAAGGTTACTGTGATAGTGGCTGACACACATCAAATTCCTGTCTCTCCATCACAATCGAGATCTAAAAACCCAAGTCCAAACTCTATGATTATAGAGTAGTGTGCAAAGATCCAGAGGAGGGCATGCCAACCCACTCCAGTATTCTTGCCTGGAGAATCCCACGGACCTGGCAGACTGTGGTCCATAGTGTGGCAGAGAGTCGGAACACGAATGAAGCGACTTAGCACGCACGCACATGCATAGATCCACAGCCATGAGAAAACACAAAATGCTTCTAACTAGGATAAAAATGGAGCCAACTGACTCCAGTTGTGACAAGTGCAGAGTTAAGAGGGTGTTACTATTTTTTTTAATAAATGAAAATATATTATGGCACAGAGGCAACATTTACACTACAATTTAAGTCGAAACAGACTCCATAGGAAGGCGGGGCTTGCCCCACCTCAGGCCACTCCCACCCCAATAGAGAGATTGCTCTGATATCTGGGCATTGGGGTACTTCAGCCGAAGGAATCAAAAAGCATGAAGTCACCAAGAGGCTCTAAGGAGATTCAGTATTCAACCCAAGGTCAAACAACCAGAAGTGGACCCTAAGTTTTACGAGTGCTAGGTCAAGGTTCTTACACTGTAGCATGACACCATCCTTTCCTGACAAAGCAAATCTGTCACTTACCTCAGCCTGCCTGGCGTGGAAGCTGGCCTTCAAATGGAAGCATGCATCTGGGGGACCCCAAGGCCCAAATTCAAGGGCAAATGTGAGCCTGCAGACAAGGAAAGGGAGTCGATGTCTGCACCCTCCCCCTAATCCTCTCCCAAGCCCTGCTCCTTCCCACCCCATCACATCTAAGTTGTCTCAACTCCTCTCTAGCTTTGTTCCAAGTCATTTCCAAAGGGCCCCTCCAGAGGGATTATACAAAACACAAACCTAGTTTGGCTATTCCCCCATTCAAAAAGCTTTCATCCACTGCCCTCCAGATAAAATTTGAGCATCTCAGCAAAGCCCACAAGATCTGACCAACTCACCTCTACCTCCTCTTCAACCTTTTGGGAGAAAGACCTTCCTCACCAAGGGGTCTAAAAACTCCTTTCCAGTTTCATAGATTTTGGTTTGGTTTTGTTTTTTTCCCTAATATTTATTTATTTGGCTGTGCCAGGTCTTAGTTGTGGGGTCTTTAGTTGCAGCATATGGAATCTAGTTTCCAGACCGGGCTCAAACCCTGGCCCCCTGCACTGGGAGCATGGAGTCTTAGCCACTGGACCAGCAGGGGAGTCCCTCCTTCCCACCCTTGAATACTCACACAAGGTACCTTCCTCCAAGGTCTTCTCTAACCCTTCAAAGCAGGTCGATGGCACCCGGTCCACAATTAACTATTACTGCCTTTATCATGGTGTTTCACAGTAAACTGTCCATGTAGTCAAAGAGTTTATACAACATGGTCTCCTGAGAGGTAGAACCGGCTTCAGAGTCCAGCAGAATCCTGGGTTTGAACCATGACTTCCCCATTTACTGGCCAGGATATTCTCTCTCCCTCCAAGCCTCAGTTTCATTTTCAATAAATGGGGAAATACATACCTTACCAGTCTGTTGGGAGGGTTAAATGGGACAACAATACATACAGTATAAGGCAGAAAACATATTTGATGGTTTAATACATGTTAGTTCCTCTTCCCTCAACCCTTCCCTTAAGCTATAAGAAATCCTGTGATGCAAGAACTTTTATTTTTTTTACTCTTGTATTTCTGGCAAATAATACAGCAGGCACTTAACACATGTTGGCAGGAAAAAACAGAAGAGGTACGCAGGAATGCAGAGGAGGAGGCAGGGGGAGAGGAAAGGAAGAAGGAAATTAAATAATGAAATGACCGAATGAATGAATGATGCTAGAAACAGAGACCCTGATCTGTTAAAGCTAACAAAAGTTACTATACAGCCTGGTCATGCGACTTTGAGAATGCCCTATCCTTCCCTACTAATAAACTCTGAAAGGATGTCTGCAAATATTGTGTCACTAGGTAAAGACCCTGAATCAAGAGACTGGCAGATCTACCAGCAGTAGGCAGTGTACTCCAATATAAGATTGGCACACATACCTGTGAAAAAATTTCATTCCCCAAATTGTTCATTTCTTATTCTGCTCTAAATGCTCGACTTAATACAATGAATACAAATAAACTGATCTTACTCTATGAGGTCTCAATTAACACACCTAATCAGTGGTGTGTTGTTAAATCAGGGGATGTAAAAAGCTTTAATTTCTAGTGTCTGCCAATTTCTGTGGTGTAAATACTCCCACCAGGGATGATTTCAGTCTACAAATGACATACCCATAATTGAACTCACAGAATCCCTAAGCAGGGAAATAAGATGAGAGAACAGTTGACTTTCTGTCAGTGGGTCTAGCAAAGAAGACAATGGAGAGGAAGTTGAAACCGCTACAGATGTGTTGATGGGTTTCAATTATCCCCATTCTCTCTGCCCCTTTTTCCAGAAGATAACTGAGCAGATGCCCTAAACAAATATGGAAAAATATAAACATACTTTCTGATCAAATGTAGAATTAATGGCCACATCTGGAAATAGAGATGAGGCAAAAGAAGCTCTGTTGAAAATCTAAGAAGGATCGAGTTCATCAAACGGCAGAGGGGGAAATGGGCAGAGGACCTGAACAGATATTTGTCTAAAGAAGATAGAGAGGTGGGCAACAGGCACATGAAAAGATGCTCAACATCATTAGTCATCAGGGAACTGCAAATCAAGATATCAGCTCATATCTGTCAGACTAGCCATCATCAAAAAATACAATAAATAACATGTTAGCAAGGGTGTGGATGGAGCAAAGAACCTTTATGCACTGTTGGTGGGAATGTAAAATGCTGCATTGTACATTTTACAACTGGCTAGTTTGGAAAATGGTATGAACATTGCTTAAAAAATTAGAACTACCATACATTTCAGTAATTCCTCTCCTGGTTATTTATCTAAAGAAAACAAAAAACTAAACTGAAAAGATATGAGCATCTGCATGTTCATTGCAGATGAACATGCAGATATTTACAACAGCCAAGATACGGAAGCAACCTAAGTGTCCACCCCACAGATGAATGGGTAAAGATATGGTATATAAACATACAAGGGAATACTCCTCAGCAGTTAAAAAAAAGAATAATTAAATCCTGCTATCCTGACATGGATAGACCTTGAGGGTATTATGCTAAGTGAAATAAATCAGAGAAAAATACCTCTGATTTTTAAAAAATATTTTAAAAAAATAGGACCTCACTTATATTTGCAATCTAAAAATAAAAGACAAAAAGTGAAAATGGACTTATTGATACAGAGAACAAACAGGTGAAGGGAGACGGACAGGACTGATGAAGGGAATTAAATGGTACAAACTTCAAGTTTGGTCCAGAGAGCTGCTGTGATCTTAAACATTCAGAAAAATATTTTCCATGTTTATTTCTACCCAGAGGAGTTGTCTGATTTCCCATGATTTAACATGCTGTCTGCCATCTTTTTAAAAGTTGAAATATAGTTCATGTCCAATGTCATGTTAGTTTTAGGTGCACAGCATAGTAATTTGACGTTTGAATACATTTTGAAATGATCACCCCAAGTCTAGTGGCCATGTCCCCATACAAAGTCATTAGAGTGCTACTGACTGTATTCCTTATGCCCCATGGGAAATCAGACAACTCCTCTGGGTAGAAATAAACATGGAAAATATTTTTCTGAATGTTTAAGATCACAGCAGCTCTCTGGACCAAACTTGAAGTTTGTACCATTTAATTCCCTTCATCAGTCCTGTCCGTCTCCCTTCACCTGTTTGTTCTCTGTATCAATAAGTCCATTTTCACTTTTTGTCTTTTATTTTTAGATTGCAAATATAAGTGAGGTCCTATTTTTTTAAAATATTTTTTAAAAATCAGAGGTATTTTTCTCTGATTTATTTCACTTAGCATAATACCCTCAAGGTCTATCCATGTCAGGATAGCAGGATTTAATT
>NW_011494705.1:784134-788504 GCF_000754665.1 Bison bison bison
AGACAACTCCTCTGGGTAGAAATAAACATGGAAAATATTTTTCTGAATGTTTAAGATCACAGCAGCTCTCTGGACCAAAACCTAAACAGGAAAAACCACACCAAACTAACAGAAAGAAAAACCGTTTAGCAAAATATAAGTTTTTATCTTAACATGGTTGGAAACTGGGGAGCTATAAATGTTACGGCGTTCTGTGATGAAGCCTCACTCTCTCTGCCGTAGGAAAGGGGCTCCTTGGGTGGTATGTATGCTTAGACAGAAGAGGAAGGCAGCTGGCAATATTTCCTTCCCTCTCACTAGGACTCTGGCTGGCTTTCTCCTTCCCTCTGTTTCTAACAGAGGCAGCACATGTGTAATAATAACACTCCACAAAATACGCTCCTGATCTCTAGGGCAAGTCAGAGTTCCTATGTTAAGGATGCAACTCTGAGGGCTGCCTACGAAAGCAGTTTTATCTTTATGGCGCCGCAGATATTTATTGACGTGACCCCTTCTCTGTGACAATACTCGTGTGATCCAGCCTCTCTCCTTGACAAAGTTCCCAAAGGAGTAAGAAGAATATATAGTTTTGCTCCATGATTTCAGCAGAAATACTATCGAGCCGTTTGGGACTCTTGGGCTTTTAAGAAGCTACTGTGGCAACAGCTGTTACTTTACTTTAGTAATAAAGTTAAAGAAACCTGAACTCAAGCCACATAGGGGAAAAAATCAGAAATATCAAAAATATGCGAAGATGAGAATACAAGAAAGCCATGCCTCCATAGGAGAGTGAAACGAAACTATCACAGAATCGTTTTTATGGAGAGAAACCCAGAAGGCGTGGAACGGCAGGCAGTGCCCTTCCATTCAAGTGAAGGGCAACTTAGTGAAGAAACAGCCCCTGATACTTCACATAAAAAGATAAGACCCATGCACACGCCAAAATGTGGCATTCGGGGCTGGCTACTTGTTTCAGAACCTGAAAGGAAGCCAAGAATGAGATGAAGAGACAGATTTCACCTTCCGGATTCTAAATCACTCAATTACTCAAGAGGAGGTACTTAGCTGTTTTCATTGGAATTTAAGTAATCTGGCCAGCAGGGCTGGATCTGATGAGCAAACAGGGAGACTTCACGATACAAAAGAGGGAAAGTGAGGCAAGAATGAACTGAGCCATTAGGCCCAAGAGCAGGCAAAAGAAAGGATGGCTCCCCTGGTGAGGCTTGGAGGGTAGGCAGCCACTGGGCATCACCAACTACTGGGCATGAGTCACCTCTGGCAGAGGCAAAAATGAGATCACAAAACAGCGTGGATGGCAGGGTTTCGACTTTAAACCAGCAAGTAGATTAGAAACGCTGAGTTAAAAATTAATGCAAAACTCTGATGAGAATCAAGACATCGTGGAAACCAGCAGAAACCAATTCTTCCGGTGGAAGAAGTCAAGACCTGGATAATACCCCTTGAATATTATCCAAGACCTGGATATTCCCAAGGCTGGCTGTCTAAATCCCAAAGACAAAACCGAAGGTTTAAAGAACTGTAGGGCTGACAGTCGCCAAAGAAAAGTACTGACTACTGAAACCCAGGGTAGCAGGGTGCTGCTCTTACAAATACCAAACCTGAGATGAAAACATCTGTGTGCCAATGTGGGCTCCGCCCTTGACTTGCTGGGTGGATGGTGTGTGTCTCTGTGCGTGTGTGCACACAAATCTCCTGACGGCCCCAGGGCTGGGTGGCCTCCTCAGCAAAATGACACAACTGAACGATTTCATCTGAAAAGTGGTTTCAAGCTTTATTCTAGGAAGTGAAAACACTGGGGGAGGAGAATCCAGGGCCACTTAGTCAATGAAAGAATGAACGACAACACTTTTTTGCTCCAAAGGCGAGAAACAACCTCTCAGATGCAGGAGAAGCCTCAGCCCAGCTGTTAGATGTCACCACGGCCATTCAACCCCCACTCCCCTGGGCCTAAACCCTCAGCGGAGAAGGGCACGGCCTGGTCCCAGGACATTCCAGCCCGTGGATTATTTGATGACGTGTCTGCCTCCTACCCTCCTCCCGGGGTACAATTTTCTAAAAGCAGAGAAAATCCTTCCCAAGAAAATAAACACTCCCAAACAACCGTCCCATTCTGTTACCTATTTGGATTACATAATTGCTATGAAGTCAAGAGTTTCTTACTGACACGCCAGAAAAGACCTCTCAGCTCATAAGCTGAACTGCCTTTTCTCCGCTGCCCAAAGCCCTTTAAAAAAGCTCCAAGTCCCTAAAAAGCAGTCCCCAGTGCCCACTGACATGGAAGGAAAACTCCACCACCTCAACTCTGCTCAGAATGGAAACTCGCATTAAAATATTTTAAGTTTATCAGTCCTGTATATTGTTTTCTTCAACAACAATGACAATAATATAAACCCTTACTGAGGCTTCAAATCACCCTTCATAGGAAGAAAACACTATTTTTTCTGATTCTGTGAGGATAAGCATACAACCTTAACTTCTTTGTTGGTCAATATGTAAAAATGGGGTGACTAATAATTGGTAAGTGGCATCATTTACCAGTCACCAAGTAAAAAGTTAACCCGCTCCTGACCCATCCCCACACTAGGGAAAAAACCTCTAGGTCAAGCTGACTCGAACCCCACAGAGCACAATGCTCATTAAGATACCTATCCTTTCCCAGTTGAGGCAGCAGTAAAAAGGCTGCGGGTTTCTTTTACAGCCTGCTCTAACTTGTTCATCTGGATCAATGTAGAAATAGTAGCAATCTGCTCTTCGTAATTCCTCTCCAGGAATAAAAATGACTAGGATATTCCTGGAAGGCCTCCTCACTCACAAATAGAAGGCATACCTCCTATAAGCACTGTACGTTGTTCAGTGTAAAGATTAAATGAGATAATACACAGAAAGTGCTGAGCAAGCATCTGGCACACAATAATAACCTCAACACATCCGTGGCGCTCGTCATTGTAACAACACCACCACACAGCAAAACAAAACAAACAAAAAGGGTGGGAGGCTGTTTCCTGATGCTTATCAACTTACTCGGAATAGGGAAAATTGAAGCACAAGGTAATAATAGCGCCACAGCCTAACCCAGAGATGTCTTTGCTGTCCTCTGGTTTTCTCATCATCTAGCTAGCCATCAAGAACTTGCCACAATGCCACAGGTACTCACACCCACGATGTATCCAACTCTCAGTAACTGGGAAGTAGCAGAGTGTTTGAAACAATAAGAACAGAAAGGAAAAAGACCTTGAAGAAATTTCACAAACTCCCTTGGCACCGATCACGTAAAAGGTTTGCCAGCAAAGTCAAACATCCCACACTACACAACTGTTGTCAGTGGAAAAAGAGGATACAGAAAGCACAGATGCTGGACATCCTAATGAGAAGGTGATCTTCCCATCAGAGACCAGATACTCGAATTCCAGCTCTTCTGTAAAATTTAGACCACAAATAAATCCTTCCTAAGGCGCACCTAGCAATCTTTTGCGCTTGGCTCTGCTGTTTGGACATGCATAGTTGCTTTCCTTCCAGTCACAAAACCGGTTTTTAAGCGCTTATGAAAATATTCTTATTTTTATGATATACGATAAGCAGGTTTTACTCTAATCTATATCTGATGTGCTAATTCACTTGGGGCACACACATGGCATACTAGGCTCACCTTCCCAGTGACACACTATAGTGTGCAATTACACAGGCCTTTTTTTTTTTTCCAAAGGTGGCAACAGGAATCATGTCTGGAGTCCAGAAAAATGATGCATTTGCAACAGTCGTGAGACTGGGTGGCCAAGAAATGTCCGTAAAACTGTTATTTTGTATTTTGTATTGTGCCTCTTCAACCTACAAGAGTTTGTGTCACAATTCCGTAGTCTCTAAACCAGGTATTTTGGAAACACAAAGGGCATTAGTGTTATGCCTTTTCAACTTGTAAAAGACCAGGCCACTTGGCAACTCTTAGGAATTTCTAAACCATGCTTTCCAAAACGCAAAGGGCAAGTGTGACCCATAACTTTAGAGAAGGGCAAGTAACGTTCTACCTCTGGCTCAATATTTGGTTTATTTCACTTGATGTAAGTTTTTATGGCAACCCTCTATTACCAAGAAAGCGTATTCAAAGTAATAAGTGAAACTTGTGAAAGTCCATTTTTTTTATTTAATACATTCTAATCAAATAGTAACAGCAGTAAATAAACACTTTGAAAAGCAGGCATGTATCCCCCTATATGTGGAAGAAAATTAAGTCAAAGTATTCTACATGGTAGAAGGGAGACAACTGCTAATGTCTATGGTTAGACCACTTGGAAATTCCTAAAGCCATTTCCAAAAATCAATGGCAACAGGTTGGGGACGCAGCTGTTTCAAAGGGTAAAATGTCTCTATCTACA
>NW_011494705.1:789185-791386 GCF_000754665.1 Bison bison bison
TGGAATTTATATTCTTCCAAATAATCTTTTAGTCTTGTTGGTAAAGGCAGTCCCCAGATGGTGCTGGTACACTTGTTAATGGTGAGTCTACAGAGATGCTGCAGAGGTGGTGCTGATGTGTAGAGTGGCTTGGTCAGATAAAGGTGAACAGTGCCGTTCCGGGGGGCTTCTGGGCCTGTCCGCTTATCCTTGCACATCTGAACATAGTAGTCGATCAGATGAACCACACTGTCAAATTGTTTAAGCTTGGACTTGACACATATGATAGAGTCCAATCTAAATTTCCCATCTTGGTATTCGATGCGAAGATTAGTTGGTCCAGCTGATGTCTTAACAGATATTGTTAGTAGGTAGTCTGAATGTGAACTATCTCTAATCAAGAAAGTTCCTTCTGGTGCCTCTTTTAACTTCTCTTTGGCTTCATTAACAGTCATACTTCCCCAGTACCAACCTGGGGTTTTGTTCAAAAAGAAAAACAAAAGAGGGTTAAATAGTTATTATAGAGAATTTTTAAAATAGGGCAAGTACTTGGCAACAATGTTCTAGCTATAAAAAGAAGTGTGTGAAAGTTTACCATAGGCTACCATAAATACATTCTGTAGAAATTTACTGAAAACGTGGGTCCGTTTAATTTTCTGAAGAAACTGCAAGCCAGCTTTCTTTTTTAAAAAGTAACTTTCTGTAGCTGATCTTTGAACTCTCTTAAGATTTTCTAACACACAGAAGAATGGTTGTAATATGACACACTGGCTGAGCAGACATGATGCTTTTCAAGTGAAATGAAAGATTTAATGTAAATTAAGTAAGAAGTTAGAAAATCCATGCCCTTAAAAAAATGGAAAACCCAACTTCAGTTAATTCCAACAAAATAAAAAGCAACAAGTTTTTGGCTGCTTGGTGTCCACCTCCACCCTTTCCAAATCTTTATCTCTTTTCAAAGCCCTGGAAAGCACCGCTATTTTAAAAGAGCAGTACAGTAGCTTCTGTCTGCTGTTTTGACTGCAACTACCTTATCAGCCATTGAGAAATGGAGAGAAAGCCCAATGGATAATTAGTACTTCAAGTTTACAGTCTTCCATAAACTCTCTTGGACTTCGCCCTAATTCAAATCCAATCACAACCGTCGGTCTCCCTGGCATTCTCGATTCGACCTGCCAGTTCCATCTTCCATCCCGTTTTCCAAAAGCGACTTAGCGACATCTTGCATATTAAACGTTTGAACAATGCTCCCCACCCCCCTACCTCAAAAAAACTGCTCGGGGATCTGCAATCTGCCGGTTCCTCCCGCGCAGGGAAAGCCCTTGGCCCGCAAGGAAAGACCGGAACCACAAGTGAAGAACTATTCCCTCCCCTCTACCTCTACCAAAACTTCAACTCTGCCCCAAACGTAAGCTTTGAGGGTCCCGATTTTGAAAGCTTGCAGGTTTGCCAGAACCTCCCCTCCACACCTCCCCGCCCCCATCTTGTCTTCTTTCAGATGCCGAGAGACGACAGAGAGCCGTGCAAAGCGCAAGGCTGCCCCTAGAAACCAGCGAGGCCAGGCTCGGCTGGGGCTTCGCAGTCCGCCCTCCTCCCGGCTTTGCGGCAGTCGCCTGCCCGGCAATCTGTCGGTCCCTGAACTTGGCTGCCAAGATTCCAGGCTGCAGCGGCTGCCGGGCCCGGGAGCCGGATGCAGCTGAAGCTGCTGGCAGCGCAGCGCCCACTCGCTGCCCTCGCAACCCTCGGACAGGAAAGGCGCCGTCACTATCTCCGGCTAGGATCCGAGCCCGAGTGCCGACCCCCAAGCAGCCGCGGAAAATAGCTAAAGTGCCAGCGCCCTAAGAGTTGATTTCCAAGGAACCCCTCTCGAGCTCTGCCCTCCTCTAGGCCTTGGAGTCCCTCAGGAACCACTCTCCTTTCGCATTCCCAAGGATCCAGAGCCGTGCGGCATCCTCTCCGCGAGCCGCCTGCCCCGCAGCGGGGATCCCAGCCTCGCCAGCACAGCCCCATCCGCGTCTCCGGGGAGGCGCCCCCTTCTCGCACGCGTCGGGACGGGTCCGCTCCCTACCTGTGTGACTGAGTTCCCGCAGGGCCTTCGCCAGACGCGCCGCCTCTGGGGACGGCTCCTCCGCCGACCCCGCGGTCCCCCACTGGCTCTGCGCCCCTTCCGCGCCATTCCCGGAGGACTCGAGGCACCGCAGGGTCATGGGAGAAAGGTCACC
>NW_011494705.1:791537-791989 GCF_000754665.1 Bison bison bison
CACGCACAGTTCGCCTGCAAAGAGAAAGTGGAGGGTTGGGTCAGTCGGAACTGGACCCCTGCGGCCGGGGTGAGGGTGGAGAGGCAGGGATGTGGAAAATCCCGGGGACTCCTCCGCGTCTGTGCTCCTGCACCATTTAACCCCGAGCATCCAGTTACTGCCCTGGCCCGTTCCAGAGAAAGGATAGAGAGACAGCAGGGATCCAAGACACAAGGGGCGTGGGGGTGGCGGGGGAAGCGGACAGGATGAGGGTGGGGAACCGGGCAATTTCCCGCCGAGGGCTGCTCTCTGAAATCGCAGACTAGCAGACGAGAAGAGCGAAGAGTCACCTGTGGGCACGGTGGTAAATGGGCAAGCAGAAATTTGAAAAGGAAACAGGCAAGGTCCCCAAATTGGCACTCCTTTCTCACACTCTGCACAGCCCGAGGAGCCCCGAAAGAAGCCCCCGGCAC
>NW_011494705.1:792089-793045 GCF_000754665.1 Bison bison bison
CCTAGTTACCGACCCTAGAGCGCCGCGGGGCTCCCCGGGCAGAGCCGGCAGTCCGGGACTCAGAGGTGCGGGAGCTGCGGCCACCCCGCAGAAGAGGCATCCTGGCTCCCCTGCCCCCGCTGAGGGCACGGGTTGGGGGGCCGCCGAAGGTGCAGCTCCGGAGGTCGGGCGGCTCCTGCTGCTGCTGCTGCTGCCGCCGCGGGCGCTGTCGAGGAATCTGCCCGAGCGCGCAGACCTCGCGGGGGCTCCGACCCGTGACCCGAGCCCAGGCCGAGCACGCGGCTGAGAGCTCCGTGGGACATGCTAGACAACCAACGCCGAGCCCTTACCTCGGCCTCGAACGCCGTGGCCGCCTCCACACCAGGCAGACTCCAGCCCGCACTGGGCGGGGGAGCCGGGAGGGGCCCGGGAGGAGCGGTGTCTGCCTGTTTCCCCTGTTGACTTTTTAATTTGGGAACGAGATGCCCAAGGCGGTGACTAGCCCTGCGCTCAGCGGCGGAGACGTCCGGAGTTCTCTGCGCAGAGAGTAAACGTGAGTCCCAGGGACCACTGCCTCGACTGGCTGGGCTCAGACACCTCCTCCGGGCTCCGACAGCCCCCGCCCCCCGACCCGGGGCAGCTGCTGGGTTCCCTCCGGCTGCAGCCAAGGAGATGAGAAGGGGAGAGGGAGGGAGGAAAGAGTCAGGGCGGGAGGCAGGCGGGTGGGGAGGAGCGGGAGATCAGGTTATTAGAAGGATTATTAATCTGGATGGCAGTTTACAGGGGCGGGGGGAGGAAAAAAAAAAAAACTCTGGAGACTCCCAGACGCCGGGAAAGAACCGGAGAAAGCAGGCAGTAGCTCCCAGCCCCCGGGCAGAGCCACAGTTCCGACTCTCAAGCCCGGCGGCTCCAAACTGCGGAAGCCCAGGCTGCCTGGCGCTGGCGGCCGCGCCCCAGTGCCCTCCCCAGCCCTCGTG
>NW_011494705.1:793176-793346 GCF_000754665.1 Bison bison bison
CGCGCTCCCCGCGCGCCCCGCCCAGCGGCTGCGGAGGCCGCTTTCCAGGAACTTTCCAGGAATCCACCTCACGTGACCGCGGCCCCCGCTACTGCTTTAAAGAGACTCCGGCGCAGTTGCGCAGGCTTCGGGGGAGACGGGCTCCGAGCGCTCGGGTTTCTACCCGGTCG
>NW_011494705.1:793651-794663 GCF_000754665.1 Bison bison bison
CCCCAACGCCTGGGTGTGCTCCGAGACGCGCAAGAGAAGCCCCAGGCCACCACCGAGCCGGTTCCCGCGGCGGGAGCCTGTCTCCAAGCCGTGCAGGCAGTGCGCCGGGGTCGAGCGATGAACAGACATGCTAGCCCCTAAGCCCGCCGCCGAGGGTTGTCTTGCCCACCCCTTCCGCGCCTTCTCTAGGCGACCTTCCAGGCCGCACATCTTTAAGAGGGGGTGTTGGAGAGACTAGAGGTCCTCGGAAATGGCCCCTCCCGCTCTAAGACACAGTCGTGGAGTGAGGGAGCCCCCTCTTGGACCACCCTCCCTTCCAGGTCCACGCCCAGGAGCCGAAGGGAGTGGGCCGATGGCCGTCCCCTGGGCCTGAGTCCTAGAAGGTTGCCAGCGGGCGGAGAGCGGCGCCTGGTTAAGCTGCGCTGGTCGCGCTCAGTCCCCTCCCCCTGGCGGGCTTGCTCGCGGTCTCCCGCATCGGCCCGGCCCTGCTCCTCCCTCCTTCCCTCCGCTCCTCCGTCTCCTTCCGGCCACCCGGCGGCCCTCCCGGCTCACCATCGCCGATCGCGGAGGGGACGCTCAGACCCCCGCGCTCCGTGGTCCGCGTGGCCCGCCCGCCTCCGTGTCCGCAGCCTGGGAGAGCTCAACTCTGGGATTTCCCGCAGAACTGGAGCCTGGGGGACCGGGAATGCGGAAAGATCCCCAGCTCTTCTTCCCTGCCCAGGGACCCTCACCTCCTCCCACCTGGTTGGAGGCCACCTGGCCTCAGTTAAAACTCATCTCCTTCCCTGCATGTCTCCTCCCGAGATGTGACCTACTTTAAATGTGACCTACTTTAAAAAAAATCATCAACACTCATGGGAAAACCGGATCCAACATTTCGATAACCATTTTTCTTTGAAATACTCTTCTATTGCATCACTATTCAAAAGCTTGAAAGGTCAATGGCCACTTTTAGTTGAAGCGCCGGCTATGGGGAAGTTGGGCGAGGAAGCGGAGGGGCGCGGGGGTGGGG
>NW_011494705.1:794763-810291 GCF_000754665.1 Bison bison bison
GGGTGGGGGGGGGCGGTGCGGGGAAAGGCTCGACTCACAAACCTTGCTTGGTGCCCCCCCCTGCTGGCTCTGCGAGGAAACAGAAACCAGATCCCTGACTTGGGGAGTCGTGGACAAAAGGCTTTTCTCAATAATTTTCCTGCTTTTGAGTAAATAATTACGCAAATAATTGATAAATTAGCCGGAGAGGAAGGGGAGGAGTGTATTTCCCAGCTAACAAAGGGTTTTGTCAACGATGGAGTCTCGTGGACGAATCATGTTTGTTTCTTAGAGTCTAATGTGGAAGACTGAGCTAACTGAACCCTAGTTAGAACCCTCTATAATAGAGACGGATAAGCTTGTATAAGTCTCTTACCCTCCTTGGACCCTCGACCTTTTCTATAAAATTAAGGGACTGCGTTCCAGTTCTGGGCGAGGGATTGGGATGAATGAACAAATAAGATTCCAAGTGGAATTTGTGTCTGGTCTGAGGCCCAGAAACACTTACTGAACCACTACCTCTACTAGGGTTCATTATGCTATAAATAATTGCATTTAACTTCTCCTTCCTTGGTAGAGAATCACAGAGGAAAAGTGTACCCACTTTTCTGTAGTGTAAAAAGATTTTTTTTTTAATTTTGCAAAGATAAAATAATTTCCATTTAATTGTCAGGTGAAATGAATCTGCCAGCAGCTCTTTTTAACTGTGTTTTCCTGTAGCCTCCTAAGGACCTTTGCACATGCCCTCCCTGCTTCCTGAAATGCCCCTCCCCAGACTGGGTGCGTGGCAGTCTGTAATCATTCAGGGCCCAGCTCAGGAATCATCTCTACAGAGTCATTGTCCACAAAGCTTACAGTAAACACAGTGCCAACTGTAGCAGCACCAAGCTTTGTACTAAAGTAGGATTTTTAACTTCTGTCTCTGAAAGGTCTCAGCAATGCCCAGCATTTTGTTGGCCCTAGGAAGCACACATTAAGAAAATATTTATGAGATTGTGTTCAGTGAAAAAAAAAGTAGAATATGTAATTGTATCCATGCTATGCTTTTGACATTATAAAGTTAAGTGTGCCTGTGGGCAAAAACAGAATGTGACCAAATAAAAGCAGCTGTTTGGAGGGTGACAGAATGTGGGTGAATCTTTAGATTTGACTTTTCTTAATACTGTTCCAGTGTTTCTGATACAGCCATCATTTTCCCAAAACTGCATGAGAGTGTCATCGCTTACTCTCAGGGGGTAGAGTATGGTTTGCAGAGCTGAGGAACTGCCCTCCTGAACCCCAGGTCTGCCACCCATCACTACCCTTTAGATGTCTAAGCGGAATCTCTGGTTTAATAGGTTCCAAACTGCGGCCTGAATAACCCTCCCCGCCCCCCCTCAAAAATAAAACAAAAACAAAGCCATCCCTCCTGCACTCTTCCCCATCTCTGAAAACATCAATTTCAGTCTTCAGCTGCTCAGGCCAGTAGCCCCAGAGCCATCCTCCTCACACATCCCTCATCTCATATGTCAACTAGTCCTTTGATTTCACAGTAAGCCCAGAAGGGAAACACTGGCCACATCTCCCCCATGCATTAGTCTGTGTTTGTTCAGTCACTCAGTCGTGTCCAATTCTTTGCAGCCCCATGGACTGCAGCAGGCCAGGCTTCCCTGTCCTTCACCATTTCCCGGAGTTTCCTCAAACTCACGTCCTTTGAGTTGCTGATGCCATCCAACCATCTCAACTTCTATTTTCCCCTTCTCCTGCCTTCAATCTTTCCCAGCATCAGGGTTTTTTCTAATAAGTCAACTCATTAGTCTAGGCCACCTTCATTCCTGGGCTTCCCAGGTGGCACTAGTAGCAAAGAACCCACTTGCCAGTGCAGGAGATATAAGAGACGCGGGTTCCACCCCGGGGTGGGGAAGATTCCCTGGAGAAGGAAATGGCAACCCACTCCAGTATTCCTGCCTGGAGAATCCCATGGACAGAAGAGCCTGGTGGGCTACAGTCCACGGGGTCGCAAAGAGTCGGACACGACTGAAAGCGGCTTAGCACTAGCACGAGCACTGTCATTTCTACCTGGCTTACTGCTGCAGCCTCCCACAGAAGGCTCTCCAATCAGTGAGAGAAACCCTGATTAAACTAAGTCATCTCACTTCCCCCCTCTGCTCTACCCCAAATGACTGCATTGCACCAGAGTAAAAGGCAAAGCCCTAACAGCTACTCACAAGACCCTGGACGATCTGGCCCCTCTCTGATCTCATCCCCTCCTGCTCTGTTCCTCGATCACAACGCTCAAGCCACGGTGAACTCCTTGCTATGGGTAGAACGTGCTGTCTGTGTTCCTTCCTCAGGCTCTTTGTCTTTGCTGTTTCCTGCACCTACCACTCTCTTCCTCCAGATAATCTGCATGGTTTGCTCCTTCACTTCCTCAGATCTTTGTTAAGTGCCACCTTCATCACGAGACTTGACTGATCACCCTATTCAGAATCCACCTCTCCTCCTACCTCTCTTTCCTCCGTGCTCTACTTTTGTCCCTTGCATTGATCACTATCTATCCTAGTTTATGTCTTATTCATTGGCCTGATTTCCTGTCTTTCTCACCCAGAAGAATGTAAGCTTCATGAGGACATGTATCTGTTTTGCACTGTTTACAGCTTTTTATCTCATTTCCTTGAATAGTTTCCAGCACATAGTAGGCATTCCACGTAATTGGAGAATGAATGAAGTTCCAGCAAAGTGACTTTAAACTACCCAGGCATGAATCCTTGCTCTGCCACTGCTGACTGCCTATGTTATTTTTGGCAAATGATTTAGCCTTTTATGGAGATAATAATGAAACGTATAGGGCTATTGTGAAAATTAAATGACATAATCTATGAAAAGTGCTTTGGCATTTAGCAAATAATAAAGATCAGCTATTATTTTAACTCTCATCCTTTTACTCTCAATGAGTTTGAATTTTTCTCCCTATAGGTAAGGTTATCTTATTTTGTGTGTATGAAACCCAACAGTCACTCTCTGGTCACTGCCGGAGAACTTCCTGTGAGTTGACTCCCTGGAGTTCACCCTTAGCTTTAAATTTACAAGGTAAAATAGTGATTCAGTCTGTTCCCAGGTTTTCAGGACTACATGCTCTGTTTAGGGGGCAGGTGCAAGGCTAAAGATGTGAACTCTCATTCTACTAGGAAGGGAAGGAAGAGTGATTTTCACAAAGCTGAGGAGTGTTTTCTGTTGCTTGCATGGAGGAACTGCCAAAGCTTGAAAATATCCTCCATGAACCAAACTCAAACTGGGTCTTCTTGATTTTTTAATGCAGATGCTCTGATACTAAAACTGACTCGAGCAATCGGCACTGAGCTTGCTGAGTTGCAGAGAGAGCTTTTTGGTTTTGTTTGGGGACTGAGGGAATGGCTGTTAGCTATTGTGTCTGAAGTGCCTGTGGGTAGCAAGTTACCCTTTTAAGTGGCCACCATTCCTTCCTTATAGAGTTTGCCATCTCACCACCACCACCACCACCACCACCACCACCACACACACACACACACACACACACACCATCCTCAACACTCCTTGTGATTCTGGAACCTACTCTTTTGGAAAGCATGTGACTCAGGCTAGCCAACAGGAGTGCCCCATGCCCTTGGATATGGGTTCGTCCACTATCACAGCAGATTAATTTTTAGGATTTGATGTAAGTGCCTCCCCTTCTGAGATCATGGGCAGTAAGGACCATGTAAGTCAACTTTCCCACCGCTTGGAGAGCTTGTCAAAGAACAAAAACAACAGAGAAGAAAGCAGAGCTCAGTTTTGAGTGAGGAGAAGAGATTCCTGAGCACTTGGATCCAACAAGCCTGAGGCAGCACTGCCCTTGGGCTCCTCAGATACAGGAGTGAACAGGTTTATTTATCCCCGCAGGGTTTGATGTGGGTTTCTGTAGCTTGTAGTCAAAGAAACTCTCATGGGGTATAACGGGCCAAATGTGGAGGGATGTGTCGGAGGGAGTAGAGTGGAGAACTGAGAAGATGAAGAAGAAAGCTGCCTTTCGTGGTAATGAGCCTCTATTACTGCTCATCTGGGGCTTCTCAGTACCCCTTCCCTTTGACAGGGTCCTACTTGCTCCATCCCTATAGTGGAAGACTACCTGGGGAACAGAGGAAGAGAGGGAGATCCTGCTGGCTTCTGTGCTCTGGGTCAGGGGTGTGGGGGAGGGAAAAGCCAGGCAGATGGCCCTCCCCTAGACTTCTGGGACCCAGGGACATGGTGCATGGATGTGACCTCAGTCCTTCTGTCCACAGAAGTGGAAGGGAATCATGTTCTAGGAGAGTAGTTGTCAATGTTAAGTCACAGATCTCTCAGAAATCCTGATCAGAGTTCAACAAACCACCTGCCTATGGGCCATATTTGACCTCCCCCACCACCCCACTCCAGTGCTCCTGCCTGGAAAATCCCATGGACGGAGGAGCCTGGTAGGCTGCAGTCCATGGGGTCACTAAGAGTCGGACATGACTAAGCGACCTCACTTTCACTTTTCACTTTCATGCATTGGAGAAGTAAATGGCAACCCACTCCAGTGTTCTTGCCTGGAGAATCCCAGGGACGGGGGAGCCTGGTGGGCTGCTGTCTCTGGGGTTGCACAGAGTCGGACACGACTGAAGTGACTTAGCAGCAGCAGCAGCAGCAGCAGCAGCAGCAACAGCACCCTGAGTGTTATGGGCTTCCCAGGTGGCGCCAGTGGGAAATAACCCATCGGCAGGAGACATAAGAGATTCAGGTTCAATCCCTGGAGGGGGCACAACTACCCCCTGCAGTATTCTGTCCTAGAAAATCCCATGGACAGAGGAGCCTGGTGGGCTACAGTCCATGGGGTTGCAAAGAGTCGGACACAACAGAGGTGACTTAGCACAAGCACATACCCTGAGTGTTATGGTTGGTCTACCAGGGTTCTAAAAAAGAAAAGAAAAATGTGAACCAAATTAAAAATTTGGAGATTTCATCCCCAAAGAGATCCAGAGTTTTGCATTCTCTAAGATTTGTCCGCACTGAGTCCCATCCCCTCAAGGCAGTGATGGGCTGAAGCAGAGCAGTGGTTGCTGCCTTTGGAAGGCATGTGTCCTCCCGTTCTCCACAGTCCTCACCATCCTCTGTGGATCCCCAACACTGAGCAGTACCTGCTATTTGTCATCACTCTTGCATTGTTGGTTTTCTTATGGTGGAGAAGTATTTTTTTGGGACCTAAATGGAGAAATAAAAAAATACAACCCAAAGACTGAATATTTCAAGACAAATAGAAGACAGCTTATTTCTCTGTGGGGGTGGAGCCTATGCCTCTGTATAATAGGCAAAATGTGGCGGGGTTCTCCCACTGACCTGTTTCATTCTTCTGTATTCCTACCTGGTCCTGCAGGCATTTGCATACAGGTTCCATTTTTCTCTGCAGAAAAATGTTCTAGGACTTCCCTGGTGGTGCGGGGGATAAGAATCTGCCTGCCAATGCAGGGGCTATGGGTTCAATCCCTGGTCTGGGGAGATTCCATAGGCAACTAGCTCACGAGCCACAACCACTGAGCCTGCCTGCTGCAACTACCGAAGCCCACTCACCTCAAGCCTCTGCTCCGCAATAAGAGAAGCCACTGCAATGAGAAGCCCACACACCACAACTAGAGAAAGCCCGCACAAAGCAATGAAGACCCAGAACAGCCAAAAAGAAAAAAAATGTTCTGGAGGGAGACGCAGATTGGTGGGTGGGAGTGGTTATTGACAACCTAAAACCTGACTGTAAATCTCCAGGGGCGAAATGAGCTCAGGTGAGACCCCTTGTCCTAGGATATGGATAGTTTCCATTAAAGCACTTCTGAGAGATAAAAGTCTGCTTTCAGCATGGTTCAGGGTGCTCCTTATTGAAATTGGTCTATACAGGCAGAGGGTATTCAATCATGAAGACACTGGCTTCACTAGTGCGGAGTAATTTTCTTCAAACCCTTTCTCCTTCCTCACATTGCTCTTTCTGGCCATCTTGTTTCCCAAACTCACCAAACCTGCCTCAGGATCTTTGTACTTATTCTCCTGGAAATGCTCTATCCCTAATATTCTCATGGCATCATTCCCTCACTTTGTCCAGGTCTTTGCTCACCGAGACCTTCCTTTTCTTATCAGTGATTATTTCTTTCCCCGGCTTTATTTTTCATCCCAGCATTTACCACTACCTGATGTTATCAGTGTTCTTCATTTGACCTTTGTTTAATGTCTCTCTCCCACTGGAAATATAAAAGGGACTTTGTTTTATTCACTACTGTATCTTCAATGCCTAAAATAGCTCCTAGTCCATAGTAGAAAGGCTTCCCCAGTGACTCAGTGGTAAAAGAATATGCCTGCAATGCAGGAGATGCTCAGGAGACCTGGGTTCCATCCCTGGGTCTGGAAGATCCCCTGGAGAAGGAAAAGGCAACTCAATCCAGTATTCTTGCCTGGGAAATCCCATGGATAGAGGAGCCTGGAGGGCTAGTCCACGGAGTCACAAAGAGTCAGACATGACTGAGAGACCAAGCAACAACAAACCATAGATGTCCAGTATAAAGTTACTGAATGAATCAATCAAACACGCATCCCAAGTAGGAAAATTGAAGCATTTTCACTATCTTCTTTCTGGCTTGAATCCTTTTTTAGCTTCTGCATCTTCTCTTGCGTACATGTGCTTCTCAGCTTAGTCTTTGACTTAGCCTGCAGACTCAAATCCACTACCAAGAAGAGCTTGGGCTCTCCTGGATTTTCTCCTTGATTTCCATGGGCTTGACTTTACATCTGTCGTACCAAGTAGCTAGCATGTAAGAGACTCAGCCACTTGATGAGCTGTTATGCTTCCTTCTCATTCAAATCACCTTCCAAGCTCTGCTCCAAGACCTTCCAAAGAGTAACTGATGGTGTTATTAGACCTAAGCCTGGGCAGCTTCTAGGTATGTTTGATTTTCCAGAGGAGTTCCCAAAGGTCAAGGCCTGGTATGATGATGTGGTAAGCAGAACAGGCAGAAGAAATACCTATTGGTAAATAACAAACACCACTCCTGGCTTAGTCATAGAATTCTGAGAAGTAGCAGTACCCAGTGAACCAACCTGGAGATTGGCAGTCATGGGTGAGACTAACTTTAACCAAAGGCATGTGGCAGAGCTACAAAAAGCAAGCTCTGAACTGTGCAAACAGTAACCACCCACCTCCTCAAGCCACAGGGACAAGCTCCATATGCAAGCCATGTGGCCAGGCCAGCTAATCACACAGAGCAGGACTTTTCTGTTCCCTAGCTCATTAAATTATAATGATCATGTCCAGCCATAAAAGAAAGCAATAAAATATCATCCATTTGCCTTTATGTGATAACTTTAATCTCTCTTCACCATATATTTGAAGCATATGCCTGACTTTACTTATAATAATCCATTGATGGTGGTAGGAAAAGAAATATCTACTTTGCCTGTAAGTAAATTAAATCAAAGTAGATTAAGTAGGTTATTCTGTACTTGTAATAACCTTGTCCTTAGGAAAACAGTATAGGGTTTAGCATGAACAAACAAAACATTTTCAGTGGAAAAGTAACTTGTAGGGTAAGTTGCTTTTAAAATAGGTCATTCAAATCACTGAAAGTGCTATTCCAACAAATGTGGCTGTTACATTTTCAAAGGTTATTTACAATATTTAAACATAGGCTAGGGATAAAAAATTGAGGGGGAAAGTTGGGTTCTTTCTGTTTTGTTTTAAAATATTCCCAATCAAGAAATCATTATATTTCAGTATGTGTCAACAACTCCAAAATAAACAGTAAGGTCTTGTTTCTTAAAAAATAACAAAAACAATTTTTTAAAGAAATAATTCTGTGAACATCATGCTGGTAAGTCCTGCCACTTTTCCCTTTGGTTTTTCCAAAGCATGCTCAAAGGAGATTTTTGTTGCAACTTACCTTTTCTTCTCTGATTTTTTAAAGCCGATACTCAAAATAGACAAATTTGTCTGACAAAGTCATCAGGCAAATCCTTGTCTTTCGTGACATAAATATTTTTAGCCAAAGTCTACAATGCCTTCTACTGTGCCATAACCACCAATTTTCCCCTGCCACGTATTGATTCAGTCAGATTAATTTTATTGTAATCTATTGATTGCAGTCATTAAATGGGAAAAAATAATGATGACATAATAAAAAGGGCTCAATAAATAAAGATGGTATGCATAAACAAATATCACTGATAGGAACTTGGAAATCAGAAGGCAATTATAATATGCCAACACCTCACACAAAGACCACCATAAAAGAATAAGACACCAGCTACCAAAGTCCAGTCAAAAAGAAATGGATAACATTTATAGCCCTTTTAAAGAAGTAGACTCCAGATTCATGAGACTTTACTGGTGAGTTTTACCACTTAATGAAGAAATGACATCTGTTCTACATAAACTTTTCCCAAAAAATAGAAGTGGTAACATTTCACAACTCATTTTATTAATAAGAGGCCAGCATTGTCATGATGCCAAAGATAGGTAAGACAGAAAACTATAGACTAATACCTCTTGTGAACATAGTAACAAAATACTAGCAAATTGAATCCCGAAATCTATAAAAAGGATAATATACCATGACCCACTTGGGTATATTCCAGAAAAGCAAAGTAGGTTCAATATTCAAAATCAACCAGTAAAAGTCACATTTTCAACAGACTAAAATACTAAAATTATGTAATATCTCAATATATGTTTTAAAAGCATTTATAAAATTCAAGATTCATTACAAACAGTTTTGGCAAACTTGAGATAGAAGGAAATAGTTCTCAATCTGGCAAACCTTATGTCCAAAAAAAATGGTAACATTGTTATTTTTCTTTAGCTTTTTATTTTGTATTGGGGGTATAGCCAATTAACAATGTTGATAGTTTCAGGTGAACAGGGAAGGGACTCAGCCACACATACTTGTATCAATTCTCCCCCAGTCTCCCCTCCCATCCAGGCTGCCACATAACACTGAGCAAGGTTCCACACACTATACAGTTGGTCCTTGTTGCTTATCCATTTTAAATACAGCAGTCTTGCCTGGAGAATCCCATGGACGGAGGAGCCTGGTGGGCTGCAGTCCATGGGGTCGCTGGGAATTGGACACAGCTGAACGACTTCACCTTCACTTTTCACTTTCATGCATTGGAGAAGGAAATGGCAACCCACTCCAGTGTTCTTGCCTGGAGAATCCCAGGGATGGGGGAGCCTGGTGGGCTGCTGTCTATGGGGTCGCACAGAGTCGGACAGACTGAAGCGACTTAGCAGCAGCAGCAGCAGCAGTGTGTACAAGTCCATCCCAAACTCCCTAACTATCCCTTCCCCCATATTTTCCCCCACCTCCCCACTCCCCCACTCCTAGCAGCCATAAACTCAGTCTCAAAGTCTGTGAGTCTGCTTCCGTTTTGTACATAACTCAGCCATTAAAAAGAATGAAATAAGGCCATTTGCAGCAACATAGATGGACCTGGAGAGTGTCATACTGAGTGAAGTAAGTCACACAGAGATGGAGAAATGTCGTTTGACATCCCTTGTGTGTGGAATCTAAAAAGAAATGATACAAATGAACTTAAGTAACATCATTCTTAACCGTAAAAGATTGAACGCTTTGCAATTCAATCTGGGATTGAAGCAAGAGTGCCCACTTTTTATAACTTCTTTTCACTGTTAAATTGGAGGTCCTAGCTAATGCAATAAAATAAGAAAATAAATAAAGCATACAGATTATTTTTTTAAAAAGTAAAAATGTCTTTAATTGCAAATAGCATAATCATATGCATAGAAAATTTAAGATATCAAAAATACAAATAGTTATTACAAAAAATATGTGAGTTTAGCTATGTATCAGGATACAGTGAAGTGAAAGTCTCTCAGTCATGTCTGACTCTTTGTGACCCCATGAACTATACAGTCTATGGAATTCTCCAGGCCAGAATAATGGAGTGGGTTGCCTTTCCCTTCCCCAGGGGATCTTCCCAACAGAGGGATCGAACCCAGGTCTCCCGCATTGCAGGCAGATTCTTTACCAGCTAAGCCAGGAGGGAAGCCCATCAGGATACAAGATCAATATAAAAAATAAATTGTTTTTCTACTTATAAGCAATGAACTATTGGATGTTGAAAATGCTAAAAATATCACTCACTGCAATAATTTATATGGGGAAAGAATCTTAAAAAGAGTGGATATATGTATATGTATAATTGACACACTTTGCTATACAGTAGAAACTATTGCAACATTGTAAATCAACTATACCCTAATACAAATTTTAAAAATTAGCACTCACAATAGCTTAAAAACATGAAATATTTAGAGATAAATATAACCAACTATGTGCAAGACCTGTATACTGAAAAAATTTCTAATGCTGAGAGAAATCAAGGAAGAACTAAACAAATCAAGAGATAAACATGCTCATGAATGGGAAGAGTGAATGTTGTTAAGATTCCAATTCTTTCCAAATTCATCTGCAGATCAACAGCCTTTGTTGTTATAGTAGAAATCTACAAACTGAATCTAAAATTTTTTTGAAAATATGAAGGACCAGAAATGACTTTTGAAAAAAGATAATAGAGTTAGAGGAGTTGAGTTGGAGTTGAAATCTCTCTGACTTCAAGATTTATTCTAAAGCTACAGTAATCAAGGCAGTGCATATAGCTAAAGGTAGAACTATAGATCAAAGGGACAGACTTATAGAATCCAGAAATAGATCCACCAAAATATAGTAAACTGATTTCCAACAAAAGTGCTCAGGTGATTCAATGGGGAAAAGAGTTTTTCAACAAATAGTGCTGGAACAATTGGACATCCGAAAAAAAAAAAAAATGAACCTTGACTCTTACTTCATACTGTAGTCCACAATTAGCTTGAAGTGGATCATAGACCTAAATGTTAAGAGATAAAACTATAAAACTTCTGAGAAAACATAGGAGAAGATCTTTTTACCTTGGGTTAAATAGGGGTTTCCTAGATAAGAAACAAATATCACAAACCATAAAAGAACAAATTAATATATTGGACTTCATCAAAATTTTAAAATTTCTACTTGTCTAAAGATGTTATATGAATATATCTCAATAAATCTGTTATAAAAATATTAAGAAAATGAAAAAAGCCACAGACATGGAAAATTATTAGAAAATTTTATATCTGATAAAGGACTTATAAAAAAACTATTACAGCACAATAAGAATAATATTTAAAAACCCAACTAAAAAGAGGTCAAAATATTTAAACAGACACTTTCACTAAAGAAATAAATGAATGGCAAATTAGTTCATTAAAAGATGCTAATTTGAGTTTAGGGAAATGTAAATTAAAACATGAGAAGATACCATTGCACCCTCACTAGAATCTCTGAAATTTTTTAAATTGACATGACCAAACATTGCCAAGCATACAAAACAACAGAAATTCTCATTTTTTTTTTTAGAAATTCTCATTTTTATAACAATTTTATTCATAACAGCTGAAGAAAATGTTCACCAATTGGTGAATAAACAAATTGTCTATATCCAGACCATAGAGTAATAGTCAGCAACAGAAATAGAACTATAGACACATGCAACAATATGAATTCATCTCAAAAGCTATTAGCTAAGTATAACAAGCCAGACACAAAAGGCTATATATTATAGGATTTCATTTATATAACATTCTAAAAAACAGGTCAGATATTGCAAGGAAATGAGGGTGGGTGAGGAGATTGACTACAAAGAGCATGAAGGAACATTTGAAGTTGATAGAAATGTCCTATATCTTGATTAAGGCAGTAGTTTTATGCCTCTGTATGATCAACAAAGGGATTCCCTGATGGCTCAGTGCCAAAGAATCTGCCTGCAGTGCAGGGGACAAGGAGATGCAAGTTCAGTCCCTGGGTCAGGAAGATCCCTGGAGGAGGAAATGGCAACCCACTCCAGTTTTCTTGCCTGGAAGATTCCATGGGCAGAAGAGCCTGGCGGGCTACAGTCCACAGGGTCACAAAGAGTCAGACACGACTGAGCACACTCACACGATGGTAGACAAAACTCATTGAATGGTACTTGTAAGGGGTAAATTTTATTGGGTTGGCCAAAATGTTTGTTCAGGTTTTTTCATAACATGGAAACCAAATGAAACTTTTTGGCTGACCCAATATTTTATGTGAATTATTCCCCAATAAACCTGACTCTTTAAAAGGTGAAACTTAAGAGTACCTTGCAGAAGGACAAAAGAGAGGAAAGACTGAAACTTTATGTTATTCAGGCTAAGTCAGTATACATGTAAGACCCCATCACTAAATAATCTTCCCTCTAACTGGTATTTTGGCATTCGTATGGTGCTCACTCTGGGAAGACAAATAAGGGAGGTAAGGTGATTTTTTTTTTATCCCTACAACTAAAAATTCTCAACACGTCTCTCCACGTTAATTCAGATTATTCAATAAAGAAAATAGTTTAGGTTTGGTGAAGTTACAAATAGGAGAAGATAGTTTTAACTTTAGTACTAAAAACAGGTTTAAAAATAGAACCCATAACTAGATCTTAAATGTTCTTACCACAAAAAAGAAATGGCAATTATGCGGTGGGCTGATAATATTGTAATATATAAATGTATCAAATCATGTTTGTACATCTTAATGTTACATGTCAGTTATATCTTGATTTTTAAAATTAAAAATATAAATAGATGATAAAAACAGCACTCTTACATATCCTCAGAGGGATAGAAGGTATTTTACCCATGTGGATCCTTAGCTAACCATAGCTCTCTGCAGGCAGAAAATGCAGATAGAGGGAGATGCTGTGAAACTGAATAGTTTTGCCCCAGGGAGATAGATGGTTGGACGTACATGTTGCAGAGATCACTCTGGTAGTCGTGGTATGAAACTGAATTTGATCAAGGCAATGCAGTTTAGAAGGACATCGTTGTTGAAAGCTGAAACCATCCCTTGGTAAGTGATAAAGCCGTCTCTCAGGGCAATGAGAGGTGGCAACTCAGAGGGACTTGGCCATTGGTTGACTGTGACGGTGAGTGAGAAAATGGCATTGGGGATCACACTAACATTCTGACTTGGTAGAGGATGTTGTTACACCAAAAGAACCTGGAAAGAGAGGCAGCGGGCACGCTTGGATAGAGGAAGGGTTCTCATAAGGCACTTGTCTATGTTGATCCAGGAGTTTAATTTTGGCTTTTTCTATAAACTCTTCCTTCCCTGCCGTACGCCCTTCCTCTCTATTCTCACATTATAGTAAGTGATGAATAAAAATAATAAAGTATCTATTTTATGTCCATCTGTCCCACTTAACTGGGAGCTACTCAAGGGTAGGACCTGTGTATTCTGCATTTTTTATCAGGTCCAGAATTCTTATTGTGCTTCCCAGGCCTGAATGTTCTTGCTCCTGTGTCCCCAACTTCTCTGCCGAGCCAGTTCTCTCTCACCTGCTGACATTGCTAGTCCCCCTGCCTGGAAGGTCCCTCTGCCTCCCCCTCATTACAACCCCTCCCAGATCTGAAAATCTCTTCATCATTCTTTGGGTCTCAGCTAAGTCATCATTTCCCTTAGGAAAACCTCAGGATTTCCCCCACGTCTGGTGTAGGGCCCCTCCTGAATGTCCCACAGCACCTCTAATTCTGGCTATATTAACACCCACGACTCTGGTGGCTCTGTCGGTAAAGGGAGAGACCACCTGAAATACTAGAGATCTAGGTTTGATCCCTAGGTCAGGCAGATCCCCCGGAGAAGGAAATGGCTACCCACTGCAGTATTCCTGCCTGGGAGTTCCCACAGACAGAGGAGACTGGTGGGCTACAGTCCATGGGTTCACAAGAGTCAGACATGATTTAGCCACTAACCCACCACCACCACTCCATTATAATTGCTTTCGTTCTTCATCAGCCTGTAAGTTTCATAAGACCAAAGACTATGGGAGCCCTGGTTGTGCTGTGCTTAGTCTCTCAGTCATGTCTGACTCTTTGTGACCCCATGGAGTGTAGCCTGCCAGGCTCCTCTGTCTGTGGGGATTCTTCAGGCAAGAATAGTGGAGTGGGTTGCCATGCCCTTCTCCAGGGGAACTTCCCAACCCAGGAATCGAACACAGGTCTCCTGCATTGCAGGTGGATTCTTTACCAGCTGAGCTACCAGGGAAGGCCAGCCCTGGTTAGCAGTATTAGTCATATTAATCATCATAATAATATTGGCTACTAGGCATTTAATTTGTTTAAAATACTAGGTATTTTAATGTAATTTATTGTTTACTAGGTATTTAATATACGCCAGTCATCCTTCTAAGTATTTTGACGTATTAACTCATTTAGACCTCATGACAGCCTTTCAAGGTAAGCCCTGTTATTATCACCTTTTCAGGTGATAATATGGAGACTAAAATGTCACGAGGCAAGTTAACTTGAGGTCAACATTCTAAGAAGAGTATTAATCAACAGCGACGACAGCTATTTATCCCGTGCTCCCTGGTTCCTCTCACGCTATCATCAGAGAAAAGATGTTCCATCAATGTTTGCAGAATTGATTTCAGGTGAGGAGGTCGTACTCGAGCTGGCAGCTCGTACCTGGCACAGAGCAGAGGGCAGACCAGGCAAAACTGTCATAAACACCCAGCACCTGCCTGGGGCTGAGGTGCTGGGACACAGCAGTAAAAACACTCTCCTCGCAGCTGCTTTAAGGCCATGGGGAAGGGCGTCCTGCCACTCAGAACAGCAGGGGGAAGATTTTTGGGTCTTTTTGCTTTTTATATTTTAACTGTGCCCTGTGGCATGTGGGATCTTAGTTCCTCAGCCAGGGATCAAATCTATGCCTCCTGCATTGGAAGCATGGAGTGTTAAACACTGGACCGCCTGGGAAGTCCCAAGATTTTCTATATCATTCATTTTTATTTCCAAGCAATACACTCTAGACATAACCCTAGAATCCCTCTTGTTGATTTCTTTATCTCACCCTGCTCTGACTTGTGACCCAGTGACCCTCCCACTTTCCTATAAAATGACTCCACACACTATCCTCACCTGGTCTCCTGTGGCTCTCTCATGTGTCCACGTTGTATGTCTTGAGGACTTCCTGGAAAACCACTCAGGTGAGGTCATTATTCACAATGTCATTATTCACATTCACCTACAGTGCGAATAATGGAGGGGCCCCTGATGCAGAGAAAGGGTCACCGAGAACTGCATTAACTGTACAGTTCAGTTCAGTTCAGTCACTCGGTTGCACCTGACTCTTTGCGACCCCATGAATCGCAGCATGCCAGGCCTCCCTGTCCATCACAAACTCCCGGAGTTCGCTCAGACTCATGTCCATCGACTCAGTGATGCCATCCAGCTGTCTCATCCTCTGTCGTCCCCTTTTCCTCCTGCCCTCAATCCCTCCCAGCATCAGAGTCTTTTCCAATGAGTCAGTTCTTCACATGAGATGGCCAAAGTATTGGAGTTTCACCTTTAGCATCATTCCTTCCAAAGAACACCCAGGACTGGTCTCCATTAGGATGGACTGGTTGAATCTCCTTGCAGTTCAAGGGACTCTCAAGAGTCTTCTCCAATACCACAGT
>NW_011494705.1:810391-811169 GCF_000754665.1 Bison bison bison
GACTGGTCTCCATTAGGATGGACTGGTTGAATCTCCTTGCAGTTCAAGGGACTCTCAAGAGTCTTCTCCAATACCACAGTTCAAAAGCATCAATTCTTCGGTGCTCAGCCTTCTTCACAGTCCAACTCTCACATCCATACATGACCACTGGAAAAAACATAGCCTTGACTAAACATACCTTTGTTGGCAAAGTAATATCTCTGCTTTTGAATTTGCTATCTAGGTTGGTCATAACATTCTTTCCAAGGAGTAAGCGTCTTTTAATTTCATGGCTGCAATCACCATCTACAGTGATTTTGGAGGCCCCAAAAATAAAGTCTGACACTATTTCCACTGTTTCCCCATCTATTTCCCATGAAGTGATGGGACCAGATGCCATGATCTTAGTTTTCTGAATGTTGAGCTTTAAGCCAACCTTTTCACTCTCCTCTTTCATTTTCATCAAGAGGTTCTTTAGTTCCTCTTCACTTTCTGCCATAAGGGTGGTGTCATCTGCATATCTGAGGTTATTGATATTTCTCTCGGCAGTCTTGATTCCAGCTTGTGCTTCTTCCAGCCCAGCGTTTCTCATGATGTACTCTGCATAGAAGTTAAATAAGCAGGGTGACAATATACAGCCTTGACGTACTCCTTTTCCTGTTTGGAACCAGTCTGTTATTCCATGTCCAGTTCTAACTGTTGCTTCCTGACCTGCATATAGGTTTCTCAAGAGGCAGGTCAGGTGGTCTGGTATTCCCATCTCTTTCAGAATTTTCAACAGTTTATTGTGATCCACATA
>NW_011494705.1:811276-812793 GCF_000754665.1 Bison bison bison
GTATTGCTGAAGCCTGGCTTGGAGAATTTTGAGCATTACTTTACTAGCGTTTGAGATGAGTGCAATTGTGAGGTAGTCTGAGCATTCTTTGGCATTGCCTTTCTTTGGGATTGGAATGAAAACGGACCTTTTCCAGTCCTGTGGCCACTGCTGAGTTTTCCAAATTTGCTGGCATATTGAGCGCGGCCAACAAAGGTCCATCTAGTCAAGGCTATGGTTTTTCCAGTGGTCATGTATGGATGTGAGAGTTGGACTGTGAAGAAGGCTGAGCACCGAAGAATTGATGCTTTTGAACTGTGGTGTTGGAGAAGACTCTTGAGAGTCCCTTGGACTGCAAGGAGATCCAACCAGTCCATTCTGAAGGAGATCAGCCCTGGGATTTCTTTGGAGGGAATGATGCTAAAGCTGAAACTCCAGTACTCTGGCCACCTCATGGGAAGAGCTGACTCATTGGAAAAGACTCTGATGCTGGGAGGGATTGGGGGCAGGAGGAGAAGGGGACGACAGAGGATGAGATGGCTGGATGGCATCACTGACTCAATGGACTTGAGTCTGAGTGAACTCCGAGAGATGGTGATGGACAGGGAGGCCTGGCGTGCTGCGATTCATGGGGTCGAAAAGAGTCGGACACGACTGAGCGACTGAACTGACCTGAACTGAGTGCAGCACTTTCACAGCATCATCTTTCAGGATTTGAAATAGCTCAACTGGAATTCCATCACCTCCACTAGCTTTGTGCGTAGTGATGCCTTCTAAGGCCCACTTGACTTCGCATTCCAGGATGTCTGGCTCTAGGTGAGGGATCACACCATCGTGATTATCTGGGTAATGAAGATCTTTTTTGTATAGTTCTTCTCTGTATTCTTGCTATCTCTTCTTAACATCTTCTGCTTCTGTTAGGTCCATACCATCTCTGTCCTTTATCAAGCCCATCTTTGCATGAAATGTTCCCTTGGTATCTCTCATTTTCTTGAAGAGATCTCTAGTCTTTCCCATTCTGTTGTTTTCCTCTATTTCTTTGCATTGATCGCTGAGGAAGGCTTTCTTATCTCTCCTTGCTATTCTTTGGAACTCTGCATTCAAATGGGAATATCTTTCCTTTTCTCCTTTGCTTTTTGCTTCTCTTCTTTTCACAGCTATCTGTAAGGCCTTCTCAGACAGCCATTTTGCTTTTTTGCATTTATTTTCCACGGGGATGGTCTTGATCCCTGTCTCCTGTACAATGTTACAAACGTCCGTCCGTAGTTTATCAGGCACTCTGTCTATAGATCTAGTCCCTTAAATCTATTTCTCACTTCCACTGTATCATAAGGGATTTGATTTAGGTCATACATGAATGGTCTAGTGGTTTTCCCTACTTTCTTTTTTTTTTTTAATTTAATTTTATTTTAAACTTTACAATATTGTATTCGTTCTGCCATATATTGAAATGAATCTGCCACAGGCATACACGTGTTCCCCATCCTGAACCCTCCTCCCTCCTCCCTCCCCATACCATCCCCCCGGGTCGTCCCAGT
>NW_011494705.1:812893-813214 GCF_000754665.1 Bison bison bison
TATTCCCATCTCTTTCAGAATTTTCAACAGTTTATTGTGATCCACATAGTCAAAGGCTTTGGCATAGTCAATAAAGCAGAGATAGATGTTTTTCTGGAACTCGCTTGCTTTTTAGATGATTCAGCAGATGTTGGCAATTTGATCTCTGGTTCCTCTGCCTTTTCTAAAACCAGCTTGAACATCTGGAAGTTCACGGTTCACGTATTGCTGAGGCCTGGCGTGGAGAATTTTGAGCATTACTTTACTAGCGTTTGAGATGAGTGCAATTGTGAGGTAGTCTGAGCATTCTTTGGCATTGCCTTTCTTTGGGATTGGAATGAA
>NW_011494705.1:813467-813695 GCF_000754665.1 Bison bison bison
TTCTCTGATAATGAGTGATGTTGAGCATCTTTTCATGTGTTTGTTAGCCATCTGTATGTCTTCTTTGGAGAAATGTCTATTTAGTTCTTTGGCCCATTTTTTGATTGGGTCATATATTTTTCTGGAATTGAGCTATAGGAGTTGCTTGTATATTTTTGAGATTAGTTGTTTGTCAGTTGCTTCATTTGCTATTATTTTCTCCCATTCTGAAGGCTGTCTTTTCACCTT
>NW_011494705.1:813964-814382 GCF_000754665.1 Bison bison bison
GGGATTCCTGCCCACAGTAGTAGATATAATGGTCATCTGAGTTAAATTCACCCATTCCAGTCCATTTTAGTTCGCTGATTCCTAGAATGTCGACGTTCACTCTTGCCATCTCCTGTTCGACCACTTCCAATTTGCCTTGATTAATGGACCTGACATTCCAGGTTCCCATGCAATATTGCTCTTTCCAGCATCGGACCTTGCTTCTATCACCAGTCCCATCCACAACTGGGTATTGTTTTTGCTGTGGCTCCATCCCTTCATTCTTTCTGGAGTTATTTCTCCACTGATCTCCAGTAGCATATTGGGCACCTACTGACCCAGGGAGTTCCTCTTTCAGTATCCTATCATTTTGCTTTTTCATACTGTTCATGGGGTTCTCAAGGCAAGAATACTAAAGTGGTTTGCCATTCCCTTCTCC
>NW_011494705.1:814482-815631 GCF_000754665.1 Bison bison bison
AGATTAGTTGTTTGTCAGTTGCTTCATTTGCTATTATTTTCTCCCATTCTGAAGGCTGTCTTTTCACCTTGCTTATAGTTTCCTTTGTTGTGCAGAAGCTTTTAAGTTTAATTAGGTCCCATTTGTTTATTTTTGCTTTTATTTCCAATATTCTGGAAGGTGGGTCATAGAGGATCCTGCTGTGATGTATGTCGGAGAGTGTTTTGCCTATGTTCTCCTCTAGGAGTTTTATAGTTTCTGGTCTTATGTTTAGATCTTTAATCCGTTTTGAGTTTATTTTTGTGTATTGTTTTAGAAAGTGCTCTAGTTTCATTCTTTTACAAGTGGTTGACCAGTTTTCCCAGCACCACTTGTTAAAGAGATTGTCTTTAATCCATTGTATATTCTTGCCTCTTTTGTCAAAGATAAGGTGTCCATATGTGCATGGATTTATCTCTGGGCTTTCTATTTTGTTCCATTGATCTATATTTCTGTCTTTGTGCCAGTACCATACTGTCTTGATGACTGTGGCTTTGTAGTAGAGCCTGAAGTCAGGCAGGTTGATTCCTCCAGTTCCATTCTTCTTTCTCAAGATTGCTTTGGCTATTCGAGGTCCTACTTTCTTTAAGTCTGAATTTGGCAATAAGGATTTCATGATCATTTCATGATCCTGGTCTTGTTTTTGCTGACTGTGTAGAGCTTCTCCATCTTTGGCTGCAAAGAATATAATCAATCTGATTTTGGTGTTGACCATCTGGTGATGTTCATGTGTAAAGTCTTCTCTTGTGTTGTTGGAAGAGGGTGTTTGTTATGACCAGTGTGTTCTCTTGGCAAAACTCTATTAGCCTTTGCCCTGCTTCATTCCGTATTCCAAGGCCAAATTTACCTGTTACCCCAGGTTTTTCTTGACTTCCTACTTTTGCATTCCAGTCCCCTATAATGAAAAGCACATCTTTTTTGGGTGTTAGTTCTAAAAGGTCTTGTAGGTCTTCATAGAACCATTCAACTTTAGCTTCTTCAGCATTACTGGTTGGGGCATAGACTTGGATTACTGTGATATTGAATGATCTGCCTTGTAAACAGAGATCATTCTGTCGTTTTTGAGATTGCATCCAAGTACTGCATTTCGGACTCTTTTGTTGACCGTGATGGCTACTCCATTTCTTCTAA
>NW_011494705.1:815731-816468 GCF_000754665.1 Bison bison bison
GCCATTCCCTTCTCCAGTGGACCACATTCTGTCAGATCTCTCCACCATGACCCACCCGTCTTGGGTGGCTCCATGGGCATGGCTTAGTTTCATTGAGTTAGACAAGGCTGTGGTCCTAGTGTGATTAGATTGACTAGTTTTCTGTGAGTATGGTTTCAGTGTGTCTGCCCTCTGATGCCCTCTTGCAACACCTACCATCTTAGTTGGGTTTCTCTTACCTTGGACGTGGGGTATCTCCTCACCACCGCTCCTCCTGACCTTGAACAGCTCCTCTAGGCCCTCTTGCACCCACGCAGCCTCAAAAAGACAGACACAACTTAGTGACTAAAGAACAACAACAAAGGAGATTCCAAGGTTGAGACTCACTGCAGAGGAACTCAGTCTCATTCTTTTCTGGGCCTTAGTCTCCCTGAGCTAGAGATTGAGAACGGTGTGTTCTTTCCATGTGGGATGGGATGGGCAAGCTTTGGAGAGAAAGCAAGGCTTTATAACCCCAAACTTAATAAAGCCTCATGGAAATGAGCCAGCCTTGCTACAGTCTTGTGCTTCTGGCCATGTTCACCTGGTCTGAAGTTGAAGGGCAAGTGGCCCCTGTCCACTCACATCTGAAGGGACAGGAGTGGATGGCAGTGACTGTAGCTTGACCTCCTCTGAATACCAGCTGGAGCAGTCTCCTCCCTAAGATACTCCTGTGTCCTTTACAGAGCAGAAGCTTAGTCCCCAAGGGAACATGGGGT
>NW_011494705.1:816695-825191 GCF_000754665.1 Bison bison bison
CCCCCAAACCCCTCCCCTATATGCTTTCCTAGTTTCTTCTCAAAATTCAGGTGACAGACAGCAGAGAGGAAACAACCAGTAGAAGCATTAGACACAAGAGCTGCAGAGAAGTGGAGCTAGCAACGGTTACTGTTAGTGCTGTCGCTGCTAACACTACTCTAGAGCACAGCCTGTGTTCTCAGCTCTACGTGAATTATTCCCCTGCCCCCTCCCCTAGTCCTTCGAGGCAGAAGAGTCACCATTTTACAGAGGAGGGACGGAGAGGCACAGAGGGCAGCAATGTTTTGCCTTGCTTTAAAAAAAAAAAAAAAAGAATGATTACACAGTTCTCAGAAACACTTAGGAACTTGCTAGAAATGTAAATATCCCCTGGCCAGAGCAAGACTCCTGGGCATGCAACCAGCGTAGGCACACAGCAGCCGTGGGTTCAGAGGAACTGGGCAGTTGAAGTTGACTTTTGTCTTTGAGTGTTTCCTGAGTGAAGTCTGCTTGGACAATGGAGCAGGCTGGGGAACTTGGAGTTTCCCTTTGCTTCTCTGCCCAGGTTCTAGGCCATCTGCCCCAGGCTCCCCGTCTCCCTCTCCCCTGATGGCAGTGATAAAGTGACGCTTGTGTTCACCGTGGTCTGCTGCCCCTGGAGGGGACCCCAGGCACAAACACAGGGAGAGAGGGGGTCAGACACACACCCCTCGTACCCCTGGGTGCTTAGGCCAGGGCAAGGCAGTGACTGTCCCTACCCCAGGCAGGCAGCTCCACGGTGACTTTCAGGCACCCCTTGCTGGCCCTGACCTGGGTACTGAGCGAGTCCTGGTGTGGAGGTTGCATTTCCCTGGGGAGGGGTGAGGGTGTCTATTAAGTGGGGATCAGGCCTTGGGCCCATGGGAAGGGGAGAGGGACCTGCTCCCAAGACAGAGCCCTGCATTTCCCCTTTGCACTGGACCCAGCGAATTTTGCCATTGACCATCTCTCTGCCCAGTCCAGATCACCTGAATCAAAACTCTCAAGGCCAGGCCCAGCAGTTAGGGTAAAGAAGCACCCCCAGGTGATTCTGACACACTCTGAAGTTCAAGAACCCCCAAGTCCTACAGAAGCTAAAGGAGGAGCCAGTGAGCATGGTGTGGCCAACGGGCTGTGTGGGAGTCACAGGTTGGGTGCAGACCCCACTCCTTTGCTGGGTAACCCTCAGCAAGTGACTTCCCCTGTATTAGCCCTTGTTTTTCTGAGAATCCTGCTTGATGTAATCGTCTTATCAGAATCTTCAGGCAGGAGCTTCCTTGATGATTGTTCTAAGGAATCTGTTTTATCTGATTTTAAGGAATCAAATGGAAGATCTACCATGTGAATGAACTGTTGGTCACCTACTGATTTCAACAGCTCAGGTCATATCCCACTGGAACTCCCCCCAGCACTTTCCTGTCCTCCTCTGAATGCTGCCTGTAATCCATGCTGCTGTGTCCTTCCTACACTGTCTCCACCAGGCAGGTGTAGGAAGAGTCTGCCCTTGACTCATGGGAGCCAGCTTGGCCAGAAATGTTTGGGAGCTTATTCTATCCCCAGGGGCAGCCCACAGGCAATGGCTAGCTGACACAGGGTACAACAGTCCCTCTCGTTGGCAGCATTATGTGATATTTTCTGACACCACCTCTTACACAAAAGCTGTGGTTTTTCCTGACACCAACCAACTCTCCAACACCAAGTGGGTATTGTTGTTGTTCAGTGGCTCAGTTGTGTCCAGCTCTTTGCAGCCCCCTGAACTGCAGTACACCAGGCTTCTCTGTCCTTCACTGTCTCCCCAAGTTTGCTCAAACTCATGTCCACTGAGTGAGTGATGCCATCCAACCACCTCATCCTTTGCTGCCCCCTTCTCCTCCTGCCCTCAGTCTTTCCCAGCATCAGAATCTTTTCCAATGAGTTGGCTCTCATTGGGTATATACCAACTCAAATTCTAACACTATTTACTTGGAGTCAGTTTGCATTGGCTCCCACAATTTAAAGGGCTCAGTCCCACAAGACAACCCCCGACTCAGCTGCCAGTCACAAGTGGCTTCCCCAGGTGACCCACACTTCTGCCCAACTGATTACAAATTCAGGCATTCTTACAATGCCCCCTTAAGTTTGATAATTCCACTGGAATGACTCAGCAAACTCTAGAAAGTGCTCTACTTATGTTGCACTTTACTGTAAAGGATACAAACAAACAGGCAGATGAAGCAAGTACATAGGGCAAGTGCCAGAAGTGTCCCAAGTGCAGGAGATTCTGCACTACGGAGTGGGGTTGAGCCACACTCTAGCACATGGATGTGTTCACCAACTCAGAAACTAGAAATCCTGTATGATCCAGCAATCCCACTCCTGGGCATATATCCAGATAAAACTGTAATTCAAAAAGATACATGCACTCCAGTGTTCATTGCAGCACAATGCACAAACAGCCAAGGCATGCGAGCAACCTAAATGTCCATCAACAGAGGAATGGGTAAAGAAGATGTGCTACATACAACAGAATACTACTACTACTACTAAGTCACATCAGTCGTGTCCGACTCTGTGCGACCCCATAGACAGCAGCCCACCAGGCTCCTCTGTCCCTGGGATTCTCCAGGCAAGAACACTGGAGTGGGTTGCCATTTCCTTCTCCAATGCATGAAAGTGAAAAGTGAAAGTGAAGTCCCTCAGTCGTGTCCAACCCTCAGCGACCCCATGGACTGTAGCCTACCAGGCTCCTCCATCCATGGGATTCTCCAGGCAAGAGTACTGGAGTGGGGTGCCATTGCCTTCTCCGACAACAGAATACTACTCAACCATAAAAAAGAATAAAACGCCATTTGCAACCACATGGATGGACCTAGAGATTATTATACTAAGTGAAGTAAGTCAGGAAGAGAAAGACAAATATCATCTAGTATCACTTATATTTGGAATCTAAAATGTGACACAAGTGAACTTACCTATGAAATAGAAACAGATTCCCAGACATAGAGAATAACCTTGGGGTTGCCAAGGAGGTAGGGGGCGGGGAGTTGGGGGAGAGATGGAGTAGGAGGTTGGGGTTAGCAACCCCAACCATTTTATATAGAATGAATAATCAAAAAAGTCCTACCATATAGTACAGGGAACTGTAATCAATATTCTCTGATAAACCATAAAGGAAAAGAATACATAACTGAATCACTTCACAATTAACACAACATTGTAAATCAACTATACTTCAGTAAAGAACAAAAAGCAACTCTCGAGTTTTATGAAGACTTCATGATGCAGTTATGAGTGATTAAATCATTGGCTGCTGGGAGCTGACCTCAATCTCCAGCCTCTCTGCCCTCCCCAGAGGTTGGGAAGTGGGACAGACAGTTCTAACTCTCTAATCACATAGTTGGTTTTTCTGGTGACCAGCTCCCATCCTGAAGCTATCTGATGTCTCCACAGGATCATCTCATTAGCATACAAAAGATAACTCCTAAAGGTTTTAGGAGCTCTGTGCTCCAAAATCAGGGGCAAAGACCACGTATACGTGTTTCTATTATACCGTAGGCATTAGTCGTCCTTCAGAGCTCCTCATGGATCAGACTCAAGATGTCTGTCTCTTTCCCTAGCTTCTCTCCTGGTCTCCTCCGCTCACAGCCTCAAAGTTTTCACCCCACATCCCTCATTAAAGCACACAAACCCTGCTCTATCGACGTCCAGAAAGCCAACCTAAAACACAGCTGTAGCTTTCTATTCCCCACAGTTATCTGTGTGTCTTTTATGTGACTTATTTGACTGAGAGTTCCTTGAGATTTGATCCATATCTTATTTATCTTTGACTTCCTATAACACCTACCCAATATTTTGCATAATAAATTGTCGGTAAGTTTTTTCAAAATAAATATTTCATATTTTGAAATCATTTGCATGGATGGGCAGGATTGTTAAATGACTGACTTATTTCCTCCAGTTCCCATGCTGCACCCTAGCTTCCCACCCAAACTTGGCACAAGAACAATTTAATTCTCCCCAGTGAAGAGGAGGGCAAAGGATTTCAAGAAATGGCTCAAAAACAGGTCCCTGTGGAAATATGTCCAGGTCATTCCAGTCTGGTGCCAGAGATAGAAAAGGCTGTTTAGTGCTTTGAGTATTTTTGCTCTTTCCAGCTTCTCTGCCGGATGAAGTTAAACAGTCCCTAAAAGTAAATAAATGTGGCAAAGATAAAACAAATATTTTTTTCCAATTGGATTGGTTCATTCCTTGTGTGGGTTCAGATGAGGGAAAAACCAGAATGTTTTGATTAAATCAGCTATTACCATGAAATGATTTGCCTGTTTACTAACGGGCTGTTGTATTTCTTGTCATTATCTACCAAAGTGGGAATTCTTAGTATTGTGGAGAGGACTGATCTGAATAGGAAAATGGCAGGTCTCCTTAACCTAATCTTCTTACTATGTTACAAAGTGTAAAACCATTGAATTGAAAGCAACAGGTGGGTACAACCCTGTGTGATTGCAGAGTAGAGAAAAAAGAGAAGCAAGTAGGCTCTCCCTATCCCTTTTAGGAGTCTTTCCTTACAGTGCTTCCGATGACTGCTTTTTTTCCACTTTCCTTTCACATGTATCCTACCCAGTATTACTATGATTTGATTTCCTGATACGAAGAAAGATGGTGTTGCTCCCTGTGCCTCCTACAGTCTGGGAACCAAAGTTCTTCCTAACCTAAAAGGTCTGGACGATCACATGAGATGCTACTGAGTTCATGGTGTGGGTCGTTTACTTGCTAATCGTCTACCATGATGGTGGTCCTAATCGTCTACCATGATGGTGGTCCCATAGCAGTGATGATAATGATGATACACGACCTTTGCTGGATTATCAGACATTGTTCCTGGACTTTACATGTATTAATTGATTATCCTCCATCACAGCTATGGGGCTTCCCAGGTGACACAGTGGTAAAAGAATCTGCCTGCCAATGTTAGAGACGTGGGTTCAATCCTTGGGTCAGGAAGGTACTCTGGAGTAGGAAACGGCAACCCACTCCAGTATCCTTGACTGGAAAATTCCATGAGCAGAGGAGCCTGGTGGGCTACAGTCCATGGGGTCACAAAGAGTTGGACACAACTGAGCAAGTAAACACACATCACAACTATGAACACCTTTAATATCCCCATTTTACATGTGAAAAAACTAGACCTCACAGATGTTAAATAACCTGCGCAAGCACAGATGTTGTCAGTGATGGAGCTGGCTCTGACCCTAGGGAGTCTGGCTCCAGATCCAAGGATACTCATCATATACATACTGCCTAGTAGTATTAGTCATAACAGCAACCATTAACATTTATTGAGCCTTCGCCACATGCCAGTCACAATCATTAATTTTATGTATTAACATTATTAAATCTCATAAAAACTGCATCAGGTGCACATTTATCATCCTCTTTTGCTGAGGCACACAGAGGTTAACTTGTCTGGGGTTACTCAGCAGACGGGTGAAGGAACCAGGTTTGTCGTCTGTGTTAAATGCCTTCAGAGAGACACACAAAGGCTCTTCTGCTCTTGCCGGCAGGAGGTATGAGCTTTGGCTTTTTGGACACAAGCATGCTACTATTGACAAAACTTTGTAAAATATATTCTGTCTCCCCTGGGAAAACATCCAGGGAGTTATAGAACAAGAGATCCCAGAGACCTAGTCTAGAGCTCACATCTGTTCTGGCTGATTTGTTTGCTTGGCCAGTATCTCCCCCTTCTTTTAGTTAGAGTGCTCTAGGACAGGAGCTTCCAACCTCTGCAATCTAATGCCCAGAGATCCAAGGTGGAGCTGATGTAATCGTAATAGTAGCAGCAACTAAATGCACAATAAATGTAACGAGCTTGAATCATCCTGGATCCAACCCCCACCCACTGTCCGTGGAAAAATTGTCTTCCACAAAACCAATTCCTGGAGCCAAAAAGGTTGGGGACTGCAGCTCTAGAAGTTTCCTGTTGGGGAATGTATCAGTTTTCTATCATTGCTGTAACAAATTACCATAAATGTAGTGGCTTGAAATAATACAAATGTAATTATCTTCTATGCAGAGTACATCAGGAGAAATGCTGGGCTGGAAGAAGCACAAGCTGGAATCAAGATTCGTGGGAGAAATATCAATAACCTCAGATAAGCAGATGACACCACCCTTATGGCAGAAAGTGAAGAGGAACTAAAGAGCCTCTTGATGAAAGTGAAAGAGGAGAGTGAAAAGGTTGGTTTAAAGCTCAACATTCAGAAAACTAAGATCATGGCATCTGGTCCCATTACTTCATGGGAAATAGATGGGGAAACAGTGGAAACAGTGTCAGACTTTATTTTTGGGGGCTCCAAAATCACTGCAGATGGTGATTGCAGTCATGAAATTTAAAGACGCTTACTCTTTGGAAAGAAGGTTATGACCAACCTAGACAGCATATTCAAAAGCAGAGACATCACTTTGTCAACAAAGGTCCATCTAGTGAAGGCTATGGTTTTTCCTGTGGTCATGTATGGATGTGAGAGTTGGACTCTGAAGAATGCCGAGCACTGAAGAATTGATGCTTTTGAACTGTGGCGTTGGATAAGACTCTTGAGAGTCCCTTGGACTGCAAGGAGATCCAACCAGTCCCTCCTAAAGGAGACCAGTCTTGGGTGTTCATTGGAAGGACTGATGCTGAGGCTGAAACTCCAATACTTTGGCCTCCTGATGCAAAAAGCTGAGTCATTTTAAAAGACCCTGATGCTGGGAAAGATTGAGGGCAGGAGGAGAAGGGGATGACAGAGGATGAGATGGTTGGATGGCATCACCGACTCAATGGACCTGGGTTTGGGTGGACTCCGGGTGTTGGTGATGGACAGGGAGGCCTGGCGTGCTGCGGTCCATGGGGTTGCAAAGAGTCAAATACGACTGAGCGACTGAACTGAACTGAACTGAATTATCTTACTTACTTCTGGAGGTTGGAAATCAAAAATAGGTCCCTCTGAGCTAAAGTCAAGGTAGCAGTAGGCTGCATTCCTCCTTGAGGTCCTCAGGGAGACTCCGTGTCTCGGCCTTTTCCATTTTTCAGAGACCATCCCTGTTCTGTGTGCATAGCCTTCTTCCTCCATCTTGAAAGCCAGCAGCATCAGGCCAAGTCTTTCTCATGCTACTGTCTCTCTGGTTATAGCTCTTCTGCCTCGTCTTCCACCTTTAAGGATGCTGGTGATTATATTGGGTTTACCTGGATACTTTCCCTAGTTTACCATCAACCGCTTGGCAACCTTAATCTCTCTCTGCCAGGTAACCTATTCACAGTCTCCTCGGATTAGGATACAGACCTCTTTGGAGTAGTGTTAAGAGCATTGTCCTATCTGCCACAGTGAAACTTTCCTTTTCACCCTTGGTTCATGTATTTCTGGGTTTATCCAACCCAGCAACCCTGGCTCAAAACGTAGGCTTGGGACTTTTACTGGATTTCTTGGTAAACAGCTCCCACCCCTACATCCCACTTCTGATGAGTTGATCAGTGCTCACGTGCTCTGAAGATGGGCCAGGGGTGGGGACTCTCCCTGACTGGCAGGGGCTCTTCCTGTTTAGGCTGTTACACATCCAGAGGTTCTGCCCTGCTGCTGAAGTCCATGAGTGGGTAGCAGCTGTGTTCACCTTTGCAAAACACCAGTCTGCTGCTGCTGCTAAGTCGCTTCAGTCGTGTCCGACTCTGTGCGACCCCATGGACAGCAGTCCACCAGGCTCCTCTGTCCACAGAATCCTCTAGGCAAGAGTACTGGAGTGTGTTGCCATTTACTTCTCCAAAACACCAGACTAGCATTCCTAAAAATGAAGCCTCTTCCTCCTGCTGCTGATTCAGGGAGCTATAGTGCAAGTTTGCAAATACTCTCTAAAATACAAAGACAACTGAGTAAGAGGTCTTCAGTGACGCCCAGCCTAGCACTGTGTGGTCCCTTGTTTATTACTCACTGGCTTGAGCTGAGCATCAGGATGGTACATCATTGTTCAACATTGATTTGCTTTCTCTAGCCTCTCCTTTGTCATTCTCAGCATCCCCAAAGATTTTTTTTTTAATGCAGTAAAATATCTGTTTGATAGGGTTCACCTGAAAGACACATTATTAGTCAGGTTTTTGCTATCTGAATACTGTGTAATGAAAGACTCCAAAGTCTCAGTGGCTTACCAAAAGCATTTCTTCTTCCTCATTGGTCTGTGGGGCAGCAGGGGCAGCTCTGCTTTGCTTTACAGAAGGGGATCAGGTCTACAACACATTTCTCTCATTATCCTTGGACCAGCAGCAACCAGGGACCATTCTTCTCATGATAAAGGACACCAAGCCAAACTGCTGCTGCTGCTGCTGCTAAATCGCTTCAGTCGTGTCCGACTCTGTGCGACCCCAGAGACAGCAGCCCATGAGGCTCCCCTGTCCCTGGGATTCTCCAGGCAAGCACACTGGAGTGGGTTGCCATTTCCTTCTCCCGTGCCTGAAAGGGAAAAGTGGAAGTGAAGTTGCTCAGTCGTGTCCGACTC
>NW_011494705.1:825291-836131 GCF_000754665.1 Bison bison bison
ACGGGATTTTCCAGGCAAGAGTACTGGAGTGGGGTGCCATTGCCTTCTCCGAAGCCAAACTACAGGAGCATATTTAAGGTCTCTGCTCAGTCATGACCACTAACATCCCATTGCCCCAAAAGAGTCACATGCCAAGTTCCCACATCAGTAGGTAAGGAAATGTACTCTGGTTTCTCCAGCACGAGGCACTGTCAAAGCACGAGCAACATGACAAAGACTGGGTGTGTTCCAAGGTGGAAGAGAATTGGGATAATCCAGTCTTGTCAATGGCACCCCACTCCAGTACTCTTGCCTGGAAAATCCCATGGACGGAGGAGCCTGGAAGGCTGCAGTCCATGGGGTCACTGAGGGTCAGACATGACTGAGCGACTTCACTTTCACTTTTCACTTTCATGCATTGGAGAAGGAAATGGCAACCCACTCCAGTGTTTTTGCTTGGAGAATCCCAGGGACGATGGAGCCTGGTAGGCTGCCGTCTATGGGGTTGCACAGAGTCGGACACGACTGAAGCGACTGAGCAGCAGCAGCAGCAGCAATCTTATCAATCCTAAAGGAGATCAGTCCTGGGTGTTCATTGGAAGGATTGATGCTGAAGCTCAAACTCCAATACTTTGGCAACCTCATGCGAAGAGCCGACTTATTGGAAAAGACCCTGATGCTGGGAGGGATTGGGGGCAGGAGGAGAAGGGATGAGATGGCTGGATGGCATCACCGACTCGATGGACATGAGTTTGAGTGAACTCCGGGAGTCGGTGATGGACAGGGAGGCCTGGCGTGCTGCGATTCATGGGGCCGCAAAGAGTTGGACACGACTGAGCAACTGAACTGAACTGAACTGAATCTTACCATAGGGGCTTCCCAGGTGGCGCTAGTGATAAGAAATACATCTGCCAATACAGGAGATGCAAGAGAGACTGGTTCAATCCCTGAATGTGGAAGATCCCCTGGAGTAGGAAATGGCAACCCACTCCGTTATTCTTGACTGGAAAATTCCATGGGCAGAGGAGACTGGTGGGCTACAGTCTGTGGGGCTGCAGAGTCAGACACAACTGAGAGACTGAGCAATCTTCTCATAGGCACCCTCCATCTTGATATTGTCTGTTTCTTTCATAGAAAAGGAGAAAATAACTACATAAAATTTTATAGGTCATTTCAAGGATTTCTGCAAAAAAAAAAAGTAAGATTTCACCCTGCCTCCTACCTATAGATCTGATTTCATGGGGTTTGTGCATGAGCAAAGGACCTCACACCCAGAAAGACCCCACATTTGGTATAACGCTCTGCTTTATCTTGAAGTTCTTAATAATGTTTGACCAAGGGGCCCTGTCTTTTCAATGTGCACTGGCCCCCACAAACTAGGTAGCTGGTCCTACCTACACATGCTGTATTTATGGTTCCATGTGGTGAGAATTAATGCTCAGATTAGCGGCCCTGAGACCTGTAGGTTCCAAAATGATCCAAAATTCTGTTGCAATTACCATGCTCTTTTCTTCTTTCAATATGTTTAATGGGCACAGTTATAATTCTAGGTGTTAGAAAACTGAGAACTAACCAGCCTGCTCGCCTCGAGTTTACACTGTGCCATCCTTCTTGCAATCTGCTGCTGGACAGATGACTTTCATTATAGTTAGGGAAATGTGATGCAGACGCTCATAATAGATCACGTATGTTGAAGGTCACAGGCAAGCCCCAGCACCCAGCAGGAACTCCCTTCCTCTCGATCATTTCTTCCCAAGAAAGTAAACCAGAACACAAGTGAGTTAGAGCGCCACGATTAGAGAGCCCATCTCAAAGCCACTCGGCTTTGTAAAGATAATAATAAATCTTTCGCAACTTTGCTACTTTGGCTATAATCCTAGCCTCCCAAGTGACAAAAAGATCCATGTTAGAAAGGTTTTCAACCATAAAACCTAAAGTCAAAGAGCAGACCGAGTTTCTGGTGAACATTTCCCAGGGGCTCTGCAAATAGTGTGAGAAATGCTACTCTGTGACAGCTTGAGCCAATACCAGGCTCGTCCTTCAAGAGCTCGGCTCACTACTGTGTTGCTCAGAGGAGTGGAAAGATGTCAAACTGCTGATTCGCTTGAAAGATCAAAACAGGTGTATTTCATACTCAAGCAGCAGGACTCAAACCCCCTCCTGGGAAGGAATCAGTGTTTTTCCTCATTTGCTTGCTTCACAGAAATTCATGCCCTCAGGCTCAATACCTCACCCCACCCCCAGACTAGACCCTGCTTGCAGCAAGCCCAGCTGGACTCAACGTGTTCACCACACGACAGATGCATCCCTAATACAGATGGCACCACCAGCTCTCTCAAAGCTTGCTTCTCCAGCCCCATAGGGCCTAGTTCTCAGCTTTTAGTCTACATCAGAATCATTTGGGAGCTTGTTAAACACACATTTCAGGGCTCTAGCTTATGATTTTTTGATTCCGTTAAGTCCTGGGTCAGTCCCTTGCTTCCCTAGTAAGTTTCTGGATGCCCGATGCTGCTGATTTGGGTACCAGCCTTTGACAGCCTCTGCTCCAGGACATTGCCTTAGGCCCTGAAAGGCTGCACTAGCAAAGCTGTCTGCAATGCTAAAGACCCTCATTTTCTTTGGCTTCTGACCACCTCCATCTCAGCTTTCCTCGACTCCCATCCATTCTTCAACATTCTTCTTTCAATAGTCCGCCAGCCTCACATGCCATAGAAAACATTCTCACTGAAGTTAAACATGATGCACCCGCTGTCAAATTTAATAGACAGGCATCACCACTCAGGTGTCTCCCCAGCCTGGCCACAACTCACCCTGTCTGAACTGCACTCCCTGCCTCTCTGCCTGTTCCCTTGGTCTGGTGTTGGAGGCTGCCTGGGCGGCGTGCTTTCTCTTCCTTCTGGTGACAGTTTGCCCCAAATGGCAGCCATGGCCCCTCCCTACTTGGTGTCATTGAGATGTGATTTCCAAACTGACCCTCCTGACACCTTGATTTTAAACATCTGACCTCCCGAATTGTCAGAAAATTAATTTCTGTTGTTTTAAGCTATCCAGTTTGTGGTAATTTGTTACAGCAGCCACATGGAAACAAATACATCCTGCTTCCATTTTAAGGGCTGGGGACTGGGGAAGGGAGGCAGGGGATCCTGCTTAGGCGATCTGATCTAAGATATAGAAGGTAGGAAATTTCAAAGCTTCCTCAGCCCAGATCTGATTGCTTGAAAAATAGCACAGTCACCAAACTATGCAGTCTGAAGATAGCTACCACTTTGGCACAGATACTTAGCCAATCAAGAGCTCTATCTCTTACACCAACCCTGTTTATTTAGTCTCTTGAAATTGGAGGGCATTCTCTCTGTGCACAGAAGAAAGACTTTCTCTGTATAATAAATTAAGAAAAAAAAAGTTTCACTGAACAGTCCTTTCTTAGAAAGCTTACAATTAATTTCCTTTGTAATTTCCGGTGATAAGAGCTGATAGCAGATTTCCTTGCCCGCTTTTGTAATCCCAATGACATCACAGAACCTCCATGACTGTAGAAAAATTGCTCTTTTAGGTGGGAACAATGACATTAACCACTAGGAGTGGTACGGGGTGGGGAAGAACAGGAAATTCTACATTCAGCTGCTGACTGATAAGTGAAGGAGAACTCGTGTTTAAAGTAAGTTTCCATAACTAAGCAGCATTCTCAGTTGCTTGGCTTTATTTGAGACCTAATTGTTTCTATAATCGACAAGTCCCTAGTCAGAAAGGCTCCTCACTTCCAAAACACCCAGGGATTATATAGGTTAGATCCCCTCACTGGGGGGAGCCCTAGGTCATTGCCTCATGTTAGACATCAGCATAAGGGCTAAAAAAGACCCAGACCACAGAGCTAGGAGATGATTTTTAGGATGAAAGGAAGAGAAAGAAAGAGAGAGTAGGGGGGAGAGAGAGAGAGAAAGAAAGAAAGGCAAGATAAACAGAAAAGAAATACAGAGAATCAATAGACATCTGAGTTGGGCAACCTAGCCAACTGTACTAGGCTTCTCCAGAGAAGCAGAACTGATGGGATGTGTGTATATCGAGACTGAGTTTCATTTTGTTTCAGAACATCATGTAGAGCTTGGTCTCATTTGTATACAACTGAAGATGTAAATTGCTACATTTCCTGGAAAGGACTGTTAGCAGAATCTTAACAGTCCTTATCTCTGAGTAGTGGAATTTCAGGTTATTTTGGTAACATTTATTAGGGGTATACTATGTGTCAGGCATTCTTTCAAGTATTTTACATGGATTAAATTAATTCAATAATTGATTTGGTTTGCACTTTAAAAAAAAAACAAAATCATGTATCATTTCCCCCCAAAAAACTATGAAGCAGTTGTTTTTAAAAAAAATATCCCTTTTATTCTCATACATGCTGCTGCTGCTGCTAAGTCACTTCAGTTGTGTCCGACTCTGTGCGACCCCATAGACGGCAGCCCACCAGGCTCCCCCGTCCATGGGATTCTCCAGGCAAGAACACTGGAGTGGGTTGCCATTTCCTTCTCCAATGCGTGAAAGTGAAAAGTGAAAGTGAAGTCGCTCAGTCATGTCCGACTCATAGCGACCCCGTGAACTGCAGCCTTCCAGGCTCCTCCGTCCATGGGATTTTCCAGGCAAGAGTTCTGGGGTGGGGTGCCATTGCCTTCTCCGTCTCATACATGAGCAGCCCTTGTTTCCCAAAGCTCCACAACCTTGGGACCACTGAGAAGCTGAAACTGTTTTATGCAGATCCCACCCAGAGTAATTACTTGAAATCTTCCCATTTCACACACACACACACAAAATTAAAAAACTGATGCTTTCCCATTGCTGTTGGAATGCTTTGTTTGTTTGATTATTTTCATGGCTCCTCTCTTGTTTATTAAGAACTGGGTAAGTCAGTAATCTGTTCCCTTTCAACTTCAATCTTACTCATAACCATCTCCCACAGCCCATGCTTCTAAGGTATTTAATTTGCATTTTTTTGTTTCTATGTGTTCTTATAAAATATGCTGTTTGATAAACTCATGTTTTTAATTCACCTAGATGGTTTGACTTTATATCTCATTCAAGGGTTCTCTGCCACACCTGCTACAATCACCCATCCAGTCCCTGCACCCACTCTCACCATTGCTGCCGGTGGAAACTCAGAGATTCCTGGAGTTGAAAGTGTTCTCTGTCATCCCTCCGCCAACCACTCACTCCTAATCCCCTGACTTGCTCCAGAACTTAAAGTTCATTAGACAACCTTAGGTCCAAAAGTCAACCTTGGGTTTTTTTTTTTTTTTCCACGTGTGTAGCTCTCTCCCCTGAGAAACTTGCTCCCAGTTCCCCATTTGCAGCCTGAAGGGAAGTGTAAAGCTAGTAATGATTGCCAAGTCAAGCCAAAGTCAGGTCCCTGGAAGAGGACTACCGGCCAGCTCACTCATCCCTAGTAACTCCTCCGCCTAAATCACTTTCCCTTCTCCACTGGGTTGAAGCAGTCTTATTTCCCAACTTGTGCTAATACTTATGGTGGGAAGCTGGATCTCTCGCTCTAAGATTCCTTTACTGAATCTTCCAGAAAATCTAACATGTCCTTCATCATCTCACAAGTATTATAAGAATGTATGTGGGAGGGCACTCCTCTGGTGGTCTAGTGGTTAAGAACCTGTCTTGCAATGCAGGGGACTTGGGTTTGATCCCTTATCGGGGAACTAAGATACCACATGCTGCAGGGCAACTAAGCCCACACCCTCTGGAGCCCCTGTGCCACAACAAGAGAGGCTGTGCACTGCAATGAAAAGCTTCCAGCAACTAAGACCCAACTTAGCCAAATAAAAATATTTTTTAAAATGCATGTGATGAGTCCCTCTTCCGCTGCTACTAAGTCGCTTCAGTTGTGTCTGACCCCGTGTGACCCCATAGATGGCAGCCCACCAGGCTTCCCCATCCCTGGGATTCTCCAGGCAAGAACACTGGAGTGGGTTGCCATTTCCTTCTCCAATGCATGAAAGTGAAAAGTGAAAGTGAAGTCGCTCAGTCGTGTCTGACTCTTAGCGACCCCATGGACTGCAGCCTACCAGGCTCCTCCGTCCATGGGATTTTCCAGGCAAGAGTACTGGAGTGGGGTGCCATTGCCTTCTCTGGATGAGTCCCTCACTTTTCTATAATTTCTGCATCCTACTCATCCCATTGGCTGCCTCTAACTTCAGTCTGATGTAATCCGCAGAAAAATGCTCAGGGTGGAAGATGGTCAGAGGTGGAGTCATCTCAAAGTTAATGAAGCTTGAGTTTCAAAGTCCCTGCCCTGTTAGGGGCCCAAGAAAAGTCCAACAATGTGCTCACAATGTGTTTTCATTAAATTTGTGATGTTAAGACATTTTAGCCACAGTCAAGTAAGACCTCTCTCTTTGTTCTCTGACATTCCTCCCATCCCAGTCTACCACGGGTCAGGGAGCTTTGGCGAGGCCTTGGATGTTTGGGGATCTGGCTAAAGGAAAGTTGGCCTGTGGATACACATAGTGGGGTTTAGTGTTTGTAAATACTGTTGTGTCTCCTTGTTATAGTATTTGTATCCTACAATTGTATTCTTAAAGAGGGTTTCCAAAATTTGAAAACCTCCCTCCACCTCCCAAAGCTGGGTCTTCCCAAGCAGCGAAGCCCTGTGAAATCTGCTTCAGAACCCATGTATCCTTAGGGGTGACTTTGGACCTTCATGGTTCTGTCCTGATCTTCATTTGAAACATTTCTGTTGTAGGTGGACCCCCAACTCCACCGAAGTGCAGCCCCTGCCTCAGAGTATCATTTCCACCTGCGCCTCTGTCGGCTTTCTCCTTGCGCCCCTCTCCTCTGCTCCCTCTGCACACACGCACTCTCTCTCCCGTATCTGGTGCAGTTGCAGCTCCTATTTAAATAGCAGAAGCTGAAGCGCAGATTGGCAATGAGCCAGTTCTTAAAAATGAGCCCAAATGTTCGCGGCAAATGCTTCCAAGAATGCCCACAGCTGCCAGTCTCAACTTTAGAGGGCAAGAGGAGGAAACAGGCTTACAAAGCAGATGTTCTGTCTGGGTGTCCCTCTGGAATTGAGGCTGTTTGATGAGGCAGAAATATTTCCAACTCTCCACCTAACAAAACAGTGAGGGAACAAAACTCTTAAATTAGAAAAGTCTCTCAAGCCAACGTCTCAGCAAAATTTTCAGCACATACACCAAAAAAAGTGCTCAAGGACTATTAAGTTAACAAATTCTCCTTTTAGAAGAAAGCACCCCCCACCCCCAGTCATTGCAAATGGACTCTTGTTTCCATCTAAAATGTCCTGGGAGACATCTTTCTTCTGGCCTACATTCAAGGTCAAGTTTTTGTTGGTTTCTTGGGGGTAGGGGCTGGGGAGAAAGAATTGCTTTCATTTTCTTTACCTCTGCAAAACGTCTTTCCCAAAGTGTTAACCCTATATATATATATTTTTAATGTTGACCTCCATTTCTCTGGCAGACTTTCAAATCATTTTTTTCTGGTTATAAAAGTAATCTATCCATGTATTAATTGAACAAATATTTACAGAGTACCTACATCTCAAGTCGTATTCTTCTTTCAGTAGGATAACTTTTTCTCTCTTATTAACTAGATTTTGCAAATACTTAAAATCACAATATTTATGATAAGCAGACCCCAGAATTTATTTATCCATTCTCTTTTTGTTAAACATTTAAGCCATTTCCAATTTCTCCCTGTTGTAAATAGTGTAGCAGTGACCTTCCTTGCAATAGACTCTTGTCTGTATTGAAAGAGTAACTCTTCAGGACAGATATCTAGCAATGGAATTACTAGATCAAAAGGTATGAACAATCTAAACTTTCTTAATAAACATTCTAGTAAACTTGCTGATGCATATTATCACCTTTGGCTTCCTCAAATCTTCCTCAAAGGACAAATCACCCATCCCTATTTAAAGACAGGACAGCATATTCCATTCCTTCTACAGAAGTTTGCTGATTCCTAAAATAATTTCATTTCCTGGTGGCCATAAAAGTAATCTGGTGGTGATAAAATTCCAGTTATTTTCTCGAACACATATAGCACTTTCTGTACTAAACTCATCCTCTAGGGTCACATTTTTGCATTCTTTAAGCAAAGGTAAAACACTTGGAAAAGAAAGAGTATCCACACTCCTCTGCTCATGATTATCACTCTGGGCAAACAAGAAATCAACCCAGAAGGGAAATCATCCCTTCCAAGAGAAATATGGAGTCACACAAAGGTATGTAAGACTCTAGTAACCATCTTCATTCCTCTACCTATTGAGGGGATTGAGGTGTAGACAGGATGTAAAGCTGAGCATCTCTCTAATTAGCCTTGCTCACACAAAAGGAAAGTCAGCACCTCTGCTCTGGCAAGTCAACCTGTAAAAGTGCCTTACCAAGGCGCTTTTCAATATATAAGCTAATTTCATTGCATAGCATTTTAATCTCTAATTTTCCTTCTGGAACAACTTCATTCCCTCTCTACTAAAGAAGAATGCCTGCTTTCCAAGAAAACCAGTGCTGTCTTGAGAACCCCCCAGTACTTTGACCTCAAGAAGAAACACTAGGGGAGACAAAACGAGGAGCAAGTCCTCTTTGATCTCATTCAAGATGGAATATTTGCTAATGCGTTGCTTCATTGTCTTGTTTGGATCAGAAGTCTTTTAGTGGGAATTTTGTTTATATAATGTTCTGCTTAAGACAAAGACTATTGAGATTGAGAGATTTTCTCTTTCCTGGGAGCCAGGCAGTCTGAGCAAACTGATTGCCTGGTCTTTTCCCCTCCAGCTGAATCCAGGCTATGAGGAAATCCATGACAAGAACAAAGAGTTTCATCTCTAGATGACCAAAAGGGACTTTACAAAGGTGATGATAGAACTTGTGGTGGGTGAGGGACAGCACCATCATTCACTCATCCAGCAGTGACTTACTGAATGCTTAGTATCTGCCAGAATCTAGACCAGGCACTGTGTGAGTGAAACAGACAAATAGCCTGCTCTCATGGATCTTGCTGCTGAATGAGACGCAAACGCCAACCAAATACTGTTGATCCTTGAACAACATGGGTTTGAACTGCGCAGGTCCACTTGTATGCAGATTTTTTTGCTTCCTTCAAATACTACAGTATACCACCATCAGGGTTGGTTGAATCTGCTGATGCAGAACTGCAGATAGAGAGGGTCAACTGAAAGTAATACATGGATTTTCCACTGTGCAAAGGGTCAGCACCCCTAACCCTCGAGTTGTTGGAGGGGCAGCTGTACTCATGCCCATGAATATAAAACCAGTCTTGGTGTAGGTGGGGCATCAAGAACATAGAGCTGTGAATGCTTGTTTGTGGTAGGGGATTTACCTTAAAGGGGAAGGCAAGCAGTTGTTGCTGGAATTTAGATCTGAAAGGTAAGCTGGAAAAGAGGGAAGAAAGTGTGTATCAGGCAGGGGCCTGAAGTCAGAGAGTGAAGGGAAGGGGTAGTTTGCAGGATAACTCCAGAAATGTGATGGAGGCCATGCAGGGTTTTGGTTTTCATCTTGAGTGGGTCTTTATTTTTAAATTTAATTTTAATTGGAGGCTAATTGCTTTACAACATTGTGTTGGTCTCCGCTGTGTGACAATGTGAATCAGCTCTAAGTATATATATCTCCTCCCTCTTGAGCCTCCCTCTGACACTCCCCTAGCCCCATCCCAGCCCTCTAGGTCATCACAGAGCACCAAGCTGAGCTCCCTGTGCTACATAGCTGCTTCCGGCTAGTCATCTATTCACACGTGGCAGTGTATATACATCAATGCTGCTCTCTCAATTCACCCCACCCTCTTCTTTCCCACTGTGTCCACCAGTCCATTCCCTACGTCCGTGTCTCTATTCCTGCCCTGCAAGTAGGTTCATCAGTACCATTAAATGAGTCTTTAGATTGTTAAGCCCCTGACGATTCTACTCTTAGATATTTACCTAAGGGAAATGGAAACTTCCTCAAAAGACTGAACATGAATACTCACAGTTGCCTTAAAATAGCCTAAAACTGGAAACAATCCAAATGTCCATCAACAAGAGAATAAATAAATAAGTTGCAGCATATTCATAGTCAACTGAGGGAATAACACACAACAACACAGAATGCTGTCCAGATTACTTTGAGTAAAAAGATCTGGGCACATACTGTCCATCCTGTGTATTTATATTTGTATGAATCCAAAAACGGGCAAAACTAATCTACGGTGATAAAAATCAGAAAATGGTCACCTCTGGGTGTGGGGGCTGGGCAGGGGAGGGACTCACTGGAAAAGGGCAGCGAGAGAACTTTCTGAGGTGATAAAAATGTCCTACACTTTGTTTTTTTTGTTTGTTTGTTTGTCCTACACTTTGCTTCAGCAATACATGAACTGTGAACTTCCAGATGTTCAAGCTGGTTTTAGAAAAGGCAGAGGAACCAAAGATCAAATTGCCAACATCCACTGGATCATCAAAAAAGCAAGAGAGTTCCAGAAAAACATCTGTTTCTGCTTTATTGACTATGGCAAAGCCATTGACTGTGGATCACAATAAACTGTGGAAAATTCTGAAAGAGATGAGAATACCAGACCACCTGACCTGCCTCTTGAGAAACTTATATGCAGGTCAGAAAGCAACAGTTAGAACTAGACTCGGAACAACAGACTGGTTCCAAATAGGAAAAGGAGTATGTCAAGGCTGTATATCGTCACCCTGCTTATTCAACTTCTATGCAGAGTACATTATGAGAAATGCTGGGCTGGAGGAAGCACAAGCTGGAATCAAGATTGCCGGGAGAAATATCAATAACCTCAGATATGCAGATGATACCACCCTTATGGCAGAAAGTGAAGAAGAACTAAACAGCTT
>NW_011494705.1:836435-851982 GCF_000754665.1 Bison bison bison
GAGAAGACTCTTGAGAGTCCTTTGGACTGCAAGGAGATCCAACCAGTCCCTCCTAAAGGAGATCAGTCCTGGGTATTCATTGGAAGGACTGATGTTGAAGCTGAAACTCCAATACTTTGGCCACCTGATCCGAAGAGCTGAGTCATTTGAAAAGACCCTGATGCTGGGAAAGATTGAGGGCAGGAGGAGAAGGGGAGGACAGAGGATGAGATGGCTGGATGGCATCACTGACTCAATGGACATGAGTTTGAGTGAACTCCGAGAGATGGTGATGGACAGGGAGGCCTGGCGTGCTGTGGTTCATGGGGTCGCAATGAGTCAGACACGACTGAGCGACTGAACTGAACTAAACTGAGGGCCAACTATTTATCTTACGCAGATTTTAAACTGTGAAAAGGGTCATGGTTGGTACCCCTAACCCGTGTTGTTCAAAGGTCAACTGTAGATCTTTAAATACCTGAAAAGTTAAATATCTGAAAACAATGGTTTTCCAATCCCATCTATTGACAAAGGCTCTATGATACAAGGAGATTTTACTGGAGCTGGGCCTTCTTAGGTCTTGGGAAATGCAGGAGCTTAACAAACACCCCCTACCTCTTTTCTCCATCCTATAATTCATATTTGGGGTAAATTGTCTATTTTTTAAAGTAAACTTTGAGGAATGACATATATTGATTTAAATTATTTGGGAATTTTTTTAAAGTAAACTTTGAGGAATGACATATATTGGTTTAAATTATTTGGGAAGAAGCATGTGAAGTAGAGAATGAGAGAAATTTGTAGTTAACAGATTTTTATTTGGGTCTTATCCTTGTCCATACTTGTGTCAGCTGTTAGCGGAAAGCCCCATGAAGGTGCAGGCCAGAGCTGTCTTAATTCATTGATGAACACACAATGCTAAGCGTGTTTAATAGGTGCTCAATATCTTTTTGTTGTTGTTGTTAAATAAATTAATACATGGATTTTTGCATGGGTCCCTTAATTTTTCTTATGTTAGTTAGGTTAACTGGGAAACAAGCACCAAAACATCAGTGGTTGGGTAGAGGAAAGGTTTATTTCTCATTCCTGTCAGAGTTCAGTTGGATCAGTGAATGGGTGTCACGGTCTTCGTAGACCAGGACCTGGGGACTGGAGTCAACGAGAAGAAGGATGCAGGGGACCCAAATCTCGAGTGAAACAATGGTACTTTATTTGCAGAAACGCACACTTATATATCTTCAATAAAATGATTATTCAGCCAATAAAAAGAATGAAATTCCACCAGTTGCCACAAAATGGATAGTCCGAAAAGGTCACTGAAGGGAGTTGCTGAAGGGAATCCAAGCAGGTGCCCTTGCCCATGATCTCAGTCCTGAGAACTGCATGCAGCTCCACTTGTTTCTGTTTTCCAGGAACTGATAAGGATCAGAGTCCTTGAGAAACACCACATAAAGGAAGAAAACCACATATTGGATCCCTTAAAGTTGATCGTCCCCTGACAAATGGGGGAAAATATCTCTGCTCCACAGAGTCATTCAGAGACCCAGGATCCTTCCAATGGATGGCTTCACCATCCCCTGGGGCTGCGAACTCCTCTCCTGGATCCTGTACATCTGGACAGCTGGCAAAGAAGTGAGAATGTGAAGAAAGGATTGTACGGTAGGTTACCCTACCCCTCCAGCTGCAAGAGAGGTGGTAACAGGGATGTAGTGACGTACCCTAGAAGGAGAGGAGAAACTTGTGCATTGATAGGAATTCACTTTTTCTGCTTTACTCTCTAAGCCCCAACTTCTGAAAAGAAGAATGAATAGTTTGCCATCACTTTATGGGGATTTAAGGAGGGAATCGATGTGAAAGCACTTGGTAAGTATTAATCAAATGTTAGTTATGAAGGTTCCTGGGTAATTTAGTCCCTTCACTCTCGCATTCCATGAGTGAAATGTTTAGGCCAAAGTGCACTCTAAGAATCCTTTCCAGCTGTAAAATAAATGCTTAGCTTCTGTGGTTCTTCTAAACCTTCAGCAAGTAAGGGCCTTTCTGACTTTGAGGTGGTGCCTGCAGTAAGACATTTAGGATCCTATAACCCAATCCACCTGCCCCCCAACCCTCTTTCATTGGTATAATACTGACCGTGTTCTTTTAGAGACATAACCTGACTCAGTCTTATTTTAATTCTATCCATTCCAACTGTGGGTAAAAGATGATTTTTGCCTTCCTATTATGCCAGTCACTTCCAGCCCGTTAGATTCTTAATTTCACAAGAAAATTATACATGGGAGAAGAGAACCCAAGGAAGTATTTGACAGGTTTGAAATATTAAAAACAAACATGATTACTTTAACCCTGTCTTGAAAGGTTTATGTCATAGAATTGGTTCAATCTATTGCCTTTGTCTGTGGTTTCTTTAGTTTCTTATCTCAGTTTCCCAGCGTTTTTCTCCAGCTAAGTTCTCTTTGTGGTTCATTGACAGCTGTTTTGCACAACTCCTAGAGGAGGTCAGCAAAGACCAAGTCTGAATTCTTCTAAGGGAAGAATATGCATTGATGATATGCACTGATGCTCAGGGGTATTCTGGATTCTAGATAATTTGAATTAAGCAGAGGAAATGATCTACCACTTCCATTCAGGCCTCTTATCTTTCTCCAAACCACAGCCAGGTGCTTTTTTCACATTGCAAATCTGATGTAATTCCTGTGCTATGTATCGTATATGAAAAAAAACTTTGAAATATATTATTACAAATAATACAGTGCACAAATCTTCAGTACAGTTTGAGGAGTTTTTATAATTGGATATGCTTGTGGAAACACTATCCCAAACAAAGTGTTTCAGTTCAGTTTCAGTTTCAGTTCAGTCGCTCAGTTGTGTCTGACTCTTTGCGACCCCATGAACCGCAGCACACCAGGCCTCCCTGTCCATCACCAATTCCCGGAGTCCACCCAAACCCACGTCCATTGAGTCGGTGATGCTATCCAACCATATCATCCTCTGTCATCCCCTTCTCCTCCTGCCCTCAATCTTTCCCAGCATCAGGGTCTTTTCAAAAGACTCAGCTCTTCGCATTAAATGTATTAAAGTATTGGAGTTTCAGCTTCAACAGTAGTCCTTCCAAAGAACACCCAGGACTGATCTCCTTTAGGATGGACTGGATGGATCTCCTTGCAGTCTAAGGGACTCTCAAGAGTCTTCTCCAACACCACAGTTCAGAAGCATCAATTCTTTGGCGCTCAGCTTTCTTTACAGTCCAACTCTCACATCCATACATGACTACTAGTTGGCCCTATGTATTCTCTGGTCCTCTGTGTATGCAGTTCCTCATATCAACAGTTCTGCATCCCTGGATTCAACTAACCAGGGATGGTGTAATAATGAAGTATTTGCCATTGAAAAAAAAAATTCACGTATAAGTGGACCCACGTAGTTCAAACCCATATTGTTCAAGGCTCACCTCTATGTTATTGGAAATGGCATGATTTCATTTCCCTTATTACTCAGCAGTAGTAACCTAAAATTCTATGACCCTATGAACTTTTCTCTCTGATACCTGTGACTTTCCAGTGTCTCATGGTCACAACTCAGAGCAGCTGTTCTCATTGTAATGCATTGTTAAGGGACTAGATTAAATATCTCAGACTCTGAGATATTCCAAGCAACTGTCTAGATTTTTCAGAATACTCAGAACCTGGTTTCTTATGCTTTACTCTCTTTTTCTAGACAATTTTGGCAAGCCTATAGGAAAGGCTGTCATGGTCAATAGATACTGAGTTTTCAGCTCTTTCTCTTTAAAATTTCAGATTTGTATGTATTTATCCAATTTTTACTCTTATTCAAGTGACTTTTACATGGTCATTGCTGTTTCAGTTAACTCTTGGTAACAGAAAGACCCATTCAAATGGGCTTAAGCAAAAGGTAAGTTTTGGTTCAAGTAACTAGGACCTGATTTTTCTTTCTCCACCTCTCAGCTTCCTATCTTTTGGGTCAGCTCTGTTCTGATGGACAATCCCCACCTGCTCATAAAATAACTGCAGGAATGCCAACCTCACAGCCTCTTAAATTCATACCCAGTGGAAAGAAAAAATATATATCTGCTGGTAGCATTCATAAAAGTCTCGAAACGTCCTTGAATTGCACTGGTTTAGGTCAGCTACCCACTCAGGAACACAGGTACAGGCTGTCTTGGGCCTGGGTCATGACTCCACTTGATGTAGGGATCAGAATGCCACTGAGACCTCGTAGACTGGGAGTAGGAAAAGAGTAAATTACCCAGAAGAAAATTGGAGACTGATTCTGCAAAGAGAGGTAGGCAAAGACAAATTATGGAATGCATTGGTTCATACTGCCATTGATGGCTCTGGGTGATTAGATTCTTTTTAAAGAATACAGCTATGAACCAGCTTGGGTAGCTGTTTCTAAACTCAGCAAATGTCTGAGTGAACACAGAGTTTGGGTTCACTTAGCCTTAAGAACTAGAAAAACTAAAAGAGTAAACAGACAGTAAAACCTGTTAAAATAACTCTTCATCAGAGAAACTGTAAGCTTGAGTAGGCACTTGGGAAGTTGTTTGTAACTAAGGGAAAGAAAGATAAGAGAGTATATGTACTTTCTCTTACAAAACTGATTTATTTCTTGTTGCTTTCGAAAAGAATTTTATAGTGACAAGATGATATACATTCAATGCAACAGTGTGATGGGGGAGGTGGAAGTGGAAATACAATTTAAACTAAGGTTGCTAATAAGAAAGAGAGCTTTAGGACACTGCCTGGATAGAAAAAAAAATTTTTTTAACAACTGCTACTTTTATTAGGAAAAGTACAACAGCAATTTATGGTCATTTTATTTCTTACCATTTCCTGTGGGATGTTTGAGATATTTACCAAAATGAAGTTAACTTTTCAAAAAATATTATTCATTTATATATTTGGCTCCGTCAGGTCCTAGTTGTGGTACACGGTTCTCTAGTTGTGGTGTGCGGGCTTAGTTACTCCACGGTAGGTGGGATCTTAGCTCCCCAACCAGGGATCAAACTCGTGTCTCCTGCATTGCAGGGCAGATTCTTAACCACTGGACCACCGGGGAAGTTCCTGAAGTTAACTTTTGGGGATATAAATGAAGTTAACTTTTGACAATATTAATCAAAATCAGTTACTTGAAGTCGCTGTATGAGTGAGGTTTCTCTCTTTGGGTAAAAAGTGATTGAAACCCAAGTCAAACTAGCTTAGGCAAAAAAGAATCTGTGTTGGGAGGCTCAGGTAGTTCTGAGATGACCAGGACACATCTGGGCCTCGCAGACAAGGAATCAGGGATTCAAACACCACCCAGAGTCTTTTCCTTTAATCCCTTATCTCTGTTTCTCTTACTCTGGCTTTCTCCCCAGGAATTATGCCAAAAACAAATTGAATGTTTTCCCAATTTTTTACCAGCTGCACCACAAGGGAAGCCAAGCATACTAGAGTGGTTGGCCTCTCCCTTCTCCAGGGGGTCTTCCCGACCCAGGCATCAGACAGGGCTCTCCTGCATTGCAGGTGGATTCTTTACCAACTGAGCTCTCAGGGAAGTCACTTCTCAATTTGTCTTAGCAAGGGAGTAAGCCTCTCTGTCCACTGCCAGTTTTTCAAATCCTGAAGAAGGACTCTCATCGGTCTGGTGTAGGTTATCTGCTTACTCAGGACCAAAGCATTATATTTTGATCAGCCCTACTTGATATGGTTAATCATCTCCAGTCCAATTCGCTAAGGCCAGGAGTTGGGACTCCCTACAAAACGTGTGTGTTAGAAAAATAGGCATTTTCCAGAAGAAAGAGGATCGGAATGCTAGGTCAACAAAGCCAGAGATGTTCACATCAAACATCCAATTCTTTTATTAATAATAAAGAATAATAAAGAATTTAAAAATAATAAAGTATTCTTTGTAAACATAATTATCACTTTAACAAGTAGAGGGTTACAACTGAACTGCTAAAGCCCACACACCAAGATAAAATGCTTGGCACAGGTAGATAACCCAAACATTTCACAGGCAGTTGTTCAGCTTTGCTCCCTGCCCACCCTTCACAGATGACCTTCCTGCCCTGCCGAGATCATGCAATGCCTGATGAAAGTCAGACCTCCGCCCAGATTTCCTAAAATGAATCCTAATTTTAGGGAAAGCTTGGAGTTCTATTTATCTTTCACCTGCTTTGACCTTAAGTTTCAGTTCTAATAACTAGACCTCTGCTTTGCTCATCTTTACCTAAGCCAAATTTCCCCCTCTTTGTCCTTCTACTCCCCTACATGACACTACATAGCCCTTCTCAGACACTTTTTAAAAGGAGTGGGACACAAAATCCTGGTTTCTAAGTATCGATACCATTTTCCACTCAAAGGAAACAGGAGTCCTCAGAAATGGCTAATTTCCAAATCTAGACAAGGGAAATAGAAGATAAGCCTGAAATATCTTATTGTATCAGCAAATAGAGGTGCTCAAAAATAATGGGGAATGTCAGTTTGTAGGGCTCCTTATCTTACTTGAATCCTTGGCCATATATAAAACTACTAATCTCATCCTCGCTCTTGAAACCTCCTCTAACTTCTGGTCATCTTCTCAATGCTAGCTCCCTCTAAGAGTATTTCCTGGTATCTCATTTTCTGCCCAGTCATCAAACAGGTGTTCCTTGGGGTTCTGTCCTCAGCTGTCTTCTCATTTTATTCCCTCCCTGGGTGATCTCGGCTAATCCCATAACTCCAGTTGTTATATAAACAATGGCTCCCAAATATATACTTTTAAGTGTATTTCTATGTGGGTAGAGAGAAGAGATAGATTTAGCACAGAGACTTTGTTAAAGCTCCAGAATCCATCCTGGATATCACCTGGGTATCTCCACTTAGTTTACTTCTCTGATATCTCAAAGATAACCTATTAAAAATTAAAGACACTTTCATCATGTCATCTAGTATTCTTTATTCTGTTTCTGGTACTATCAACATCTGACTCTCGCAGCAACAAATTCTGTGGTTATTCTTTTTTAAACAAACTTTTTATTTTGTTTTGGGGGTATATAGCCAATTAATGGGCTTCCTTGATGGCTCAGGCGGTAAAGAATCTATTTGTAATGTAGGAGACTGGGGTTTAATCCCTGGGCGGGAAGATCCCCTGGAGAAGGGAATGGCTACCCAGTCCAATATTCTTGCCTGGAGAATTCCATGAACAGAGGAGCCTAGCAAGCTACAGTCCATAGGATTGCAAAGAGTTGGACACGACTGAGCAACTAGCACACAACATGGCCAATTAACACTGTTGTGGTGTTGGACTGCAAGGAGATCCAACCAGTCCATTCTGAAGGAGATCAGCCCTGGGATTTCTTTGGAAGGAATGATGCTAAAGCTGAAACTCCAGTACTTTGGCCACCTCATGCGAAGACTTGACTCATTGGAAAAGATTCTGATGCTGGGAGGGATTGGGGGCAGAAGGAGAAGGGGACGACAGAGGATGAGATGGCTGGATGGCATCACTGACTCAATGGACGTGAGTCTGAGTGAACTCCGGGAGTTGGTGATGGACAGGGAGGCCTGGCGTGCTGCGATTCATGGGGTCGCAGAGTCAGACACGACTGAGCGACTGAACTGAAATGAACTGAACTGTGGTGTTTCAGGTGAACAGAGGAGGGACTCAGCCATACATATACGTGTAGCCATTCTCTCCCAAACCCCCCTTCCATCCAGGCTGTAACGCTGAGCAGAGTTCCATGTCCTTGTTGGTTATTCATTTTAAATACAGCAGTATGTACATGTTAGGATTATTCTTAATGTCAGTGTCTTTCAGGCAGAGACCAACAGGAACACAGCTCTAGTTGGACAAGCTGAGTGAATTACTCATTGCAGTGAAGGAAGATACACAGCCTAGGGAGCCCCGGGACTCAGAAGGAGAGTGTTTGAAGAAAACTATTAAGGAATTTGGGATTTGGCTGAGTGATTTGAGAGAGGACTGAATAAGCAGAGGTCTGCTCTAGCCCGGCCGCCATTGGGAAGAAGCAGCATTTTACTGTTGGGAACTCAATACATCTTCTGTGCAGGAAGGACAGCCCAGAGGAACTGTGACACTGTAATTGGTAAAGAAGTAGCTATCGTTCATTTCAGAGAGAGGGGCAGGGTGCTTTGTATTTTGTGAATGGCATAGTGACCCTGTTTTTGTCTGTGCTTCCACAAAATTATCAAGTAGAGTTGTTTTGTCTCATGTTGTTATGGTCACTGAATAATCTTGTCTGATGCTGGTATTCTGTGAGATTCTTATGCCAACAGAAAATAACATGGCCTGACTCTGAATGCCAGGTCAGCGTCAGGATGTCAACAGCTGCTTTTTCCCCTTCTTTCTCACTCGTTACTGTCATTCACATGTAAATTACTTACCAAGTCCTATTAATTTTACTTCCTACATATCACTAGAATCTGTCCCTTTCTCTCCATCTTCTTTTCTGCTTCTCTAATCCAGCCCATTATCATTTGTCATCTAAATTACTACATCAGTCACCCCAGATTTCGTCTTGCTCCTGTTCTGGTCCATCCGCTACCCTCCCCCCAGTTAGCCAAAATGAAGTTTCTAAAAATATCATCCCTGCTTAAAATCTTCTTTGGTTACATTATCAGCCATACTGCTAACACTTAAACGGTAAAATTAAAAATCACAGAGGTTAGCAATGAAATAAAACTTTTTTTTTTCTTTTCTCCCTAAGAGGAATTAAGAAGGGTGGAAGAATTTATTTTTATACAAGAATCAGAATTTTAGAATTTTTATACAAGAATCTGAATTTGGAGACCATTTTCACATACTGACTACCTCTTAAGAAGTTATGACTCAATACAAATCAATACAGTGACATGACTGCTAAAAACCAATGCATTATTGACACCATTAGCAGAAGTATATTGTCCAGAACACGAAAATGACGTTCAATTCAATTCTGGGCAATACATTTTAAGAGAGACATCATTTAAAAAAAAAAATATGTCCAGAAAGGGCAACTAAGACTGGGAGCTTCTGGAAACCATGTCATACAGATAAACAGAAAAAGTGGAGCTTAAAAAAAATAGGAATTTGACAAATGTTTTCAAATATCCAAACAGCTGTCATATGTAAGAGGGACTAAATATATTTTGTATAGTTCTGGGGCAGGATCAATCCTGAGGATTACAAATCATAGGAAGATTGATTTGCACTCAGTACAAGGAAATACTTTCTAATAATGCTGCTGCTGCTGCTAAGTCACTTCAGTCGTGTCCCACTCTGTGTGACCCCAGAGACAGCAGAACTGTCCAATAATGGAGTCAGCTTCCTGGAACTCCAGGTTACTAGAACAGTTTAAGCCAAAACTGAATAACTGTCTGGAAAGAATGCTGTAAAACAGAAGTTGTTAAACCACCTGTGATAAAGTATAGTTTTTAAAAATCAATTATGATCTAATACTTTCATAAATTATAATAAAACTTAGTAGAATGAAAAGAAAAAAATGAAAAGTACAAACTTAATTTTTTATTGCCTAATTCAATGAACATAAAATTTAATTTTAGTAAATAGAATTAGAACAAATCTGAACATGTACATTCAGGATTAATACAGAAAATTTCTATGAAAGTTAAAGTGTTAGTCACTCAGTTGTATCTGACTCTTTTCTGAATCCCCTGGACTATAGCCCGCCAGGCTCCTCTGTCCGTGGGATTCTCCAGGCAAGAATACTGGAGTGGGTTGCCATGCCCTCCTCCAGGGGGTCTTCGTGACCCAGGGATTGAAACCACATCTCATGTCTCCTGCATTGACAGGTGGGTTCTTTACCACTTGAACCTCATGGGAACCAAATTTCTATAACTCTTAACATTTTGCTGTTCTTCAATTCTAACTGAAGAAAATTATGAGTGAATTAGCAATTTTCTAGATTAGCCCAATACATGCATACTTTGAATAAACAGCCTGCATATTACTATTTTAAAGTTTTAATATTTTAAAATACCATGTGGCAAATGAGCTTGTTTCTTTCTTGTTAAAATATCTAATCCAGGTTGGACTGATGACAATGCTACTTTCAGGAAATGATGTACATCTAAACTACTTCTATGAGATATTTTAATATCATCCTAAGAAAGAACTGAGCTTACAAAGGGGTGATGGTAGAAACGGAAAAAATAAGTGTTAAGATAATTTCAGCATGCTCAAACTGTTCATTTTAACTTTTGTACAAAATGAAGGGAGAGATCCTGAAATTTCAAAGTTTATTTTTAATTCTTCATTAGTTGCCAGTTAGAACAGTATATCCTGTAAGTCTATAATTAAATTTAAATCATCTTTTGACGAAATAAATGGATTCCAGATCTATGAATTTACTGTCTGGGCTTTCTTTTAATGGAAGATAAAATTCAAAACATTCTATCAAATTAATCATCATTTGATGTAAACTGTTTGCAGATGTGCAGCATCAAGATAATCACCACTTCCACTGACAATTGTTAAATTATGGAACATGTAATCACAATCTGTAGAAACCCTGTTCTTCCTGGCCTCTACCTTTTGTTTTTGCCCTTTATCTTCCACTGAAAAACATCTTGCATTCCTGCTTTGAGTAGACCAATTTTGAAGATATCAAACAAGTTAATAACTCTAGATGGCCAAGTTATATCTAAAAAGTTGGAACCAAGCTGGTTTCTTGAAGTGAAGCTAAATATTCAAATATACTCAACAGAATTCCCCCCTATATAACCATCATATCTCAGCATGTGATCATAGTTGTTTATAATGTTTTCTAATTATCACATAATAAAAAGAATAATTTCAAATTTATTGCATTAGCCTTTATATAATTTATAATATTTCCTAAGTCACTAAACACACTGTTTAGCTGATGAACTTTTTATACTAAGACTTTCTGAAAGGAAGTGGTTATGTTGACTTAAAGTTTGGGTCAAACTCCTTAATTTAAGTAACTACTTCAGAATGTTTTCGTATCATTGCAGCTATGCATCTAATTGTATTCCTACTCAAAAATTCAAACCACATTCACTGACACTGTAATCTTTCTGTTGTTTACAGATAGTTATGTTTGTCAGCAATGAAGGTAAACAAGAGAATTATTTGGACTTATCTTTGATTGTCTAACGCTAGGAGCGGGGGAGGAGAGACAGCAAAAGGGGTAAGAGTTAATTTTGAGGGATGATGGAAATGTTCTCAATCTCGCCAAAACAATCTTGAGAAAAAACAGAGCTGGAGGAATCACGGCCCCTGACTTCAGACTATACAACAAAGCTACAGTCATCAAAAGATGTGCGTTTACTAGACACATGAACCAGAACAGAGCTCAGAAATAAACTCGTGCATTTATGGCCAATTAATCTATAACAAAGGAGGTGAGGATGTACAGCGGGGAAAAGACAACCTCCTCAATGAGTGGTGCTGGGAAAAATGGACAGCCACAAGTAAAAAAATTAAATTAGAATGTTTTCTTATACCATACAGAAACAAACTCAAAATAGATTGAAGATCTAAACATAAAACCAGAAATCATAAAACCCCAGAAGAAAACATCAGCAGAACACTCTTTGACATAAACCATAGCAATCTTTTTTGGATCTGTCTCCTAAGGCAATAAATAAATAGAAATACACATATATGACTTAATTAAACTTAAAAGCTTTTGTAAAACCAAGGAAATCAAAATGAAAAGACAACCTATTGAATGGAAGAAAATAGTTGTAAATGATATGATCAGCAGGGGATGAATACCCAAAATATATAAACTGCTCATACAAAATAAAAAATTCAATTTTAAAAATGCACAGAAGACCTCAACAGACATTTTTCCAAAGAAGACATACAGATGTGTGTATGACACATATGAAGACATACAGATGACCAAGAGGCAGATGTAAAGATGCTCAACACTGCTTATCACCAGAAAAATGCAAATCAAACCACAGTGAGATATCACCTCACACCCGTTAGAATGGCTATCATCAAAAAGACCACACACACACACACACAAAACACCACAAATAACAAATGTTGGTGAGATCATAGAGGAAAGAAAGAGAACTCGTGAAATATTGATGGGAACGTAAATTGGTGCAGCCACTATGGGAACGACTATGGAGATTCCTCAAAAATCTAAAAATGAGAACTATCATATGATCCAGCAATTCCACTCCTGGGTATGCACCCGAAGAAACAAAGCACTCAGGGGAAAAGATACATGCACCCAATGATCACAGGAGCATTATTTACAACCACCAAGGTATGGAAGCAACTCAAGAGCACAGAACAGATGAATGCAAAAAGAATATGTGGTGTGTATACACACACACACACACACACAATGAAATACTGCTCAGTCATTAAAAAAAAAGAACAAAATTTTGCCATTTCAACAACATGGATGGACATGGAGGGTATTATACTTAGTGAAATAAGTCAGGCAAATAAAGACAAATACTGTATGCTAAATATGTGCATTTTATTGTATGTAAGCTATACCTCAATAAGGTGGATTTAAAAGTGGTTCTCCAAGAAGCAGTCTTCCCCACAAATCTAATTCCCAGTGAGTGCTTCTTTTCCTGAACTTGAATGACAGTACACCATTTATCAATTGATTACCTAACGCCTTATTTCAGCTTCCAATTGTTAAGCAGACCATACGGCCTTACTGTTTAACTCTTTCCCACCTCCACCCTCTCCTTAGCTAACCAGTGTGTGTGGAAAAGAGACAGTATTAAAATAAATGTTCTAATTGATAAGGAAATTATCCGTTAATGAGCATATCAATGAGGGCATTCAAGTAAAGCTGGTTTGTAAGTAAAAGTTATGAATTTCTTTTGGACATCAGGAAAAAAAACTTCAGTTAATTTCTTACTGTCGGGCTTCCCTGGTGGCTCAGTGGTGATGAGTCCAGCTGTCAATGCAGGAGACACAAGTTTGATCCCTGATCCAGGAAGATTCAGCTAAACCCATGCACAACTATTGAGCCTGTGCTCTAGAGCCTGGGAGCCACAACGATCGAGCGGTGGCTGCAACATCTGAAGCTCGAGCACTCTAGAGCTGTGCTCTGCAACAAGAGAGGCCACTGCAATGAGAAGCCTGCCCCAAAACAGAAAGGAGCCTCCACATGCCATGACTAGAGAAAAGCCCGCACAGCAACGAAGATCCAGCACAGCCAAAAATAAATGTTAAATTTTAAAAACTTTTTACTGACGTTGAGCATTCAGCTCTGTCCTACAGACACGTGACAATCTAAACCCAAATGTAAATCAGTTAAGATTAGTGATTCCTACTGTGACAGAATGGCCACTGTATTTGCTGCTTCTTTCAAAAGGTTAGAGAGTCTCTTTCCCCACTCCCAGAACCTGGGATGGGCTTGTGGAAGCGATGTCAAGCCAGTTTAAAGGCTTGGCCTTAAGAGACTTTACAGCTTCCAGTCTTGCACCCGTGAGACCATGAAGCCATGTGACCATGTGACCAGGCCTGGCTTGCTGGATAATGAGAAACGTAGGTCCTCTTATTGCCCTAGCTGATAGACATTCAATCACTGTGATACACGGATGATGCCGTCCAAGACCAGCCAGCCTCATCAACCCAATTAATGATCTTGGATGGACAAGCCCAGCCTGCACTAGAAAAACACACAGAAGAACTGCTGACTGAAATAAAGGATGGTTGTTTTAAGCCAGTGAGTTTTGTGGCAGTTTGTAACTTAGCCAATAAATAACAGATACTCAAGGACTCATCTGAAGCTCTCTTAAAAGACAGACCAAGTGACTTAAGACATTTATCAAAAAGTTATTAAATCCTTGGACTCCCCCGGTGGTCCGAGGGTTAAGAATCTGCCTGCCAACACAGGGACAAGGGTTCAATCCCTGGTCAGGAAGAGGCCACATGCCACGTGGGCAGCTACACCGCTGTGCCACAACTACTGAGCCCGAGCTCTAGAGCCCGCAAGTGGCAACCAGTGAAGTCCACTCGCCTAGACAGCCCATGCTCAGCAACGGAATAAGCCACTGCAGTGAGAAGCCCGCGATCCCAACGAAGAGTAGCCCACACCCGCCACAGCCAGAGAAAGCCTGCGCACGGCAACAAAGACAGCCAAAAATAAATAAATAAAAATAACTTAAAAAAAGTCATTAAGTCCTTAAACTGAAAGTGAAGGTTGAAGCTGACGTGTAAAGAATAATTTATTTCTCCCAGGAAACATTAACCAGAAAACAATGTAAAGTGTCTCTGAATAGACAACTTGAACGAGTAAATAAATAATCTAATGCTTTAATAGTAAATGTATGATTTCGGAGGCATAGCCAGTGGAATGCTAGGAGTGGTTCACACCAACCTTTGAAATTCAATTATTAAATTTTCAGAAATGTTGTGAGCCAGTTGTTAAACCATTGGTAGGTTAAATCAGCCATGATAAGAGTATTTACACCATGGAATCCAGTTGTTAAATCTTTACTAGTATATCACTGGGCATATCTGCAATCAGAGGCAAATTTCATCAGTATGTATATTCCTATATACATATTAAAATATCCTTGAGACTTCCCTGGGGGTTCAGTGGTTAAGACTCTGTGCTCCCACTGCAGGGGGTACAGGTTCAATTCCTCGTCAGGGAGCTAAAATCCTGCATGCCATGTGACACAGCCAAAAATAAAAATAAAAAAATAAAATATCCCTAATGCTTAAAGAAGACATTGGTTGGCATAACCAATGCCATGGCATAACATTCTGCCATGATATGTAGTCTTGGGGAAGCCAATTAGTCTTGGTAAATCTGACCCATATATGTAAAGTCTATGCCCCCAAATCATTTTTTAGGTTTCTTTCAGATCTATTATTCTATCTCCTATGAATGTACTGTCTTTCTGGAACTCTCTTTCTTTTTTGATGAGCCAGCGGGTGTTGGCAATTTGATCTCTGGTTCCTCTGCCTTTTCTAAAACCAGCTTGAACATCTGGAAGTTCACGGTTCATGTATTGATGAAGCCTGGCTTGGAGAATTTTGAGCATGACTTTACTAGCGTATGAGACGAGTGCAATTGTGCTGTAGTTTGAGCATTCTTTAGCATTGCCTTTCTTTGGGATTAGAATGAAAATGGACCTTTTCCAGTCCTGTGGCCACTGCTGACTTTTCCACATTTGCTGGCATATTGAGTGCAACACTTTCACAGCATCATATTTCAGGATTTGAAATAGCTCAACTGGAATTCCATCACCTCCACTAGCTTTGTTCGTAATGATGCTTTCTAAGGCCCACTTGACTTCACACTCCAGGATGTCTGGCTCTAGGTGAGTGATCACACCATCATGATTATCTGGGTCGTGAAGATCTTTTTTGTACAGTTCTGTGTATTCTTGCCACCTCTTCTTTATCTTTTGCTTCTGTTAGGTCCATACCATTTCTGTCCTTTATCGAGCCCATCTTTGCATGAAATGTTCCCTTGGTATTTCTAATTTTCTTGAAGAGATCTCTAGTCTTTCCCATTCTGTTGTTTTCCTCTATTTCTTTGCATTGATCGCTGAAGAAGGCTTTCTTATCTCTCCTTGCTATTCTTTGGAACTCTGCATTCAGATGC
>NW_011494705.1:852082-852825 GCF_000754665.1 Bison bison bison
TTGCTTCTCTTCTTTTCACAGCTATTTGTAAGGCCTCCCCAGACAGCCATTTTGCTTTTTTGCATTTCTTTTCCATGGGGATGGTCTTGATCCCTGTCTCCTGTACAATGTCACGAACCTCATTCCATAGTTCATCAGGCACTCTATCAGATCTAGGCCCTTAAATCTATTTCTCACTTCCACTGTATAATCATAAGGGATTTGATTTAGGTCATACCTGAATGGTCTAGTGGTTTTCACTACTTTCTTCAATGTAAGTCTGAATCTGGCAATAAGGAGTTCATGATCTGAGCCACAGTCAGCTCCCGGTCTTGTTTTTGCTGACTGTATAGAGCTTCTCCATCTTTGGCTACAAAGAATATAATCAATCTGATTTCGGTGTTGACCATCTGGTGATGTCCATGTGTAGAGTCTTCTCTTGTGTTGTTGGAATTGACTATGCCAAAGCCTCTGACTGTGTGGATCACAATAAACTGTGGAAAATTCTGAAAGAGATGGGAATACCAGACCACCTGACCTGCCTCTTGAGAAACCTATATGCAGGTCAGGAAGCAACAGTTAGAACTGGACATGGAACAACAGACTGGTTCCAAATAGGAAAAGGAGTATGTCAAGGCTGTATATTGTCACCCTGCTTATTTAACTTCTATGGAGAGTACATCATGAGAAACGCTGGGCTGGAGGAAGCACAAGCTGGAATCAAGATTTCCGGGAGAAACATCAATAACCTCAGATATACAGAT
>NW_011494705.1:852925-864816 GCF_000754665.1 Bison bison bison
GAAATACCAATAAACTCAGATATACAGATGATACAACCCTTATGGCAGAAAGTGAAGAGGAACTAAAAAGCCTCTTGATGAAAGTGAAAGAGGAGAGTGAAAAAGTTTGCTTAAAGCTCAACATTCAGAAAACGAAGATCATGGCATCTGGTCCCATCACTTCATGGGAAATGGATGGGGAAACAGTGGAAACAGTGTCAGACTTTATTTTTGGGGGCTCCAAAATCACTGCATATGATGACTGCAGCCATGAAATTAAAAGACGCTTACTCCTTGGAAGAAAAGTTATGACTAACCTAGATAGCGTATTGAAAAGCAGAGACATTACTTTGGGAACAAAGGTCTGTCTAGCCAAGGCTATGGTTTTTCCAGTAGTCATGTATGGATGTGAGAGTTGGACTGTGAAGAAAGCTGAGGGCCGAAGAATTGATGCTTTTGAACTGTGGTGTTGGAGAAGACTCTTGAGAGTCCCTTGGACTCTAAGGAGATCCAACCAGTCCATTCTAAGGAGATCAGCCCTGGGTGTTCTTTGGAAGGAATGATGCTGAAGCTGAAACTCCAGTACTTTGGCCACCTCACGTGAAGAGTTGAGTCATTGGAAAAGACTCTGATGCTGGGAGGGATTGGGGGCAGGAGGAAAAGGGGACAACAGAGGATGAGATGGCTGGATGGCATCACTGACTCGATGGACGTGAGTTTGAGTGAACCCTGGGAGTTGGTGATGGACGGGGAGGCCTGGCGTGCTGCAATTCATGAGGTCGCAAAGAGTCGGACACAACTGAGTGACTGAACTGATGAGTGTACTCATGGTAATTATATCTGGATGGCAATGATGGAAAAGGCCAAGGGAGCATTCAAATGATCACACTGTGCTACTGATGACAAATTTTGCTCTAATTCAAGACAAACTAAAGTGATAGTATAGTAGTAATTACATGTACTTTGGGTTATAGACAGCAAGGAGATCAAACCAGTCCATCCTAAAGGAAATCAGTCCTGAATATTCATTGGAAGGACTAATGCTGAAAGGTGAAACTCCCACCTGATGCGAAGAACTGACTCATTGGAAAAGAACTTGATGCTAGGAAAGATTGAAGGTGGGAGGAGAAAGGGACAACAGAGGATGAGATGACTGGATGGCATCACCGACTCAATGGACGTGAGTTTGAGTAAACTCCGGGAGTTGGTGTTGGACAGGGTTCCTGGCATGCTGCAGTCCATGGGGTCGCAGAGTCAGACACGACTGAGTGACTACTGAACTGAACTGGGTGAATTCTGACTAGACGGGAAAGAAAAGAAGGTCTGGGGAAGATATTTTATCAGTCAGGAATGAGATCTCATCTCTGAGTCCACAGTGGCTTGAACTCTGTAGGTGCTTAATAAAACTTGCTGAAATTGGGCTTCCTGCAGGAAGATACTAAATAAATGCGAGGTGATTTTAGTGATGTTACTAAATCTAAGGGGATGCCTTTTGGTAGAATTAGGAAACACATTACATACTCTGAGCACTTCTTGCCTGTACATTGAAGTCTTACTTTCAGAAGGTTAAACAGTACATTAGAAAATAGTAGGGGGCTAAAAGCTGAGCTGTAATTAGGAAAGTATTTCTTTAGCATTGGAATATTTGCAACTTATTTTGGTAAAAATATTAGCAAATAATTTTTAACTTCGGTGGAAAAAAAATCTAAGGAATCATTCCTTTTGCCTATAAACAGTGGAAATACTTGTCTATGCCTTCAGCAAAAGACATGATTTGCTAACGTCTTGTGTTTATACAGATATCCAAGTTGACTCATTTCTGAATACACATCTGAAACTGAAAAAATATTCCTTGATGGAATTCTCCCATCCAAAACGAAGGCACATGATGTCTTGTTTTCTTCTTTTCTTAAAAAAGCTTGAATCTAATTAAGGTTGCTTGTGAGAATATGTGGAAACTACTCTCTGTTGCACATCAATATCATTCCAGTACTAACGTTATTATGTGCTTTAGGGGCAGGCATGTAAGAACTAGGGCATAATGTGATAGAGCCTTTAATTGCTGAAAAACCACAGAAGTTATCCCTAGGGAAAAAAAAAAAGATACAAAGATTCTCAAAATTCTACACTATTTCCAGAGTTTCATAGATACTTCCAACCCAAATCCCATTTACAAAATCCTTTGGTTAAAATCTTCTGCAAAAATCCTCAACAAAATATTACCAAATCAAATCCAAAAAAGTCTAAAAAGAATTATGCACCATGACCAAAAGGGATTTGTCCCAGGTATGTAAGACTGCTTCAACACTCAGAAATCAATTAATGTAATCCATCGGTATCGAAGAAGTCAGAGGACTGAGGACCATCTGATTTTAACGCTTATTATAAAGCTACAATCAAGACAATATAGTATTGGTGAGTGAACAAAAAGGTCAGGGAGACAGAGTCCAAAAACAGACCCATACAGTAGTCAACTGACCTTTGTCAGAGGAGTAAAAGCAACAAAAGTGAGCATAGAATGTCTTTTTAACAAATAGTACTAGAACAACTAGACAGCCACATGCAAAAAAAAAAAAAATCTAAACATTAACTTGTCACCTTTCACAAGAATTAGTTCAAAATGGATTACAGATCTAAATGTAAAAAGCAAAACTGTAAAACATTTAGAAGATAACACAGGAGAAAATCTAGATGATCTTGGGTTTGGTGATGACTGTTTTAGATACAACACCAAAGACACATTTCATAAAAGAATTGATAAGCTAGCCTTCACGTCAATTAAAACTGTCTGCTTTTTGAAAAGACACTGTCAAGAGAATGAAAGGATAAGCCATACACTGGGAGAAAATATTTTCAAAAGACACATCTGATAAAGGACTATTATCCAAAATAAACAAAGAACTCTTAAAACTCAACAATAAGAAAACAAATAACCCAATTAAAAATGGGCCCAAAACATTTTAACATTGACTGTGGCTACAGAACTCTATGAATATACTAAAAACTATCTAATTATACACTTTAAATGGGTGAATTATATGGCATACGAATTGTAACTCAATAAAGCTATCAAAAAAAAAAAAAAAATGGGTCAAAGACCTTAACAGACACTTCACCAAACACATACAGATGGCAAAGAAGCAGATAAAAATATGCTCCACATTCTATGTCATCAGAGAAATACAAATAAAACAAGACACCACTATTTACAATAACCAGGGCATGGAAGCAACCTAAATGTTCATCAACAGAGGAATGGATAAAGATGTGGTACATACAGTGGAATTTTAGTCACAAAAAAGAATGAAATAATACCATCAGCGCAACATGGGTGGACCTAGAGATTATCATACTAAGTGAAGTCAGACAAAGGTAAGTATCATATGATATCACTTATACATGGAATCTAAGTTTTTAAAATGATACAAATGAACTTACTTACAAAACAGAAACAAACTCACAGAATTTTTTTTTTCCTCTTGATGTGGACCATTTTTAAAGTCTTTATTGAATTTGTTTTTTTTTTTTTTTCCCTGAATATTTATTTTTTTTTAATTCATTTTATTTTTGAACTTTACATAATTGTATTAGTTTTGCCAAATATCAAAATGAATCCACCACAGGTATACATGTGTTCCCCATCCTGAACCCTCCTCCCTCCTTCCTCCCCATACCATCACTCTGGGTCGTCCCAGTGCACTAGCCCCAAGCATCCAGTATCGTGCATTGAACCTGGACTGGCATCTCGTTTCATACATGACATTTTACATGTTTCAATGCCATTCTCCCAAATCTCCCCACCCTCTCCCTCTCCCACAGAGTCCATAAGACTGTTCTATACATCAGTGTCTCTTTTGTTGTCTCGTATACAGGGTTATCGTTACCATCTTTCTAAATTCCATATATATGAGCTAGTATACTGTATTGTTGTTTTTCCTTCTGGCTTACTTCACTGAATTTGTTACAATATTGCTTCTGTTTTATGTTTTGGTTTTCTGGCCATGCTGCCTGTGGAATCTTACCTCCCTGATCAAGGAATCTAACTCCCACCCTCAGCACTGGAAGGTGAATTCTTAACCCCTGGACCACCAGGGAATTCCCTCACAGATCTTGAAATCAGACTTATGGTTATCAAAGGAGAAATGTGGGGGGAAGTGATAAATCAGGAGAAGGGAATAACATATACATACTACTATACATAAAATAGATAACAAAGACCTACTGTGTAACACAGGGAACTCTATTCAATATTCTGTAATAACCAATATAAGAAAAGAATCTGAAAAAGAAAAAATATATAACTGATTCACTTTGCTCTACAGCTGAAACTGACACACTAGAAATCAACTATATTAGAATAAAATTTAAAAAAAAAAAATAGTCTTCTTAAAAAAAAACTATTGACCAGGATGAAGTAACAGCATTCTTTATAATAGGGAACAAATGGAAATAATGATTATGTCTAATCATATGCATGCATGCTAAGTCGCTTCAGTAGTGTCCAACTCTGTGTGACCCTATGGACTGTATCCACCCAGGCTCCTCTGTCCATGGGATTCTCCAGGCAAGAATACTGGAATGGGTTGCCATGCTCTCCTCCAGGGGATCTTCCCAACCCAGGGATCGAACCTGCATCTCTACGTCTCCTGCATTGGCAGGCAGGTTCTTTACCATTAGCACCACCTGGGAAGCCCATGTCTAATGGTATGGGGTTAATTAAAATTACATTCCAGTTTATAAAATAATATGCATCCATTAAATGAGAGTACTGATACAGCAAAAAAATGCATGATACTAAGTGAAAAAGCAAGTTATAAAACAATATGCATAATAAATACAATTATTTTTGGAAATATATTTATGTAGCAAAATAACCCAGGAAAGAAAGGTAGCAAAAATGTTAGTGTTCTCTTTAGATGGGACAATTATAGATAATTTTATTTTCTCTTTAATCTCTAATTAAAAAAAAATAACAATACATTATATTCATGGTTAAAAAGCAACATCATTAGAAAACTAAGTAGCTCAGTAGATACTAGTTGTCTACTTAACAACTTAACAACTATGCTCCTTAAGGGTCCATTTTTTGTTATTCGCCCGGCAAAAAGTACAATACCTCTTCACAGTAGTAGGGGTACAACAAATGACTAGATCAACAGAATGAATGATGGCTTTAATTAATTTCACTGCCGTCACTTACTCATCATTCTTACCTACAGAATACCCAAATAGTATCTGCTAAATTAAGTACGTTAAGTCACTGCCCTTTGGGTGAGGAATGCTCAAACCGAACCCTATATGAGAGTGCCCTCTGGTGGTTTCACCGACAATGCTTTTTTCAGTTTGAAGTATGGAGGCCTGGCGTGCTGCGATTCATGGGGTCGCAGTCGGACAAGACTGAGCAACTGAACTGAACTGAACAATCCATTCCTTCCTCCAGGGGATCCTCCCCACCCAGGGATTGAACCCAGGTCTTCTGCCTTGCAGGTGGACTCTACTATCTGAGCCACCAGGGAAGCCCCAACAACAATCCACCTCACCAATGGAAGGAAATATGAGAATAAGGACTTGGTAGTAGTATTTTCATGAAGCTAAATTTATTCTATTTAAAGAGTCATCAGACCTTACATATTTTTAAAATTTCTGAAAAGACAAACTAATCTTCCATGAAATGTTAGTGATGGCAGATAATAGGTTACACCTCTGAGGTGTAATGGAGTGGAGGTGAAGGTGGTGATGAACTATGTACTTATTCAGCAACTCATGAAAACCAGAATTCCAGGAACTACAGTGTTAATTACAATGTATGATACTTCCAGTACAGATAAAACTAATTCTCCAAAGCACTCACATGTATATGTGCACTTTGGACATCTCACAACCGGACAATCTGTATTTACTAGATCCTTGCATTTAGAAGAAACTTTAGTTTTTATTCTTACTACTTTCATAACATGGTATATCTCAATCTTTTGGATATAACAACCTGAAACAACCATTTTTGAAGATATGTCACCAAATATGTGGTTAATATTTCAATTATCAAATTCTATTGTCTCACTTTTCCCCCCAAATGAGTAACAGTTTTATTTCCTTTATACTTTTCTAATATTCCTACATTTTATTGAACACTTGAACCTTCACCTTTCTTTATGAAAAGAACTAGATTAAGGAATAGAATGTGAAATCATTTTTCACATCCAATTTTAAAATATCACAAGTATTGCACAAGTTTGAATAAAGTAACTTTCCATCTTCTTAAAAGACTTCCTAAGGAGAAATCAGAGGCAACAATGATGATCATATATAAGCTGGTAGTGATAATCAACAGAATAAACTATTAACATTCTTATAAGAGGAACCAGAGATCAAATAGCAGAGAAATCAGAGATCAAATTGCCAACATCCGTGGGATCATAGAAAAAGCAAGAGTTTCAGAAAAATATCTACTGCTGCTTTATTGACTATGCCAAAGCCTTTGTGTGGATCAAAACAAACTGTGGAAAATTCTTCGAGAGAGGGCAATACCAGACCACCTGACCTGCCTCCTGAGAAATCTGTATGCAGGTCAAGAAGCAACAGAGAACCGGACATGGAACAACAGACTGGTTCCAATCGAGAAAGGAGTACGTCAAGGCTGTGCATTGTCACCCTGCTTATTATTGCAGAGTGAGTAAGTGAAGTCGCTCAGTCTTGTCTGACTCTTTGCGACACCATGGACTGTAGCCCACCAGGCTCCTCCATCCATGGGATTCTCCAGGCAAGAATACTGGAGTGGGTTGCTATTTCCTTCTCCAGGGGATCTTCCCAACCCAGGGATCAAACCCAGGTCTCCTGCATTGCAGGCAGACGCTTTAACCTCTGACCCACCAGGGAAGCAGAGTATATATGCAGAGTACATCATGTGAAATGCCGTGCTGGATGAAGCACAAGCTGGAATCAAGATTACTGGGAGAAATATCAATAACTTCAGACACACAGATGACACCACCCTTTATAAAAGAAGCGGAGAAGAACTAAAGAGCCTCCTAATGAAAGTGAAAGAGGAGAGTGAAATAGTTGGCTTAAAACTCAACATTCAGAAAACTAAGATCATGGCATCCGGCCCCATCACTTCATAGCAAATAGATGGGGAAATAGTGGCAGACTTTATTTTCTTGGGCTCCAAAATCACTGCAGATGGTGACCAACAGCCATGAAATTAAAAGATGCTTACTCCTTGGAAGAAAAACTTTGAGCAACCTAGATGGCATATTAAAAAGCAGAGTCATTACTTTGCCAACAGCAGTCTGTCTAATCAAAGCTATGGTTTTTCCAGTAGTGACGTATGGATGTGAGAGTTGGACTATAAAGAAAGCTGAGCGCCAAAGAATTGATGCTTTTGAATTGTAGTGTTGGAGAAGACTCTTGAGAGTCCCTTGGACTGCAATGAGAGCCAACCAGTCAATCCTAAAGGAAATCAGTCCTGAATATTCATCGGAAGGACTGATGCTGAAGCTGAAACTCCAATACTTTAACCACGTGATGCAAAGAACTGACTCATTGGAAAAGATCCTGATGCTGGAAAAGATTGAATGCAGGAGGAGAAGCGGAGGACAGACGATGAGATGGTTGGATGGCATCACCGACTTGATGGACGTGAGTTTGAGCAAGATCCAGGAGTTGGTGACAGACAGGGAAGCCTGGCGTGCTGCAGTCTATGGGGTTGCAAAGAGTTGGACACAACTGAGTGACTGAACAGAACTGATTCTTATAATGCCAGTTTAGTTTAGTAATATTAATGTTCTAATCAGAGTTGCATGTGCTCTGAAGCAAACAGAATTTTTAAGACAGCCAGAAAAAATGTCAAAACGAATAATATATTCTTTCTAGGAAAGTAAAAATTCTTGGATGAAAGAAAACACCTCTTCATAGTGATGCATTGTTAAAAAGCTCTGGAGCCTGACAGTGTGGATCCTGGCTCTGCCACTTGCTAGGTAGGCAGAGTTCAAGTCACTTAGCCTTATCTGTAAAATGGGAAAGATGTTGTTTCTTCAGAGGATTATTTTGAGAATTTAATAATATTGTAAACAAAGGACCTAGCAAATAGTGAAAACTGATTAAAATGTAACTAATTATTCCCTAGAGCCACAAGAAAGGAAACATTATAACATCTTTTTCTGTGCAAACAGCATGAGTTTCTTTGCAAAGCAATTTAAAAATCTTCAGAAGAACCATGCACATTTTTATTAATCATATTTATACTACTAACAGTATTTGGTTGATAAAAGTACTTAATCGTACTAGGCACATAAAAATAAATACTAAACTTAAATAACTTAACAGGAAAATACTATAAAATAGGTTCTTTAAAATTCGAATTGTCAAATTCAGAATTATTTACTATATATAAAGAAATACACATTCTAATATATGAAAAGACATTTTATTATTATTTTACTATATAACATATTAGTGAATACACCCAGTTGTATCTTCTCAAAAGGCAAATGAGATCCAGGGTAACAATCCTCTTTGATTCCTGAAAACATCAATATCATCTGTCTTTTGGAGGATTCAGTTTCCTACGACGTCTATGATACCTTGAAAAGAAGAAAACATTTAAAATAAGATTATTTTAATAAAAGTTAACTGTTCCTAATAGAAATATCAAATTTCTATTAGCTTGGTGTTTACTGGCACTCAAAAAAAAAAAAAAATCAATGAAACATAATACATACACAATACATACCTCAAGTAGATAGTTCTTAATAATAAGCCACATTTCCCTGCTGTGAAAATTGTTTTCTTTTAATTAAGCATTTGGAAAGTCTTTTTTCACATCTTGAGGTAGTTTCAATGTGGTAACCTAGATGACTGTTCCTTAACGTAAATCTAATGATTGTCTCTGAAGTAAAGAAACACCACACTGTGAATATGAAGGATACACGCTACTGAAGTTTTATTTAAAAGGAGATGATCAGCTCTAAATGGAAACCTCTTGAGCTGTAAAATCATGTTTTAATAAACAATAAAATATAATTAGTTGTATGTATACAGAAAATGTGCAGTACCACAAAAAATGGAAGAATTATAAATTAAAACAGTGAGAAATCTTTTCCCTTGTTTTTGCAATCACAAATAATTTTTAAATTATAATGCACAATCCAAGCATAGGTATGGTGAACTAAGCAATATCAGACCCAACTGCTTAAAGCATGCATCAGTATAACATTTGAAAACCAGTGTGGCACTATCAAAAATTTTTTTTATTAATCATAACTTTTGATCTAATCATTCCTCTCTGGAAATCTATCCTAAAGCAATAAGTAGTTAAAATATTAACTATCTTAATATGAAAATATTAAATATATAATATTAAATATTAAAGGGGGAAGGGATGATACAGGATTCAAATTTATATATACAGTATGATTAAAACCATGTAAAAATAGGAGAACTATTAAAACTTATGTAAAGAAAGAAAGAAAGAAAATGCACTGTTACCAGTGACTAAAGTGTTTTCACCATGCAGAATTCTCTTTTCTTTTTTCAACTGCTCTTTTCAATTCTTTTTTCAATAAAGAATTCTTTCTTTATTGAGTCAAGAATATTTCTGCACAGAGTACATGTGCTTTCAGTGATGAGTTCTCTTCAAAAATTCCTTTAAGGCGAGACTGTAGCAAATTGATCTGAGCTAATTTTTAACTTTTTTGCTAGTGTAGAAATTCAATGTAAAAATATCTATACCAATGAGTGACAAGGCATGTATCTTATGTCCTTCAGTTGTTGTGATTAAGATGATCTCAAGTATTTTTTGCTTATCTTAAAGGTTTCATACAGGCAACTTTCCCATACACTGTTTTTTGATAAACTGCAAAATACAGAAATTAAGTTAAATAAATGAAGTACATCTATATATACTAACATGGAATACTAAGTTGTAGGATAACACATATAACATATTATCACTACCTAAACATGTCTACATATACTTATATTGGCATTGAGAAGATTATGGTTTTCTTAAGGGCTCCAGCTATGTGCCATATAATCAAGGTTTTACTAGCACAATTGTATTCCTGAAATATGTTCTGTAAAAGCTGTGAGCCACAGAATAGGGGTTTGGGAAATTACAAACTTCCTGAAATTATTTATTAAAATTTTGAACATGTATTTATTTTCCTGGGAAGTGGATTAATAGGTTTCATTGGATTCTCAATGAAGTCTGTGGTTCTAAAAATCTAAGCACTGTCCTACACAAGTGTGATTCAGAATACAATGCTCAAACATTTTCACTACTCAAGATGCTTAAGACCCGAAAACACTTTGAGATCTTGATAGCCCTGAATCTAACAAAGTCAAATTCTAAAATATGCTCAATAAATGTCAAATAGCATTTACAGATTTTTTATCAAGCATGAATGTCAACACTCGGAAGCAAACACCTGAATTTTAAGGTGCCCTTATAGAACTGGACATGGAACAACAAACTGGTTCCAAACAGGAAAAGGAGTACGTCAAGGCTGTATATCGTCACCCTGCTTATTTAACTTACATGCAGAGTACATCATGAGAAACGCTGGGCTGGAGGAAGCACAAGCTGGAATCAAGATTCTCGGGAGAAATATCAATAACCTCAGATATGCAGATGACAACCACCCTTATGGCACAAAGTGAAGAAGAACTAAAGAGCCTCTTGATGAAAGTGAAAGAGGAGAGTCAAAAAGTTGGCTTAAAGCTCAACATTCAGAAAACGAAGATCATGGCATCCGGTCTCATCACTTCATGGCAAATAGATGGGGAAACAGTGGAAACAGTGGCTGACTTTATTTTTCTGGGCTCCAAAATCACTGCAGATGGTGACTGCAGCCATGAAATTAAAAGACGCTTGCTCCTTGGAAGGAAAGTTATGACTAACCTTGATAGCATATTCAAAAGCAGAGACATTACTTTGGGAACAAAGGTCCATCTAGTCAAGGCTATGGTTTTTCCAGTAGTCATGTATGGATGTGAGAGTTGGACTATAAAGAAGGTTGAGTGCCGAAAAATTGATGCTTTTGAACTGTGGTGTTGGAGAAGACTCTTGAGAGTCCCTTGGACTGCAAGGAGATCCAACCAGTCCATCCTAAAGGAGATCAGTCCTGGGTGTTCATTGGAAGGACTGATATTGAAGCTGAAACTCCCAATACTTTGGCCACCTGATGCAAACAGCTAACCCATTTGAAAAGACCCTGATGCTGGGAAAGACTGAGGGCAGGAGGAGAAGGAGACAACAGAGGATGAGATGGTTGGATGGCGTCACCGACTCGATGGACACGGGTTTGGGTGGACTCCGGGAGTTGGTGATGGACAGGGAGGCCTGGCGTGCTACAGTTCATGGGGTCGCAAAGAGTCGGACAAGACTGAGCGACTGAACTGAACTATGACTTACCATCTAAACTGGGATCATTTAAAAAATAAAAACCTGTTCTATTAATAATTAACAAAATAGTTAAACTGAGACAGTCCCTGGCAAGCCAAAATGTATTGTTATCCTTCTTCTTTTTTTTTTTAATTTAATTTTATTTTTAAACTTTACATAATTGTATTAGTTTTGCCAAATATCAAAATGAATCCGCCACAGGTATACATGTGTTCCCCATCCTGAACCCTCCTCCATCCTCCCTCCCCATACCATCCCTCTGGGTCATCCCAGTGCACTAGCCCCAAGCATCCAGTATCGTGCATCGAACCTGGACTGGCCACTCATTTCTTACATGATATTTTACATGTTTCAATGCCATTCTCCCAAATCTTCCCACCCTCTCCCTCTCCCACAGAGTCCATAAGACTGTTCTATACATCAGTGTCTCTTTTGCTGTCTCGTACACAGGGTTATTGTTACCATCTTTCTAAATTCCATATATATGCGTTAGTATACTGTATTGGTG
>NW_011494705.1:864916-909812 GCF_000754665.1 Bison bison bison
TGGTGTTTTTCCTTCTGGCTTACTTCACACTGTATAATAGGCTCCAGTTTCATCCACCTCATTAGAACTGATTCAAATGTATTCTTTTTAATGGCTGAGTAATACTCCATTGTGTATATGTACCATAGCTTTCTTATCCATTCATCTGCTGATGGACATCTAGGTTGCTTCCATGTCCTGGCTATTAAAAATAGTGCTGCGATGAACATTGGAGTACACATGTCTCTTTCCCTTCTGGTTTCCTCAGTGTGTATGCCCAGCAGTGGGATTGCTGGATCATAAGGCAGTTCTATTTCTAGTTTTTTAAGGAATCTCCACACTGTTCGCCATAGTGGCTGTACTAGTTTTATTGTTATCCTTCTTAAATTACACAATGACTCAGTGATATCAGAAAGATTTGTCAACAGCTCTTAGTCCAGGATAGTACTTCACCCTCTAGTTCACAATGCAGCTGGATGTTCAATGTCTCCTAGTGATGGTGGGAGTTAATTTTTGTTGCCTCCATGGGAAAATATTCAAGTTGCTCTTTAAAGAGGTACTGCTACTCATATATTTATAGCATCGTTTTATATTTCAGAAATTTAGAATTATGTTCCATATCCTTCTTACTTTCAATCCAGACTTCTTTCAATCCTTCCATCCTTTTTTTTCCAACATAAATTTACATTTGGTGGAGTTATGTTACCTATTTTCTTTTTTAAGAGATACTATGAAAATCAGAATCATTCACTTATTCATTCGTTTTTAAATATGTGGAGCATCTACTACATAGCAGGCATCATTTTTAGGCACTAAAGTTTCTGTGGTACACAAAAAAATGACAAAATCCCTACTCTCATGAAGCTTACATTCTAGTGTATTAGACAGAAAAATTAGATAAACAAGTTGGCCAAGGAAGGCTTCAGTGATAAAAACTCCAAAGAAGAGATGATGGAATCCCAACTGAGCTATTTGAAATCCTAAAAGATGATGCTGTTAAAGTGCTGCATTCAATATGCTAACAAATTTGGAAAACTCAGCAGTGGCCACAGGACTGGAAAAGGTCAGTTTTTCAAATCCCAAAGAAGGGCAATGCCTAAGAATGTTCAAAATACCATACAATTGCACTCATTTCACATGCTAGCAAGGTAACGCTCAAAATCCTTCATGCTAGTCTTCAACAGTATGTGAACTGAGAACTTTCAGATATACAAGGTAGATTTAGAAAAGGCAGAGGAACCAAAGGTCAAACTGTCAACATCCACTGGATCATAGGAAAAGCAAGAGAATTCCAGAAAAACATCTACTTCTGCTTCATTGACTACACTAAAGCTTTTGACTGTGTGGATCACAACAAACTGTGGAAAATTCTTAAAGAGATGGTCCAGACCACCTTATCTGCTTCCTGTGAAACCTATATGCATGTCAAGAAGCAAAGGTAAGAACCAGACATGGAACAATGAACTGGTTCAAAACTGGGAAAGGAGAGTACATCAAGGCTGTATATTGTCACCCTGCTTATTTAACTTATATGCAGAGTACATCATGTGAAATACCAGGCTGGATGAATCACAACCTGGAATGAAGATTGCTGGGAGAAATATCAATAACCTCAGATATGCAGATGACCCCACCCTTATGGCAGAAAGTGAAGAAGAACTAAAGAGCCTCTTGATAAGCGTGAAAGAAGAGTGAAGAAGATGGCTTAAAACTCAACATTCAAAAAACGAAGATCATGGCATTCAGTCCCATCACTTCATGGCAAATAGATGGGGAAACAATGGAAACAGTGACAGACTATTTTCTTGGGCTCCAAAATCACTGTGGATAGTGACTGCAACCATAAAATTAAAAGATGCTTGCTCCTTGGAAGAAAAGCTATCACAAACCTAGACAGCATATTAAAGTGCAGAGACATTACTTTGTCAACAAAGGTCTGTATAGTCAAAGTGAAAAAGTGAAAGCGAAGTCGCTCAGTCATGTCCGACTCTTTGCGACCCCATGGACTGCAGCCTGCCAGGTTCCTCTGTCCATGGGATTTTCCAGGCAACAATACTGGAGTGGGCTGCCATTTCCTTCTCCAGGGAATCTTCCCAACCCAGGGATTGAACCTGGGTCTCCCAGATTGTAGGCAGATGCTTTTACCATCTGAGCCACCAGGGAAGTCAAAAGTATGGTTTTTCCAATAATCACATATGGATGTAAGAGTTGGACCATAAAGAAGGCTGAGGACTGAAGAACTGATGTTTTTGAACTGTGGTGCTGGGAAGACTCTTGAGAGTCCCTTGGACTGCAAGGAAATCAAACCAATCAATCTTAAAGGAAATCAACCCTGAACTGGAAGGACTGATGGTGAAGCTGAAACTCAAGCTTCAGTACTTTGGCCACCTGATGTGAAGAGCCAACTCACTGGAAAAGACTCTGATGCTAGGAAAGATAGAGAGCAGGAGGAGAAGGGAACGACAGAGAACGAGATGGTTGGACAGCATCACCAGCTCAATGGACATGAGTTTGAGCAAGCTCCGAGAGACGGTGAAGGACAGGGAAGCCTGATATGCTGCAGTCCACGGGGTTGCAAAGAGTCAGACACAACTGAGCAACTGAACAACAACAAAAATAACGGGTCTGAGGTGGAAGGAAGGACATGTTGAAGGAACAGCAAAGAGGTCATGAGGTTGCAACAGCCTGAAGATGGAAGAGAACAATTGGAAATGAGAGTAGAAAGGTGATAAGAGGATCAGATCATGTAAATTCTTGTAGATAATAGGTAAGGCCTATAGTTTTCCGTGAGTGAGATGGAAAGCTGCTGGAGGTTTTTCAACAGAAAATTTATAATAACTAACAGAATTCTGGCTGTGTGCTCAGAACAGACTGCAGGAAAGCAAAGGCTGAAGTAGGGAGACCAGTTAGAAAGTTCCTTCTATGAACCAGGCTAAAGATGGTGGCACACATGGGATGATGACAGAGGGAATGGTGATAAACAGTCAAATTGATACATTTTGGAGATAGAGGCAACAGGATCTGCTAACAGACCAGATGTTGGGGGTGAGACAAATAGAAAAGTTAAGAATGGCACCAAGATTTCTGGCCCAAGCAGCTAGAAGAATGGAACTGGCATTAACTGAGACAGGGAAACTTGCAGGAGAAGCTGGTTTGTGAGAGACCATGAGAAGCAAGGTTAAAGACACATTAAGTTAAGGATATCCATTAGACAAGTCAAGTAGGCCCCTGGAAATACAGGTCTGGAGGTCAATGGACAGGAAGAGATAGATCTGGGAGCCAATGTAGATGGTATTTAAACCCAGAAGACTGGATGAGATCACTGTCTTAGGGAACGGACAGAAAAGATGAGAGAACCAAGGACTGATCCTTGGGGAACTCCAAAATTTAGACATAAGGGAAATGAAAAGGAATCAGCAAGAGAAACCAAGATATTAATAGTATATGAACTCTGAATATGTAAAAAAAGAGTTTCAGCAAACTTATTAAGGTTGAATTAATGAGAAAAATAACAGAAAACTCAAACAGAACCACTAGGAACTCTGCAATGTTGCTAAAATGATGTGTTCTGCAAAGAACCATAATGAAAGGAATGCTCCACTGACTTTATTTTTTTCACCCCAACTGAGGAAGACTAAAGACAGGAAGAAGAGCTTGGACACAGATGCTGGCAACTTAGGGCACTGATACGTTCTGCTTCTTGAGTACTGGCGACATTAAAGGCCAACAGGAGACACCTCAGGGGCTGCAGAGAAGAGCAAAATGACTCACAATCAGGTCCTCAACACCTGTATACAGAGGAGCTATCTAATGCAAATTATAGGGAGTACAAAGAAATTGATTTGTAGAAGAAGTACCTTTCACAGAATATATTCAAAGTCCCATTACATCAGGTAAATTGTAATGTAGTGATTTAGCTAGGGTAATTAATTTGTTTTCATCACCTATAATATCATAAAATAGGAAGTAGCAGGAGCCTCATGGTTATATACGCTATATTTTTTAAAAATCAATCTTTGCACAACTGCCTATAAAAATAGGCAAAAGGCAGAGGGGAGGGAACCAAAACTTCAATTTAATCCCAAACCCTCAGCCCGAATTTCCTCATTGCTCATTCTCACCCTGAAAATTCAAACAGCTCTATACCCAGTCTCAGTATAAAGCCCAAATCTAAGAGGACTCTTTGAATTGTCATCCTAAAGTAAATAAGATCATTGGGATTAGGAAACAGTAATATCCAGTTCATAAATTTAGTGGTAACAATTCTAACAGTGGATCTCCATATATGAGATAACCTAACGCCCAGTGTTTATAATCTACTGGACTATTTCAGCATCAATTCTGTACAGTCATACTACCTATGCTTCCAGTCCACCCCACTGTGGGTGAGGTCAATAATTAAATGCAGGTAGGTTCAGGATTCGGAGAAGGCAATGGCACCCCACTCCAGTACTCTTGCCTGGAAAATTCCATGGATGGAGGAGCCTGGTGGGCTACAGTCCATGGGGTCGTGAAGAGTCGGACATGACTGAGCGACTTCACTTTCACTTTTCACTTTCATGCATTGGAGAAGGAAATGGCAACCCACTCCAGTGTTCTTGCCTGGAGAATCCCAGGGATGGGGGAGCCTAGTGGGCTGCCGTCTATGGGGTCGCACAGAGTCGGACACGACTGAAGCGACTTAGCAGCAGCAGCAGGTTCAGGATTGAATGAGGGAGCCAACACCCTGGGATCATAAAGCCTTTGCTGACCTTTATTCAGAATCTGATAATAAAGAACATCTTAATGCACAGGTGACCTACCTAGATAAAATGGAAATTAAACAAATCCTCATGACTTAACAGGTCAACTCTGAAAATAAAACTTCCAAGAATAACAGGGAAATTTACCAATGCACCAACCCAAAGACGACCATAAAATACAGCTTCAAAGAAAAACAACACCTTCAAGAAACTGGAAGGATAATTAGGTAAGATAATATCCCATCAGACAGTGACTTAGTACATAGACATCATAGTAAAGATACTGTATTAGAGGTCTTCCAGGAAATTACAAAACAGAAGTTACATTCCTGATGAAGACAGAATGACAGCAAAAGATGAAACCAAAAAATTACCCACAAATATAATGTTAATGGGTATCTAATAAGTTATAGTTAAAATAATTTAGAGGTGGTAGCTATTCAAAGTGACTGTAATCAAATTTCATGAAAAAAGTAGGCTAAGGGCAAATGGCAGAAGAAGAGTGCAAGTACTGAAAATCAAAAGCAAAAGCACGTAAGATGGCTTGATACTAAAGTCAGAAGTGAGACTGGATAAAAAAAACCAAATACAACTATATTTCCTTTTAAAACCCCACTTTTGGAGACTTCTGTGGTGGTCCAGCGGTTAAGTTCACGCTTTTGATTCACCAGTTCAATCCCTGATCAGGGTTATATGCTGCACTTGGCATAAACAAACAAAAAAAAACCCTTCAAACTTTATAAAAAATTTTGCACAGCAAATAGAACTATAAACAAAATGAATGAACAACCCACAGAATGGGAGAAAATATTTGCAAGCAATGCAACTAACAAAGGATTCATCTCCAAAATATACAGACAGTTCACGCTGCTCAATATCAAAAGAATAAAGAACCCAATCAGTAAATGGGCCGGGACTCCTGTGGTGGTCCATTGGGCTAAAACTCCATGCTCCCAATATAAGGGGCAAGATTCCATTCCTGGCTGGGGAACTAAGACCTGGCATGCCTCATGGTGCAGCCAAAAAAAGAAGATAAAAAAGGGGGGCAGAAGATCTAAACAGACATTTCTCCAAAGACAGACAGATGGCCAAAAAGCACATGAAAAGATGCTCAACACTACTAATTATTAGAGAAATGCAAATCAAAACTATAAGGGGGACTTACCCAATGGTCCAGTGGCTAAGAATCCACCTTCGAATACAAGGGACATGGGTTTGATCCCTGGTCAGGGAGAGGATCAACTAAGCCTATGCTCCACAATAAGAGAAGCCTACGCAGTTCAGCAAAAGAAAGCCTTCAAACCACAACAAAAAGCCCACATGCCACAACAAAGACCCAGTGTAGTCAAAATATTAAAAACTAAATTAATTAAAAACAAACAAAAAACTACAATGAGGCATTACTGTAGTTTACCCCAGTCAGAATGGCCATTACCAAAAAGTTTGCAAACAATAAATGCTGGAGAGGGTATGAAGAAAAGGAAACTCGCCTATACTGTTGGTGGGGAGGTAAATTGGTACGACCATTATGGAGAACAGTATAAATATTCCTTTAAGAACTAAGAACAAAACTACCATATGATCCAGCAATCCTACTCCTGAGTATATATTCAGCGAAAACCGTAATTCAAAAAGATGCATGCATCCCAGTGTTCACTGAAGTATATTTATAATAGCCAAAACACAGAAGCAAACTCAATGTCCATCAACAGAGGAATAGATAAACAAGATGTGGTACATATATATAATACAATGAGATTTTACTCAGCAATAAAAAAGAATGAAATAATGCCATTTGCAGCAACATGAATGGACCAAGAGATTACCATGCTAAGTGAAGTAAGTCAGAGAAAGATAAGTATCATATGGTGTCACTTACATGTGGAATCCAACAACAATAACAAAAAAATGATACAAATGAATTAATTTACAAAACAAACAGACTCACAGATCCTGAGATCAAACTTAGGGTTACCAAAGGAGAAAGGTGGAGGGAAATGATAAATTAGAAGACTGAGATTAACACATACACACTACTATATATAAAATAGATAATTAACAAGGACCTACTGTAGAGCACAGGAAACTCTACTCAATATTCTGTAATAACCTATACAGGAAAAGAACCTGAAAAAGAATGGAGATACACACACACACACACACACTAATTCACTCTGCTGTACACCTGAAACTAACACTGTAAGTCAATTATACTCCAATAAAAATGTTTAAAACTTAAATAGGACTTCCCTTGTGATGCAGTGGATAAGAATCCTTCTGCTAATGCAGGGGCCACAGGTTTGATCCCTGATCCAGGAAGATCTCACATACCACGGAGCAACTAAGCCCATGCTTACAATGCTGAGCCTGTGCTCTGGAGTCCAGGAGCTGCAACTGCTGAGCCCCCGTGCCACAACCACCGAAGTTCAAATGCTTTAGAGCCCGTGCTCTGCAACAAGAGAAACTAACGCAATGAGAAGCCTGTGCACCACGACAAGAGAGTCACCTCCACTTGCCACAACTAGAGAAAAGCCCAGGCAGAGTTGAAGACCCAGCACAGTCCAAATTAATTAAAAAAATAAAACGGCCAAAATACTGGAAAGAACCCAAAATGTCCAACTGGTTAACAGATAAACTGTGGTCTATCCATACAAGGAAATATTCAGAAATAAAAAAGGACAAACTATTGGTATATACAACAATATGGATGAATCTCAAAAGCACTGTACTTAGTGAAATAAGTCAGACACGAAAGGTTATGTACTGTATAATCCCATTTGTATGAAATTCTAGAAAGTAATAAAAAGCAGACAAGTAATTGCCAAGGGTGAGGATTATAGGGAGGGATCAGAATGCGAAAAGGCATAGGAGAACTTCCTGGAGTTATGAACACAGTCTATATTATGATCGTGGTAGTGATTATCAAACAAAGCAGGACCTTAAGGCCCTTGACCGCCCTCCCACATATCCTCAGCTTGCTTTCTGTCTGTGGAAAAACATTAGCCAATGAATAAGTTTAATCAGAGAAGTGAGAAAATGTAGAAACAAAGGAAAACAGTCCAACAAGACTAAATAACAACAGTTGTCATAATAACAATAGAATAACAATAATGATATGCTGAATATTATACTCAGCATGTACAGCATGTAATAACTACGCAAGACAGCTGTATAACTGTTATCCAAAGTGGGTGTTCAGCTACTCGCATCTCAAAAGCTGGTAAGTAGACAAGGCTGGTGGAAAGGAAAGTTTGCTTTATTTTGGAGATTGGCTCCCAGGGTGAGTAGGTACTGCTGTCTGTTCAAAGGCTGACTCCCCCGACTGACAGTTGGTGGGCAAGAGCTCTTATAGACAGAGGGAGGGGGCTCCATGCAGAAAACAGTACAGTCAGCTCTGACAGTTATCTTGAAATTGGTCACTGGTGCTCTGATCAGCATCATCTTGATTGTTGTAAGTATGACCCTATGTGAGCCTTTACAACCCTGGGGATTGTAGCCCATCAGGCTGCTCTGTCCAGGGGATTCTCCAGACAAGAATATTGGAGTGGATTGCCATTCACTTTTCCAGGGGATCTTCCCCACCCAGAAACCCAACTCTTGTCTCAACATCTCCTACAAGCAGGTGGGTTCTTTACCACTAGCAGTATATATTTGTTACAATGTATATACATTTACATACTTGAACTAGTGAATATTTCACTTAAAACATTTGTCAAAAATCACAAAGTTGTAAACTTAAAACTGGTAAACTTGAAGTATGCAAACTAAACCTCAAAAGAGCCTATTTAAGAAAAGATGCTTCAGGGAGCTCTCTCGGGGCCTAGTCGTCAGATTTGGTGCTTTCACTGCCCTGGCCTGGGTTCAGTCCCTGGTTAGGGAACTGAGATCCTACCAGCTGCATGGCACAGTCAAAAAAAAAGAAAGATGCTTCAAAAAGAGTAAGAGAAAAACTGTGAGTGGGAGACAATGAGACAGTATTAATTATCATTATCACTACCACTGTACATATACTGTATGCCAGGTGTTTGATTATATTTTATCTCAAAACCACCAAGCAAATTAAGCATTATTATTTCTATTTTCTTCAATAGATAACAAGATTGAATAACTAGCTAGTAAGTAGCAGAGATAAGATGATTTAAGTCAGTCTAGCCTCTTTAACACAGTTATACTCTCAGAAAAGGTTCTACTTTATTGGAGTTCAAAAAGCACAGAACTGAGTATAATATGAGGTTGGGTTATTCATATAGGGAGAGTTTAACAGTGTTCATCTACGGGGAAGACAGCATTTGTAGGTATAAAGAAGATTTTTATTTTATACTTTAAATGCTTCTGAATTGTTTTAAAATACTTTAAAAACAAGTATTTTATACCTTTCAATAACTTATTTAAAAAGATGTTATATAGCCCCAAGTAGTAAACTCATAATGGGTCCCTTTCTTTTAACTGTTATAACTTTAAAACTGTGGAATATTTAGTAAAATATCCTTGTATATCCCGTCTGATATTTAAGAAATGTTCTCTACAATCTAGAAACCAACACTTGAAAATGGCTCCCATTAAACCAAACTATCTATATATATACATACCAAATAAATATTTGTTAAGTATCAGTAATCACACATTAAAATTGTGAAAGATGATGCATCACAATGGCAATGCCTACAGGTAAAACTTTTCTCTGTACACATAAGCTAGCATCTGGAGTTTTTATGTTGAACTCTTTATTAAGAGAGATACTGGGATAATCAACTGCATCTAATTAAAGTCTGCTTAGAACTGAAAATGCCTAGTAATCCTGAAGGGAGAAGACATACCAGGAGATTAAATTAATTAGCAGTCAAAGCTAATTAGCAGTAATTAAGATCAAACACAGGTGGGGTACTAGACAGAAAAGTCTGAAGATTACACATTTGGTTTTAAGACTCCCTAATGGTCTTCTTTCCTTCGGTCTTTCCTCTTCAAATTACAAACCAACACAGAACTTTTATAACTTCAGCAATTTGGTTATGAACAAAAGATCACAAGAAAACTGCAGCAATATGAAACATGCAGGAAACAAGTACTGAAAGCCATTATAAAAAAAATTTTAAGGTGGGGCTTGAACTAAAATATCTCAATGATGGGAAAGAAATAAATGATAAACATGAGCAATGGTATGAATCATAGAAAGAAATCTTAGAATACAGCAGTGACTGAGATATGGAGCTATATAAATGGTTTGCTAACCTGTTTTCCTATAATTTACAAAGAGGGAAAAACATAGACTGCATGTATAAACTAAGTGGGTACTGAATAAGAAAGAAAAATCAAGGAAGGGTACATAAAATAGGTGAAGGAATTGAAAGACACTATGGTAGCCAAGAGATAAATGGATAAAGAAGATGTAATATATTTATTTGCTACACACAGCAGCTTGTGGGATCTCAGTTCCCAATCAGGGACTGAATCCATGTCCTCGGCAGTGAAAGCACAGAGTCCTAACCAGTGGACAACCAGGAAATTTCCAGTATTAGGTTTAGTTAAATAGGTCAGACAAAGAAAGACAAATGCTCTATTTTATCACCTATATGTGGAATCTAAAAAATAAAACAAATGTATATAACAAAATGGGCTTCCCAGGTGGCAGTAGTGGTAAAGAATCCGCCTGCCAATGCAGGAGACATAAGAGATGCAGGTTTGATCCCTGGGTCAGGAAGATTCCCTGGAGGAGGGCATGGCAACCCACTCCAATATTCTTGCCTGGAGAGTCCCCTGGAGGACACAGGAGCTTGGCGGGCTACAGTCCATGGGGTTGCAAAGAGTTGGTCACGACTGAAGTGACTCAGCATGCACACATATATAACAAAACAGAAACCGACTCAGAGAACAAACTAGTGGTAACCAGTGGGGAGAAGGGAGAGATGCAAGGTAGGAGTGCGAGATTAAGAAACACAAATTACTATGTATAAAATAAACAAGCAACATGGATATATTGCACAGCACAGGAAAATATACCCATTATTTTGTATTAATTTTAAATGGGGTAAAACCTATAAAAATACTGAATCACTAGTTTGAGGTACACCGCAAACTAATATAACATTGTAAGCCAATTATGCTTCAATAAATTAAAAACAAATATTGTTTTAACTTAAAATAGACACTACAGTGGCAAAAAAAAAAAATCATAGATTTTTTTCCCCTGGAAACTGATGCACAAATATCATTTTATTACAGAAAGATTATTAAGGGAGAGAAAGGCTTTTTTTAAGTGGAAAAGAAGAGCTGTGCTTTGTTATAACGAATTTAAAACTTTGCACAGATATCTAGTTAGAAATATTCTAAGGACAATGAATAAAAACAATACTTTAAATGACTATATCACAAAATAGAAAAAATTTTAAGAACCCCTGCAAGATTCCCTGAAAGCTTTGATTAAACCCTCCCACTAAATTAAGGGAAGAAAAGAAGTATACTTTCATTTTAGCTACACTTTATGTAGATTTAAAAGCAGAGTTCAGTAGGTGAACATACTGGGTGTTAACTCCTTCAGGCAAAGTACAACCTCAGAAGGCTGTTAACAGAAACAAAGCTGTGTTATTTCTTTAGTGTTCAGTGAGAGATGAAGAAGAAAAGAAAACACTTACTGTCCACGAGGATACCAACGGTGCTTGGTAGTAAAGAACATTTTACTGAGTTGTTCTATCATGGGTCCTTGCTCTAAGTGTTCACTTTTTTCTTCTAATCTGGTTTTCAGTACTAGATCATGTGTTTCTTCATTGTTATGCACTGGATCTGGCCGAGGGATAGGCTACAAAATAAACAGCAGTGAACGTGTAGGAATGTTAGCCAGCATCTGATTGAGTTGACGGTAAAATAATTACCACCACAGTATCTCAAGGTGGGTAGGTAAGTCACCAGAATGGTTTCACTGAGTCGCACTGTCAGTTAGCATATCAGAATGTACTGTCCAGTGGTTATTTTTGGCTGCACCAGTCATGGAATGTGGGATCTTAGTTCTCCAACTAGGGATTGAAGCTATGCCCTCTGCAGTGGAAGTACAAAGCCCTAACCACTGGACCATCAGGGAAGTCCCCAGAAATATTTTTCTTCTCATATCAAGTTCTGGGTTTCCTTTCCAATAATAATGTTATTACTTAAATTTATCTTCCCCCAATAATAAAGTACTTATTACTTTACTCTATATTTCTCAAAACTATAAATCGTGCCCATTTTACTTTTTAACTTAAAAGTTTACAGTCTCAGGATTTCCCTAATGGTCCAGTGGTTAAAATTTGATGCTTCCACTGCAGGGGGCTCGAGTTTGATCCCTGGTCAGGGAGCTGAGATCCCACATATCACATGGCTCATGCAAAAAAAAAAAAAAATTACAGTGTCTACAGTCTCTAACATTAAAGTGAGATACAATGAAAAACCTTTATTTGAAAATGACATTTTTATATCCAAAAGGAAAATTTTTCAGTATTTTCATTTTAGGTGACTGCACTGGAATTAAATGATGCTTTATGATAATTTGAGTAGTTTCTTTCCCCAAAGACGTTAATTACTAAAAAAAAAAAAAATCTCATTTCTTCCCAACACTAGTAAGGTAGCATATGCCCATCAGCAACAGTGGCTGACTAAAGTTCTTAAAAATCAGTGCCTTGGAAAGTCAGCTTACCTATATTTTAAATATTAAGAGATATGACATGTAACACAAGATTGTAACATTATATTAGTTTTATAAAAAATATAACATATATAAAATAACATATATGTATGTTACATATATATCATATGTAAGACATATATATATTTATACATAACATATATAAAAGACGCTTGCTTCTTGGAAGAAAAGCCATGACCAACCTAGACAGTATACTGAAAAGCAGAGACATTACTTTGCTGACAAAGGTCCATCTAGTCAAAGCTATGGTTTTTCCAGCAGTCATGTACGGATGTGAGAGATGGACTATAAAGAAAGCCGAGCACCAAAGAATTGATGCTTTTGAACTGTGGTGTTGGAGAAGACTCCTTAGAGTCCCTTGGACTGCAAGGAGATCTAACCAGTCCATCCTAAAGGAGATCAGTCCTTAATATTCACTGGAAGGACTGATGCTGAAGCTGAAACTCCAATACTTTGGCCACCTGATGCGAAGAACTGACCCATTTGAAAATACCCTGATATTGGGAAAGATTGAAGGCAAGAGGAGAAGGGGATGACAGAGGATGAGATGGTTGGATGGCATCACCGACTCAATGGACATGAGTTTGAGCAAGCTCAGGAGTTGGTGATGGACAAGGAAGCCTGGTGTGCTGCAGTCCATGGGGTCACAAAGAGTCAGACACAACTAAGAGAATGAACTGAAAACATATATAAGGTTTACAAACACCTTATATATGTATTACAACACAATGAAACCTTGAATTTACAAATGAAACAATTCAAACACAGACGTCTTCTTATATTCATACACTATTAATGACAACTACTACATTCTACCACTGTATTAAATGTTAGAGCATATATTCATATTTATTTAGCTTATGTACATGAAAAAACAAAGCCATTTTAAAAGGCAATCTGTAAGTACATGATGGTGGTGCAACTGACTAAGTACTTCAGAAATGCAAAGTAACAAAGACATTAGTGAAACATAAAACAGGAGCCAAGTTAGAGCCTTGTCATAGAGTGCAGAATGAGTTCGAGAAGGAATAAAAAACATTACAAGTAGAGCAAAGTAGGTAAAAACACAATAAACAGGCAATCTTAAAAAAGGGACCCTGAGAAATAAAGATTATAAAAAGCTTTCACAGTTTCAGTTTTCGTGGTTCAGTGGTAAAGGATCTGTCTAAAACGCGGGAGATGCAGGTTCGATCCCTGGGTCAAGAAAATCCTCTGGAGAAGGAAATGACAACCCACTCCAGTATTCCTGCCTGGGAAATCCCATGGACAGAGGAGCATGGCAATCCATAGTTCATGGGGTTGCAAACTGTCAGACATCACTTAACCACTGAGCACTAAGTACAACAATTTGACATAAGTAGAAATAAGGAACCACAGTGTGGGAGGGAATAAGGAGAAAGTATAATGAAGAGGTTAAGAATTTGGGCTTTGGTCAATAACTACTAACTCTGTGACCTTGGAAAAGTTATTTAAGCTCTTAATTTCCTTTCTGTAAAATCTGAGGAGTAATTACCTACTTAATATAGGTTTGATGTGAGAGTTGGGACCATAAAGAAGTCTAAGAGCCGAAGAATTGATGCTTTCAAACTGTGGTGCTAGAGAAGACTCCTGAGAGTCCCTTGGACTGCAAGGAAATCAAACCAATCAATCTTAAAGGAAATCAACCCTGAATATTCATCGGAAGGACTGATGCTGAAGCTGAAGCTCCAATACTTTGACCACCTGACTCGAAGAACTGACTCACTGGAAAAGACCCTGATGCTGGGAAAGATTGAAGGCAAAAGGAGAAGGGAGCGGCAGAGGATGAGATGGTTAGACACCATTATTGACTCAATGGACATGAAACTAAGCAAACCCCAGGAGATAGTAAAGGACAGGGAAGGAAGCCTGGCATGCTGCAGTTCACGGGGTTGCAAAGAGTCAGACATGACTGAGTGACTGAACAAGCTACTAATGTTTCTTTTAAGGCCTCAAACAGGAAAAAAGTATTAATTTATTATTATTTTTTAAAGAAGTGTCCCTTAAACATTTAAAGTAATTTTATAAGGTCATCTCTTACATATAGAGTGAAATATTAATATATGTCTTTGCAAGTTACTATCAGACTCTGAAGGATACCAGCAAACACTAGATTAGAGCCTACAGTTTTCTCTCCTTTAGGTTATTGTGTTGTTATTGTTTTTAGTCGCTAGTCATTCCTGACTTGTTGTAACCCCATGGACTCTAGCCTGCCAGGCTCCTCAGTCCATAGAATTCCCCAGGCAATACTGGAATGAATTACCATTTCCTTCTTCAGAGAGATCTTCCCAACCTAGGGATAAAGCTGAGTCTCCTGCTTAGCAGGTGGATTCTTTACCACTGAGCCATCTGAGAAGCCCCTTAGGTTACTATACTTGTTACTAAAGATCAAATGTTTTAAATATTATCCGCTATTTTCAAGTTAATAAATGTTCATTGTCTCTCTTCCTATTCCCAAACAGGCTCAATTCTAATATATCACAAATTCTCTCTGCTTTGTATAATTAAAAACATTTTCTTTCCCAGGCACACAGAAAAAAGACATTAGAATTAATGGCTTCCTCGAAGTCTAAACCAAAAGCCTCTACAGACTTAGAACTGACTTTTAGGTTGCACTTGATCTCCCTGATCAAATTTCAAAGAAAGGGTACATGAATATTTCAGTAAAAAGGAAAAATTAAAACTGTATGTCAACTTTAAAAAAACATTTAGAACTGTCATCTTGAATTTTCCTTGTTTTTCTTAAGAATTTTTAAAATTTGACTTTTCAAATTTTCCACTAAATCAACCACTAAAAAGAATTGCCTAATACTTACATTTTTACTTTATTTTTCCAAATTATTATTTTTTTGTCCCTGGTTTAAAATCTTTATTTTCCTAAACTAGAAATCATAAATTCTAGAAAAACATTTTTAGTTTTAATAAGACTTATACCTGGGCGAAACAGAAAGAAAGATCTTTTTACCTGGATATTTGGAATATAATCAACATCTAGATGCAAATGCAAGTTACCAGAAAACCAATCATATAAATCATTTTAATTTTCTTAAAGTCAGTGTCAGTAGGTATTTCAGGATCTTTGTATGCAATATGCTTTCTAGGGCCTAGAGAATTAAAGGGTCCAATAGAGTTGCAGCTGGGCTTCCCTGGTAGCTCAGATGGTAAAGAATCCGCCTGCAATGCAGGAGACCCCAATTGATTTCTGCGTTGGGAAGAGCCCCTAGAGAAAGGGCATGGCAACCCACTTCAGTATTCTTGCCTGGAGAATCCCCATGGACAGAGAGGAGCCTAGCAGGCTACAGTTAGTCCTTGGGGTCACAAAGAGTTGGACACAACTGAGCAACTAAGCACAGAACAGAACAGAGTTGCAGCTACTTCCTTGAAAAAAGAAAATCCAATCTAAATGATAAGTCATGTTTAAATACAGTTATTTAATGCTATATACTTTGTGAAATCTGTAAATCTAGATTCAAAAAGAACGTATTTTAACAATGTATTTTCAAGAATGTTTCCTATTGTAAATAAAGTCCAATCTGTAATTACTTGAGAAACAAAAAATTTCCAAGCTTCTACAAATTTGTATCTCTTAGCTTTAAAACAGAAAATCATGGAGAGGACCCAATTTATTTAGTTGATCAACAAATATTTATTGTGCACCAACCAAGTACAAAGGTTTTCCAGGTGCTGATGATATAGCAAAAAGTAGAACAAAACAGACAAGGCCCTGTCCTCATGGAGCTTACATTTTAATGAAGGGAGACACACAGAATAGCAGGAAAACATCCATTGTGCCAGAAATGATAAATGCTATTGAGAAAAGCAAAGCCAAGAAGGACAACAGGGACTCCAGGGGCAGGGGTACTACTTTAAATGCAGTGGCCAAGGAAGGTCTCTCTAGGTAACAAATAAGGAAAGACCTCAAGGAGAGGGAATAAACTACAGCATTCAGGCAGAGGAAGCAGTAACTACATGGGCCCTGAGGCAGGAGCTTCCTAAGTATCTACCTTAAAGAACAGCAGAGAATCCACTGTGTAGAGGGATTATGTGTGACCTCACACGAGTGATCTCCTAGACTAGAGAGGGATACTGAAGACACCGGAAAGGAGACAACTGATACAGCAAAGGAAGGGCAACAAAAAAACAAACAGAGACGGGTATGTATGCAAGGGAGTGATGATGATGACGACCATGGAATCGATCCCAGGTAAGGAGAATGTATGAGATACGGAAAGGACTGCGAAAACATGGTTCCATCAACCGATGGAGGTCTTAATGAGGGAATAAATAATTCTTGGAGCTGGGAAGCTAGGAGGAGCTGGTAGCACACTAATGGAATTCTTAAACATCTAGATTGGGAGGAAGAATTATTTGTGATTAAAACCTCTCTAGAAAACTACCATGGGCTTCCCTGGAGGCTTAGACGATAGAGAATCCACCTGCAATACGGGAGACCTTGTCCGATCCCTGGGTTGGGAAGACCCCTTGGAGAAAAGAACGGCCAACCCACTCTAGTATTCTTGCCTGGAGAATCCCCATGGACAGGAGACCTGGCAGGCTACAGTCCACGGGGTCGCAAAGAATCGGATACCACTGAGCGACTAAGCACAGCACAGTGGCAAGGAACAACCATGGGAGTGGGGGCCGCTGTAGGGATAAAAGGTCAAGAAGTCAGAGGCTGGGGTAGTAGACAGATCATCTACACGGACACTGAAATAACAAAGAATTAGGATACAAACAGTGTTGGTGAGTGTCAAAGTACATTTAAAATCTTCAAAGAAGAGTGGAGGGATGGGGAAGGGAGGATGAGAAGTGAACTGCAGGATGACAGCAAAAAAAAAAAAAGATAAGGAGACAGCATGATTTAATGATCCAAACTACAAAGCAAGCTAGAAACCGTTAGGGAGGAGGAAAGATGACCTGGATATGACAGTGAAGAGCCACAAGGACATCTATTCTTTCTCTAGGCTCAGTAGTAAAAGGGTTTAGGAGAGAAAGCATAACTACTTAAGAGTGCTACGGAAGCAATGGGGCTAGGGTACAGCCAACTTTCTTTTAAGAGTCAGAAGGCGAAGCCAACGTTCTAGAAGAAGTTAAGGTTCTGAGAGACTTTATAAAGATAGCAAGTTTTAATAGAATGCAGATGTTTTAAGAGTTGGGAAGGACAGGAAAAGTGTCAGATTCGTGGATGCAAACAGCTATATGGAGATGAGAATCTGGATAGTGAGAAAAGACCACACAATCTTGGGCTTTTTAGTATAACTGCTAACACAGGAATAAAGCACACAACCAGAAAACTAATACAAAATAAAAATGGGAGAAGACACAATACAGTACGAGCTAGAGGTTACAGGCCAAAAGCCAGTGACTTACACCTGTTTTCTAAAAGCTGTTCAAAGAAATGAAACAGAAAAGGTACAAAATTACTGCCTATGATACCTAGCTAGAATACAAGGTAGGCAGACAAAATGACAAAATTAAAAAGAGAATACAAAATAGCAAACTAAAATTAATTTTTTCTATCAAATCAGTACTCTAGACTTAATGATGATTTTTAAAAACAGCTACCACTAGATGCATCATGTGATGAACTACTTAAGTATTTTTTCCTCAAAAAGCAAATCAAACATTTCCAAATATAGTAGAAGAAGGCTTAAAGAAAAAAGAGAAAGCAATTCACACATAAAATAATAAATAAAGACTTGGGTCAAGTTAAATACATTGTATTAAAGTAAAAACATAGCCTCCTTTATCTAGTGCTTCACTTTTGAAGAAATATGGAAAACATTAATTAAACTAGGCCACTTAAAATTATGCCCATGTTGGCCCATTAGAAAAAACTAACCAAAAACAGATAGAAATTCACCAAACATTAAAGGATGATCAGAACCAACACAATATAAAAGTTATGAAACAGCACTCTAAAATATAAACTTCTCATAATTTATTAGCCTGCAGTATACAGTAGCATGGCACACTGTGTTTTTAAAATTTATACTAAGTGTGTTTGATCCCTAGTCAGTAACCTGCCAAATTTTAGGCAAGAAATTGATGCCATAGTTGTGTTTAAATGGTTCACTTTGTGTATTGAAAAAAATCTTTAGAGAAAGAGGAAGAGAAAAATCAAAACAGTAAAATAAAAAAGCCAAAAGACAACACCAAATAAAGAAAATCAAACAATTCCCTTCTCTTTGGACACTGTAAAGAAGTGTATTTCAACAGCAAATTAAAAATCATAAGAGATCTGCTTATACATACTTTTGTGTGTTCATATGGAATGTCCACAGAAGGGTGGTAGCATACAATTGTCCTGGCATCAGATGTCAGAGCAAGCTCTACTTTGCTTTAAAAAAAAGAAGAATGAACGTTTCAGAGACAGGTTTATACTGTATTCAAGGCAAAATGAGTATTAGAGCTCAAATCTGTTAATCACCAATCCCTGAAGAATAAATGCCGTGTCACTGGACTGGCAAAGGAGGTACCCGTATCACAGGAGACAATTCAGACCATCCCACAAAATATGTCAATTTAACTACCACAACAACCCCATTACCCATGATTTTATCTATTATCCTTTGAATTACTTGTTTTGTTAGTTTGTTCTCCAAATCTTTGGAAGAGATCTTCATGTTCATGCATCACTATTAATAGAAATTCCTTTCCTTATCTAAAAGCTACCTTCAAAAAGCTGTAAGATTACTTGAATTATTAAAGCTGAAGATCAGCAAAATACATAATCTTCCAGGTAAAGGATCACCTGAATTTCCAATCATAAAGACTGTAGCTGAACACTTTTTCTAGATCAGCATTTCTCCAAGCGCCCTTGGCATAATGCAAAACATGTAAGATTCAATCTTTTCAGGTTCAAAAAGTGCCACCTATTATCTAGTCTTATTGCATCACTATCCTAATACTTACTAAATTTACAATTAAAACTGGTGTCAAGAGATAAGAAAATATATTTTTACTAAATTTCACAATAAAACAACTTCATGGGGCTTTCCTGGTTTCTCCAGTGATAAAAAAAAATCTGCCTGCCAATGCAGGTGACAGGGGTTTGATCCCTGGTCCGGGAGGATCCCAGATACCACGAAGCAACGAGGCCCATGCGCCACAACTATGGAAGCCCACATGCTCTAGAGCCCCGTAGCTCCAACTACTGAGTCCCCCGTGCCTAGAGCCCGTGCTCCACAAGAGAAGCCACCAAGACGAGAAGCCGGCACACAGCAGTGAAGCCCCTGCTCACTGCCACTAAAGAATGCCCAGGCAGATCAATAAAGACCCAGCAGAGCCAAAAATAAATACATAAATAAAATTATTTTTTTTTAAAAAGTAACTTAAGAAAAAAAAAATGTTGTAGCTTCTGCACATAGGACTCTGCTATAAAGGACAACATTCCATTCATATGCTACTTCTAGCTCTTAGCATACTGACTAGAACTGAATAAGTACCAAATAATTTGTGGTTAAATTAAATATTTACAATTTAGGATTATTCAATATCAACAAAAGATAAGATAAATAATTGTTTAAGCTAACGGATAAGAACTCTAAGAGAAAATCATAAAAGTAATTAACTTTTCAAAAAAACTAAAGAATACTTCAGGAAGAAAAGACAGCATTTCTATCAGCACATCTGTCTTAGAACAAATGAAGTATTCACTGAAACACAATGATAAATGATTTTTATTTAAAACATTTATAAGTCCAGACACTGGGTAAATAAGATCACTGAAATATTTTTTAAAAACAAAATTAAAGAAAGAACAATCAGAAAAGAAAGCAGAAATACCAAAACAAGAAATAAAACAATCATTTCAGACAGAGCTAAGAGACTCATTTTTTTTTTCCAACTGGATTTCAATACGTACCAATTATAGTCATCTGGAAGAGAAGAATATGTAGATTTGTGACCAACACAATATAAGGCTCCGTCTGCAAAATTCCCAAACAGTAAAATGGATTTAGTTCATTTGAGCATATGTTCTCACACAAATGTAAAGTTAGTTTTACCCATTCAACCAATATTCACTATATTCACTATGAAGCAGGGCTGTACTTGGAGCTAAGGATTCAGTAAGTTAAGATCCTGCCCTCAAAAAAGGTTCAAACCCGGCGAGAGAGGGACACGTAAACGAACAACTCCAATACAAAGATAAGCCCTGTTAGCGCAGAAGAACTGGGAGTAGAAGGGGCACACCGACAAGTCACAAAACAGGAGTATGGGTTCAAGAATATGGATATGATCTTTAGGGTGTTCTGAAGGATGAAGCAGTAAACTGGAGTTATTAGTGGATAAGTACAACGTTCCTTGCTGCTGCTAAGTCACTTCAGTTGTGTCTGACTCTGTGCGACCCCATAGATGGCAGCCCACCAGGCTCCCCCATCCCTGGGACTCTCTAGGCAAGAACACTGGAGTGGGTTGCCATTTCCTTCTCCAATGCATGACAGTGAAAAGTGAAAGGGAAGTCGCTCAGTCATGTCCGACTCTTAGCGACCCCATGGACTGAAGCCCACCAGGCTCCTCCTTCCATGGGATTTTACAGGCAAGAGGACTGGAGTGGGGTGCCATTGCCTTCTCCGACAACGTTCCTTAGAGAGGTAATAAAAAGTGCCAACAATCAAAGGAAAGAAAGAACATAAAACTTTAGTGTTGGGAATTCCCCGGCGGTCCGGTGTTTAGGACTTGGTGCATCCACTGACAGGGGCTGGGTTTGATCCCTAGTCAGGGAATTAAGATCCTTCAAGCCAGGGAGCACAGTCAAATAAATAAATAAAAACTTTAGTGCAACTGGAGTGCACAGTCCATAAAAGGGGAGTGTTTAAGTGACAAAATACAAAATAAACTTCAAAATCAACTTTTCTTAATCAAAATGCTGACATTTCCTTTTTTTTAGAATACCTGCAAATTCAAACAGAGAAGGCAATGGCACCCCACTCCAGTCCTCTTGCCTGGAAAATCCCATGGATGGAGGAGCCTGGTGGGCTACAGTCCATGGGGTCGCTAAGAGTTGGACATGACTGAGTGACTTCACTTTCACTTTTCACTTTCATGCATTGGAGAAGGAAATGGCAACCCACTCCAATGTTCTTACCTGGAGAATCCCAGGGACAGGGGAGCCTGGTGGGCTGCCGTCTATTGGGTCGCACAGAGTTGGACACGACTGAAGTGACTTAGCTGCAGCAGCAGCAAATTCAAAAGCCATATTTTTTTAACCGTTTGTAAAAGGTTTCTCTACATCCAGAGTAATGATAATTCTTTTAAATATAAAGGAAAAATGTAGTTCAGTATGGTTAAAAAAAATTCTGAATAAATCTTCTGTAGAGATCAACTTCTCTCAACTAGTCTCTTGCTCCTCAGTATGGAATGCTATCCCAACTTGGTTCAAATACCACTCATCTTTCAAAAGTCAAATGCTGCTCTTCCATGAAATTCTTTTTCCCTTTTCCCTGCCCGACAACCCCCATCACAGAAGAGCTGTCTATTCTGCATACTCCACAACCAACACTGCATACAACATTGCTATACCATCTCTGTGGTCTTTTTTTTCAATGCACCAGTTATTTACATGTATCAGAGATGTCTAAACAAAGTTGCATTTTCCATCTTTGTATACCTCTCCTTTCCCCAAGGACTGTATATACTTAAGAGTGGCAATGGCACCGCACTCCGGTACTTTTGCCTAGAAAATCCGATGGACGGAGGAGCCTGGTACGCTGCAGTCCATGGGGTCACTAGAGTTGGACACGACTGAGCGACTTCATTTCCACTTTTCACTTTCCTGCATTGGAGAAGGAAATGGCAACTCACTCCAGTACTCTTGCCTGGAGAATCCCAGGGACAGGGAAGCCTGGTGGGCTGCCGTCTATGGGGTCACACAGAATCGCACATGACTGAAGTGACTTAGCAGCAGCAGCAGCAAGAGTTCTAAATATAAATCCTTACTCGAATACATTAAAAAGTACCTTAACAAAACTCACTAGACCGTAAAAGATTCTTCAGCAAAATGTTGACCCCACAATTCCATTGATGTAAAGATAACAAAAATACAAAGAATTAGAAATATAACCTCATCTTTCAAAAGATTTATTAATTTTCATTATTTGTGCTAATACAGAAGTGTACTCATTAAGACAAACCAGAGGGTAATATAAAAATCATTTATACATATTTTATTTTCTTGTTTGACACTGTTGGGGATCTTCTTAACTATGTATGGATTAGTATTAAAAGTCATTTGTATTCTCTGAATATAAACCAGCTAAGTGATCTACATGCTTGCTGAAAGAAAGGAGGGTTGGGTGGCAGAGGAAGGACAGAGAGAATTTACCATTTTTAGGTAGGCAAGAGGGAAAACTCAAGACAACAAGACTTTCAGTTCAACAGAAACTGCAAAATTTCTACTCTGCACTTACAGACATTTGTTTGTACCCTCATGACACATACATTCTACCTTCTATTCCAGGTATTGTTTCCATAGTTGTCTATTTTAACTACGAGTCTAAATAAATTCTTAAATGAACATCCTGCTTATTACTGTGCCCCCTATCATGCTTAATAAAAAAGAAGAGACTGCTAAACTGCCTCTGAAATGTTAATTTCTGTATAATTAATACTCAAAAAAACTTATTTGACATTTTAGCAGGAGAAAAATTCTAGATATGGTTAAGTATCAGAAGTTCTAAAGGCATAATTAGGACTGATGGCAAAGTTAACGTCAATCAATCCAAAGCAACTCAATATGCCAAAAAGAATCTCCCATGAGAGTCAGTTCTCCACATCTCAAGGACTTTTTCTGTTTTATGTATATATTTATACATATACACAGTTTAACTGCATTATGATATGATCTGTAAAAGCTGATAGTCCTATTCATTTTCAAATGCTGAATTATCTTAAATTACTTCAACAAAGACAGTATAGCAGAAAGTATATTGAAAAGACACAGTTTTGACCTTAGCTCTAATTTATCAGATATGCAATTTGGTTGAGTTTCTGAGGGCCAGAGAACTCACGCTCCTTCATCTTCAGAAAGACAATATCACATGATAAGTAAATTATTGTAAAATTCAAAGTTGTAAACATCAAAAGACTTAAGGTGCTTAAAAGTTGAAAATTTTTCACAGTGGCTATATATTTCAAAAGGTTTTAAATGTTCCTTTCAGAGTACAGGAAGGCCTTTTTATTTGTGCTCGTTGAATTTTCCAATAACCGTTTGCTTTGCCTCTAATCTTTTAACATCCTTCCCTTTTGTATAAAATATCAATAGCAACAGTAATAATAATATTTTACCTTCACTAGTAATAATACAAATTGTGTAGAATAAGGGGCTTCAGGATGCAAGAGGTTAGGTAGTCCATGATTATTAGGATGACTGAGTGATGATGGAGTTATTTTCTGGGATAGCCCAACTGGTGAAGTCTACATAGACATTTTTAACTTTGCCATGGGCAGATTAACTGGTTTTCAGATTAACCTGAGTAAGGACAAACTGCTGTTTCAGGACATGGACTAGGTAAAAATTGATTAGGCCTGATTTCCCATCAGCCCTGGGGCTGAGTTCCTATCAGGGCAAAAGAGAGACTAATTGCAGCAGAGCTCTCTCCCCAAGTTCTCAACAACAAATGCTCCTAGGTAATCAAGGGCTGACTGCAGTTTTGTTTTCACTGATTTTAGTGTGTATCTGAAGACTCTTAGCAATCTCATCCTCTGTTTACTTAATTGCACTTTTATTTATATCATTTTTAACCCTCTAGTCTTCAAATAACTCTTTTCCTCTTAACTCAGTTCAGTTCACTTGCTTGGTCGTGTCTTTGCGACCCCATGAATTGCAGCACACCAGGTCTCCCTGTCCATCATCAACTCCCGGAGTTCATTCAAACTCATGTCCATCAAGTCAGTGATGCCATCCAGCCATCTCATCCTCTGTCGTCCCCTTCTCCTCCTGCCCTCAATCCCTCCCAGTATCAGAGTCTTTTCCAATGAGTCAACTCTTCACATGAGGTGGCCAAAGTATTGGAGTTTCAGCTTTAGCATCAGTCCTTCCAATAGAAATGTTCAATTACAAATGGCAGTCAACAGGAAACATGAATAAAGAGATTAAGATTGGGCAGAGATGAGTAAAAATGTTGGCTGACTAGCTAAACATGAAAAAGAAAACCTACCGTAGCATTCTAACCATGTCTGCTTTAGAAATGGGAGAATGCAGTTCACAAACAGAGGAAAAGGGAAGAGAAAAGAAGGTTGGTCAGGAAATAAGATTTTAATTGCCTGTTTATTTATATAGGTCAATGTTTTGACTATCAAACATGTATTACTAGGCTTTGAAGAAAATATTACACTGTTTCTTCAGAAAAGGAAGAAATTACATTTTTTAAAAAAATTACATAGAAAAAATACAAATACACCAAAATATTAACAATAATCATATCTGTAAGATGGAATTGTACATTTGGCCCTTATTTGCTAATTTTAAGAACTGCCAAAAAAGTAGTATATGAGGACTTCCATGGTGGCTCAGTGATAAAAAATCTGCCTGCCAATACAGGAGACATGGGTTCAATCCCTTGTTGCGGAAGATCCCACGGGCCAGGGAGCAACTAAACCCTAGCACCACAACTATTGAGCCTGTGTTCTAGAGCCCAGGAGCTTCAACTACTGAAGCCCGAGTGCCCTAGAGCCCTTGCTCCACAACAAGAAAAGCCACCTCAAGAAGAAGCCTGAGCACCGAACAAAGAGTAGCCCCTGGTCTCTGCAACTGGAGAAAAAGCCTGAGCAGCAACAAAGACCCAGCAGAGCCAAATAAATAAGTAAATAAATAAATACTTTTTTTAAAAAAAAGCAGTATGTGGAAACATAAGTAATTCAAACCAGAAAAAGTTCCTCTTTATTAGTCCTTCACTTGGCCTCAGTTAAATCCCACTTGTGGTCTACAAAGATAACTTACTTGGTCCACATCTTTAACTCTTCATTTATAAATGTTGATATACATATACAGGTCAATCATCTTTCAAATGCACAAATTAGATCATAAAATAGATACTGTCTGACATACACCCCTTTCTATATAAGGATCTTTCCACATTATACAATATGTGGAATAGATATGCCTCCTATATAATAGCAAACATATACAATAACTAAACACTGTAAATTTTCTTCAGTGAACACATATTATGATATTATAATATTTGAAAAAGTTTAAAATATCTTAACCATTAAAAAAAAACAACACCCAACTTACTTTCAACTGGAAATAAATGTTTCAACATAGTTCTGCTTGATATTGCCCATTTTACTGCTGCCAATGCCATGGTGAATCAAAATGCTTATCAGGTGGTATAAAGATGATTTGAAGAGAAACTGCTTTTAAAATCTGCTTCTAGATATAACAATCTTCACCCCTGCAAAAGCGATAAAGAAAAATCAGTGCTACCTATGATAAACTGAAGCGACACAACACACTGAACAGCACAAAATAAGATCACTACCTAAAACCATAGACACTAACGCAAAACTTTTTAAACAACTTTCCGCTTCCAGGCAATATAGGACAAAGAGCAACACCATCAGATGTTATAGTTATTTCCATTCAATGAGTGCACAGCCAATGTGTAATTACTCTTAGAAACAGTCAGTCACACATGCTACACAGAGCATTCTCCTTTCATAAAGCTAATGTGTCAGTGTACAACTTCCCAGGTACCAAAGACAAGATCTTATTACATCTCTTACAATGGTATTGTTTCTGATTAAATGAAATATTAAACAAGATGACCCAGCCGTGGCTTATTAAATATTGACTTAGAGAAACACACATAAACATCCTATCCTAAAGCCCCGAATAAAATTTCGCCCTCTTATATATGTATGAGATTTCTAGCTTTCCAAGGTGCTTTCACTACCATTCATCTTACTCTCATATTAATCATGGGAAGTATCTTTATTTTGATTCATGAATTAATTAAAGTACAAAATTTAAATAACTTGCTTCCAAGAGCTTCAGAGTCAATCATTTACAAACCGGGAAAGTTTGGGCGAGTCATTAAGCAATCCTCCCTGTCCCTTCCACGGTAAAACGCGGGGAAACAACTCCAGGCTGCTGTGAATAAATGACATACATCATTCGTTTGCAACTGACTATTCGATGACTATTCCCCACACCCCCATCCCTGCACAGTGATAACACCGTACTTTATCAATCTTAGTTGCTAAACTATGCAGATGACTCCTTGCACGGTCAGTACATTAGCACTGACATCCCTGAGTTCCTTTCTACAGTTTACAACCCATTTTCCTATACATTATATGCTCTTTCACAAGTGTAGAAGTTAGGCATCTCCACTTAAAAAACTAAGAACCTAGGCTCAGAGAAGTCAAATGGTTTGTCCGCCCACTTTACCGCTGCTTAATAGGTGGTATGGAGGAAACGCAAACCCCTATCTTGTAACTACGAACTGAGGAACAGAACGTTTTAAACGACATTCTCTCTGAAACCCAGGGATCAGATTATTCACCTCAAAGAGAATTCAGAGGGTATATCCCTTGGCTTGGAATTCAACTCTGAAGAATACAGGGTTGCGGGGAGCCTGAGAGGGGCTGAGGTTTGAGAAATAGGCTATCAGAACTAGCACCTTTCACCTGGAGCGTAGCTCCCACAGGAAGCGAGAGGACACACGCCAGCCCTTCTGCAAGACAGACTGAGTCTGGTAATGCCAGAGGCTTTATCCTGCCGTAGGATAGGACATAGGAGACCTCAACACTTGCCAATAAGCCTCTGGGCCCGCCGAGCTTCTAGGGACCCCTAGACGGGAAAAGGACAGGGCAGCAGTTACCTGAACTGCTGCTCACCGCGAAGCCGCCATCTTGCCTCAGTCCCGGCTCTAGACGGCACAACTCCACGCGCCTTCCTGGCCCGCGGGGCACTCTGGGAAATGTAGTCTCCGCCGGAAGGAGCCCATAGTGCCGGGGTTGGGGGTGCGCGACGACGGCGGGTGTGGAGCGGGGATTCATCCAGCCTGCTCCCGGGTTTAGTTGCAGCAGTTCGCCAGCAAGTTTACTAGCACTATCTCCAAAAACAAATTCACTGTTCCCCAGTCATATCCTTAAGAAAGTAACAAACACTGTCTTTTTTAAGTTTATACCAATAATCGGAGCAACTTGAGATCCATCCTCGGATGAATTAGGTTTCCTACGGAAAGAGACATTTCAGAGAAGCATTGAAGGAGTAGTGGCGTTGGATTTAATGTTTGACATGGGGAAGCGGGGCAACCCTTCAACCTAAAAGCCCAGCATTATGTTTTGAGAACGGTGCTGGTTATTTATTATGAGAGGAAGACGTGCAGAATCCTGAACCTTGCCTTGTATCTTAGAGGGAAGAAAAGGCCACGCTATAATGTCTTTCCGGACTATGCTGTAGGGGAAGACAGGGAGGAGAAACAGATTGGAAGGAACGATCAATGGACTCGTCAAACATTCACTGTGCAGAGCTGAAGAGAGACGAATCAAAGACGATTCCACAGGACACGTCTCAATGGCTGTGAGCCGAGTGGGAACCACTGACCAACAGGGAGGCTCAGGGGGGCGAAGAAAGGTTCACAAAGCTGAGACCAGAAAAGAAACCAGCCATGGGCCTGTGCACATAAGGAGTGAGTGTAGAAAAAAAAAAGAAAAGTACCCAGAACCTAGCCAGGAAATTCCAACGTTTAGCGGTCCCGTGGAGGAGGACAGCCAGCAAGGGCCTCTCAGAAGCAGCTGGAGAGAGGCAGTGTGAAAACCAATACTACACAGTCTGAGAGTGTGTCAGGAAGAGTTTCATAAATGTAGAGTTCAGTGTCAGCAGTTTTAAAACTAATTTCCAACATGCTAACATTTTGATGTGTAATCTTGCACTTTTTGTCTTTTTGTGTATCTGTACTATGATAGTAGCTAACAGTTATCAGACACATTATGTGTACTGTTTTAAAATCCTGTGGCCAGTAATGGAGCTGAGACATGAACCTGCCAGCCTGATTCTTCTTCAGTCTCCCTCTCTTTCACACAAACACATTATGTTTAGTTTTTCTTTTATTACTGTTAATATATTCATACATATATCAATAAACACACATACATGCACCCTAGACTATCTTTTCTAATATACCTTTATTCCACTTACCTGTGTATCATGAAAATCTTTCCTACAAACACCTTAAATATTGTCACTTTCAAACTGCAAGCCTCCTGGAAATCATCAGGACTTATTTAGATGATCAGAGATTCTCATAGTATAAAGTTTTTTCATTATTAGTTGCTTTTATGCAACTCCTAAATTTTAAATTTATTCTACTGCACTCATTCATTCTACAAATATTTATTGAGCACTTATTAGATGTACCAAACACCTGAATAACAGTCTATGTATTTAGAGATTTCACATCAAGTGGGAACTGCAGAAAGTAAATGTATAATTGTATAAGTAATTTATTATCATTGTCTTGAGTGCCTTGGAAAAAATGCTGTGAAACATATAACTATTGGTTATGAGCATATTAAATTACATATGTTTAATAGCATTGATAAATGATCCCACCAGAAACCATAAGAAATTTACACCCAAAACTGTTAAGTTCTTTCTCCCTTTCCTCCATATTAATAGAACCCCTAATCTTTGACTGAGTATACATCTATTCTGAATTTTAAAATCTACATTTCCCAGCCTCCCTTTCAAACATAGGAGTGGTCATGTGACTTAAGTGCTGGCCAATGAGATATATGGACCGAACAGAAGCAGAAGATATTAAGAGGTAGCAAGGATACACAGAAGAACGATACAAAAAAGATCTTCATGACCCAGACAACCATGATGGTGTGATCACTCACCTACAGCCAGACATCCTGGAGTGCACGGTCAAGTGGGCCGTAGGAAGGAAGCATCACTATGTATCAACAAGGCTAATGGAGGTTATGGAATTCCAGCTGAGCTATTTCAAATCCTAAAAGATGATGCTGTTGAAGTGCTGCACTCAATATGCCAGAAAATTTGAAAAATTCGGCAGTGGCCACAGGACTGGAAAATGTCAATTTTCACTCCAACCCCAAAGAAAGGCAATGCCTAACAATGTTCAAACTACCATAGAATTGCACTCATTTCAAATGCTTACCAGGTAATGTTCAAAATCCTTCAAGCTAGTCTTCAACAGTACATGAACTGAAACCTTCCAGATGTACAAGTTGGATTTAGAAAAGGCAGACAAACCAGAGGTCAAGTTGCCAAAATCCATTGCATCATTGAAAAGCAAGAGAATTCCAGAAAAACATCTACTTCATTGGCTATAATCTTTGACTGTGGCTCACAACAAACTGGAAAATTCTTCAAGAGATGGGAATACCAGACCACCTGACCTGCCTCCTGAGACATATGTACACAGGTCAAGAAGCAACAGTTAGAACTGGACATGGAACAACAGACTGGTTCCAAATTGGGAAAGGAGTACATCAAGGCTGTGTATTATCACCCTGCTTATTTGATTTATATGCAGAGTACATCATGAGAAATGTCCATCTGGATGAAGCACAAGCTGGAACCAAGATTTCTGGGAGAAATATCAATAACCTCAGATATGCAGATGACACCACCCTTGTGGCAGAAAGTGAAGAAGAACTAAAGAACCTCTTGAAGAAAGTGAAAGAGGAGAGTGAAACAGCTGGCTTAAACTCAACATTCAAAAATCTAAGATCATGGCATCTGGTCCCATCACTTCATGGCAAATAGATGCGGAAACAATGTAAACAGTGACAGACTTTATTTTTTGGGGCTCCAAAATCACTGTGCATGGTGACTGCAGCTAGGGAATTAAAAGACGCTTGCTCCTTAGAAGAAAAGCTATGACAAACCTAGACAGCATATTGAAAAGCAGAGGCATTACTTTGCTGACAAAGGTCTGTCTAGCCAAAGCTATGGTTTTTCCAGTAGTCATGTATGGATGTGAGAGTTGGACCATAAAGAAGGCTCAGCACCAGAGAACTGATGCTTTCAAACTGTGGTGTCGGAGAAGACTCTTGGGAGTTCCCTGGACTGCAAGAAGATCAAACCAGTCAACCCTAAAGGAAATCAGTCCTGAATATTCAGTGGAAAGACTGATGCTGAAGCTGAAACTCCAGTACTTTGGCCACCTGATGCTAAGAGCTGACTCACTGGAAAAAACCCTGATGCCAGGAAAGATTGAGGGCAGGAGGAGAAGGGGTCGACAGAGGATGAGATAGTTGTATGGCATCACTGGCTCAATGAACATGAGTTTGAGCAAGCTCCGGAGATGGTGAAGGACAGGGAAACCTGACATGCTGCAGTCTGTGGGGTCGAAAAGAGTCGAACACATGAGCAACTGAACAATAACAATGAGATGTAAGCAAATGTGCCTTTGCTGCTGCTGCTGCTGCTAAGTCGCTTCAGTCGTGTCTGACTCTGTGTGACCCCAGAGACGGCAGCCCACCAGGGTCCCCCATCCCTGGGATTCTCCAGGCAAGAACACTGGAGTGGGTTGCCATTTCCTTTGGGTCTTCCCAAATGCTTTGCAAAGTACCTGACACATAGTAAAGCACTCAATCAGTACTAGCAATAATTTTACCTTGTAGGTGGTTAATAAATACTTGTGTAATAAATTTTTATGAATACCTTACCCAAAGAGATTACCTACTTCTTAGACATTGAAATGTAATCCTTCCCTTTTGACTGTCAGGAATAATCCAATGAATGCAATTAAAATTTAGAAAATGACTTCGTCTAAAATGGAAAATAATGATTTCTAGCTTTAAGTTGGTATATCACTTAGTCTCAGAAGAAAGCAAATGACATACTCAGCTGGTATCATTCTGAGCAGTTTATTTACAGAGGAATTCTTTAAGGAGGTATCAGTGGAATCACTCGAAGCAGTAGTAGTATAACCTGGGCTTGGTACTATTGGCTGTTCCTTCCAGATCAGAAGGAATAAACAGGGGGAGCAGTTCCTAGACTCCAGGAGAGAATCCTGTAGTTGGCTACCTGGAGGAGAGTTTGTCAGCTGTTGAAGGGCATCGCCAGCCTGATGTGACCTTGCCAGGAACAATCCAGGGTAATAATTACTCTGACTTCTCTATCCTTTCCCTCTCCAATCTCCTGCAAGGGCTTGTCACTGGCCCAAACCAAACAGAAACCAGAGATGAAAGAACCCCCTCCATGCAGCGTTGTCTAATCAGGTTAACTTCCAGGAGAAGACAGTGGATGAGGGGGAAGAGTGGATTTGGAAAAGTGAAAGGGAAGTTCTTGGCACCATGTCAGAGTAAGTGTCCTTGGCATGTTTTTGGTGCTCTGACTGTAAAGCCAGAGATTGGTAATCCAATTTAATGTTATTTAAATATAAACAGTATGATCCTCCAGTTTTAATGGAATAGGAGAAGAATTCTGGATAGCTTTGAGCAGTAATACTGTCATTGAATATGTTGATAAATCAAATAGTGAAATCAAATAAGTGAAACAACTTGGGTAGGAGATTGGAGGCTCACATCACACTGATAAATTAGGTAATAGGTGTAACATGAATTCAGGTAACACTCCATTTGGAGGGTATGGGTGGCAACCATAAGAGGGGGCTCTGCTTCTCCTTCCAGGTCGTGTGGAAGAAGATCCTGGAAGACTGCACTTCCAGACCTCACCCTCACAATCAGCCTAGAAGACATCTCAAATTGCTTGTGTAGGTTACCCCAAGGTACTTGGGGGTTACTTGTTTCCTTCAGTTTTTGAGTGACTTTTAGCTCCTCAGAGAATTTGGAACGAAGTGTAGAAACGACATAAATCAAACACACCTATGGACTTCCCTGGTGGTACCATGGATAGGAAGCTGCCTGCCAATGCAGGGGACAAGGGTTCGATCCCTGGTCCGGGAGGATCCCACATGCCACTGAGCAACTAAACCCGAGCACCACAGGGTCTGAGCTTGCATGCCCTAGAGCCTGTGTTCCACAAGAGGAGTCATTGCAATGAGAAGCCTGTGCACCACAACGGAAAGGAGTACCCGCTCATTGCATCTAGAAAAAGCCCATGAAACGAAGACCTAGCACAACCAAAAATAAATAATTAAATGAATGAATCAAACCCACCGTGTAGTTTATTTTCCAGTTAGGGTTGAGAACATAATACATTCACAAACAAGTATCTTCTGTGTTTATATTGAAGTATTTAGAATATATAAGAGAATTTGGACTATTAAATTTGCTTTGTGGCCTGATAAATTAGCTTTGATTCTAATTTTTAAAAACTTTTTATTACAGAAAATTTCAAACACATACAAAATTAGAAATAGAAGTATAACAAACCACCACACACCCCTCATTTGGCTTCAACAGTTATCAGCTCATGGGCAATTTTGTTTCATCTATGCTCCCACCATGTACTTTTCCCTACATTATTTTGAAGCAAATCTCAAGTAGCCTATTATTTCATCTATAAATATCTCAGTGCATCTGTTTACTAAGTCACTTCAGCTGTGTCCCACTCTTTGTGACCCTATGGACTGTAGCCTGCCAGGCTCCTCTGTCCATGAGATTCTCCAGGCAAGAACACTGGAGTGGATTGCCATGCCCTCCTCCAGGGGATCTTCCCTACCTCCAGGGATCGAACCCACATCTCTTCTGTCTCCTGCATTGGCAGGTGGGTTCAACATGCAACTTTCCAAATGGTTCATGAATGTCATATTTTCTATTGAGTTTGCTTGTTTGATCAGATCCAAATTAGATCCACACTTTTCAATTGCTTAATATCAGGTTTTAAGTCCCTTGCATTTAAGAGTTCCTTCCCCATTTGTCTTTCTCTTTTTTCCTTGCACTTCTCTGGTAAAGAAACAAAGTGTTTGTCTGGTAGAGATTCCCACAATCTGGGTTTTGGTGAGTACATCTTGGAGCAAACTTTAACATGTTTCCAAGTCTCTTGTGTTTTCTGTAAATTGTGATTCCAATTTGAACTTTTCATTAGGTGACTGATCTAGGCTTATGATTCTATGTTGAAAAGTGTGAAATAATTATATTGTTTGGAAGCAGTGTTAGAATACTTAATAGATGATTCACTGTATTTAAATTGTTTTTAATTTATAAGAATTATTTAGATGTTTGGGAATGTTTACCTATCCGAAAATTGAAGGGCTGCACAAGAAAATTGAGTATGTTAAATTTACAGGTGCAACTTAAAAGTTCAAATGTAGGTATTTAATTTTCTTTTATGGAAAGTTTCCTTAAAAGAGTTTTATTTTAGTTGCTAGTCTAATAAGCAGAATAATATTTGTAAATTGAACTTAAGGAAAAACTAGACTTTACTCTCATTTCAGTAAACTGAATGTTAATTAAAACAATGCTACTTAAACTAATCTATGGATAATCTCCTTGTGCAGTAAAGCTACCTCAAAAACACCAAAAATGCTCTTATTGGTATAAAGATGTTTTTGTCCTCTACTTTCCAAAATTATACTCAAACAACAAAACAGAGGTGAATGGCAAGAGATGCAAGAATGGCACCTGATTGAGCAGACCAAGTCTCAAACAATTGGTGTCACCACCTATTCAGGAAGAGGGGGTGAGGAAAGGGCTGAACGCTGATAATATTTGAAAGTCAGTATAAGGTGCAATTAGATCCAAGTCTCCCATACACATCAGCCCACCCTGGTCAGAAATGGGCATCTGAATCTGAGAAGCTCTGGACTCAGGAGCACCACACGCGGAGGAGGGCATGGGAGAAGCGCCCAACAAGAAACTGGTGAGTGAGTGCCCAGGTTCCCGTCCTTGTGCAGCTCCGGAATGTCAGCACCCTTTGTATTTTGAGCCTGGTCTGCAGCCTTCCCTGTGACCGTATGAACCACCAGATGTCCTCCCAATAAATTCCTTATCTGTTAGTTGGAGTCAGTTTCTATGCCTGCACCCAGAAACCCTGGGCATGTGGGATCTTAGTGCCCCAACCAGGGATTGAACACGCACCATCTCAGTGGAAGCACAGAGGCTTAACCACTGGCCCGCCAGGCAAGTCCTCTATCTTGCTCATAAAAAAAAAAAAAACAACAAAAAACAGTTCCTAGGGTGGACCTAATACGTCGTAATAGGTAGAGAATGAAGGAAAGCAGGAAGAGGTGATACGTGCTGCTAGACACATAGCAAGTAAGAACATGGGTGGGTAAAAAGGCAACATGACATCAGTGACAAGGCAACAAGGTGTGAAAATGATAGAGAGAACACAGGTATGATGGATCACGGGATTTTCAGAGCGATGATGAGATCGTCCCGACTGTGGGCTGAGGTTGCCTTTGGGAAGCCGAGATAGAAAGCAAGCAGGAGGTTAAGAAAATGTCAGTTGGTTTTGTGATTAGAAGGTAACAGGAGTAAGTTTTCTAATTGGTGAATTTAAAATAAAGAACTGGGTCCTCTCAGCTGTCTCTTTCCCGCTTCTCTTTCTCTACCTCCCTCCTTTTCCCCTCTGGTTTTCCTTTCTCCTTCTCTCTTTCTTCCTCCTTTCTTTCTCTTCTTCCTTTCTTTCCCCCCAGCCTGTCTTCTGTTCTTATGCCTGCCCATCTCCTCTGCCTTGGTTTAAGGGGCCTGCAGTTGCCTGACGGTACTAAACAATTGGGTGGCTACGCCCGCAAGTGGGAAGCAGGTTGGGGAACTATTAATAAGCTCAAAGTACTGCAGACTTAGAGTTGTTTTCTTCCATTAACTTTACTAGTAATGAAGGCAATGTTTTGGTCTCCATCTCTTTCAACGGGTTATAATTTCAGGAACCTAAGTTAGGTTTTATTTATTGGCTTCCTCAAAACCCAACAATCTGGAATACTGAACACCTGGACCACCTTAAAACCCCAACAATCTGGAATATCTAACACTTGAACCAAGTGACTTAGAACAGATAAGAGGAAAGATATGGGTATTGGACCAAAAGGAATTAGAAAAACAGAAGTATAAATCAAGGTTGGTCTTATAACTGTTTTGCTTTCTGGAGCAGATCAGATAATACTGGACAGCTTTGGACCTCTCAGTGGTATCCAGGGAGCTTGTTAAAATCACAGGCGCCTGTGACTTGCACTCAAGATCTTGGGCGGGGCTCCTGCACCTGTGTGTTTCACCAGCCCCTGAGGTGATTAGCACTCCAAAGTTTGAAAACCTCTGCTTCAGAGTATATTACAACCCAAATTATTGTACTGGAAAGCAAAACAAAGTTTTCAAAACACTTCTAATCATGCTGGAAGCAGGCCAGCAGTTTTCTGCAGAAAGAGAGAGACACGAGTGAGAAGCATTTGAGACGTCAGTAGGACTGGAGAGAGATCAGTGATGGGTGGAGGAAGAAAGGTGATGGGAGTGTTCTGACGAGAAGCCTGGGCAGGGCACACCGGGGGAGAAGATGTGGGGAAAGAGCTTAGGCTGGGTAGGCTGAGTAAGCGGTCACAGGTGGAGTCATCTCGGGCAACTATTCTCTGGGGAACCTGGAAGAGTGACGCACGGAGGCCCGGGGAAAAGCCTTGCTCTCAGAGCTGTTCCAGTCAGGCTTCTGGCCAACCCTCGAGTCACCATCCTCTGGAATCTTGTTTCCACTGGGAACTGGCCCAAAGAGAGGAATACCCTCCTTCATCCAGAATTAACGAGGGGCTAATGTCTCCAGGGGTGCATGCACTTAAAGCTTCCTGTGGGTAAGATGGCATTCAAAAATGCTTGGTAAAGCATCAGGTGGTGAAAAAAGGCCAGTCTTATTACCCTGATCCTCTTAGGTCTCATCTTTCCAGAGTCTTTCCACCTTGAGATAGTGCTCCTATGACCCTGGGTGACCTCACTGGGTTCCTTCTCACAGGCTGGCATTGTGTGGGCTAACACTTTGTAAGTGCTCAGCTATTTATGTTGAAGTCACAAATATGAACTGGCAGGGTTTTTTTTTTTTTTCTTTTCTAAAATCAGTGTGTAGCCATTTCTTCCTCCCCCACCCACTTCCTCCCCGAGTCAGTGTTCACGAACCCTTTTCTCACAGATACTTCTGTCTTGATCGCCCACGAAACAGTTTTCTTATTTGTTAAGAAACAAAAAGTGTATTGCCAACAAATACTTCTGCATGAAGACTATTGCTCATAATGGAAACAGGACCTCTGTTAAAGGTGACCGATCTATCATTTTCCAAACTGATCTACTCTGTCTTTAAAAAGCATGAGACAGTTTGTGAAAGAAAAAACAAAACAAAACAACTCTGTTGTCCTCCAGGAAGTCAACTTGAAAAGTTTAGGGATGAACATCAATATCCTGTGTTTTCTGTAAGCAATCACTTATGGATGAGGAATTTAGGCAGCCGTTCTCAAACAGGTGCTTATCTTCAACCTGAACTCATGGATTAATTTCCTTGACCAGTTCTTTTTGGGAGGTCTGATGCAGATCTAGCCCTGAGCTAGGTCCCAGGGATCCAGAGATGCCCAAGATAGAGAAGATCCATGACTCTGAGGAGCTCAGGTATAAATGTCCTAAGACATTACCTGCAGGGTAGATAGTACATATGTTTCTGCTATTATGGCAACCCACTTCAGTATTCTTGCCTGGAAAATTCCGTGGACAGAGGAACCTGGTGAGCTACATGGGTCACAAAGAGTCAGACACGACTGACTTAGCAGGCTGCAGTGAACGTCTGAAATATCGGTGGGAGGGGTGGGGAAGGAACAGGAAGCACTAAAATAGTATTTTGAGGAGTAAGAATTTCAGTAGAACAGGAGTCCTCTAAATTCTCCAACACAGCATTCTTAGGCCCTCTTCCCTGTATTATAGTGGAAAGGCCCTTGGAGTTTGAGTTCTGAAAGGAGCAGAGCCTGGGGGAAAAAATATATATATATATATACAAAAAAAAAAAAAAAACCTGGACAAGAAGAAGGTCTGATGAAGAGCCAAAAAAAGACTAACTAGCTAAGAGTTCTGCCTAGCACTGTTCACTTTAGTGAGGCTATTTGGTTGTTCTTATTTATTCAATACAATGGACTGGCAGTTTTTGAATTTTGAGTACATGATATCATTCTTTCTCTTTCTTTTTTTAAAATTAGTTTTCCTTTTTTTTTCTTTAGTTGTATATCATTCTTTTTTATGTATATATTTATTTGGCTATATCAGGTCTTAGCTGCAGCACGAAAGATATTTGTTGCACCATGTGGGATATTTCGCTGCGGCACACAGCTAGTCTCTCTAGTTGTGGCTCAGGGGCTCACTAGTTGTGGCGCATGGGCTTAGTTGCTCCTTGGCATGTAGGACTTAGTTCTGCAAGCAGGAATAGAACCTGTGTCCCCTGCATTGCAAGGCAGCTTCTCAACCACTGAACCACCTGGGAAGTCCCTGTGATATCATTCTTGGACAGCATGTAAAGAACTTTGAACACCTTTTAGATGCTTGAAATTAGTGAATTGGATTATTTTATGTTTGGAATAGGTAACACATTCAAAATCCAAAGGTTCAGTTTAGTTCAGTTCAGTCGCTCAGTCCTGTCCAACTCTTTGCGACCTCGTGGAATACAGCATGCCAGGCTTCCCTGTCTATCATAGAATAAAAGTCTGTTTTACTATTGTTCTCCGGCTGTTTTGCAGATAACCTTATTTTATTTTTTCTGTATTTTATGGCTATAGTAAGATTCTTAACCAGCTTTCTAAGCTGAGAATAAACACTGCATCTCAGCCCTGTGGCAACCTGTCCTTCTAAAATATATCCTGTTCTACAGGACTTACATAAACCAGAAGTTTGGAGTTTATTTTCCAGATGAGTATAGTGTGAGCTGTTCTCAAAGGGGAAAAAAAAGGGTAAAGACATTTATATACATATATATATATATATATATATATATGCATACATGCTAAGAAGCTTCAGTCGTGTCCAACTCTTTGTGACCCTGTGGACTGTAGCCCACCAGGCTCCTCTGTACATGGGATTCTCCAGGCAAGAATACTGGAGTGGGTTGCCATTTGCCATGCCCTCTCCAGGGAATCCTTCAGACCCAGGAATTGTCTCCTGTGTCTCTTGCATTGCAGGCAGATTCTTTGCTGCTGAGCCACTGGGGTATTATATTTTATATATATAATATTTATCTAAGAGAATTTCATGCCATCAAACCTATCTTGGCCAAACAAGCTATACTGACAAGTTTTAAAAGAACTGGTTTCCTGGGCTACCCTGGTGGTCCAGTGGTTAGGAATCTGGACATGGGTTTGATCCCTGGTTTGAGAACTAAGATCCCACGTGCTGCTGGGCAACTAAGTCGGTGCATCACAAATACTGAGCCTGTGTCTAGAACCTGTGTCAAAGCAACAAGAGAAGCCATGGCAATAAGAAGCCCAAGCAACGCAACTAGAGAAAGGCTGCACGCAGCAGTGAAGACCCAGCACAGCCAAAAATACAAAAGAGCTAGTTGCTTAAAGTGCTTTACAAAAAAACCTGCTTTCCTATAGAAAACTATACACGGTCCTCATCAAGACTACAAAAATAATAGCCCTATATGTTATGAAGTGTTCTAAGTACTTAATATGTATATTTGTATATCACTGAACTTTCACAATAAGCACATGAAGTACACCTTCTAGGTGAAGCAAAGATCAGACAAGCAAATTGTTTTCAAATCTAGGTGGGGCTTCAGTGCCCTCACTCTTAATCTCCACGACTCTCATTATCCATTCTGATACAGAATAGTCAAAAGAAGTCACTGGCAACATTTTGCTGTTTATTCAAAATCTTTCATTCTCAAATTTTAGGATCTATCAACATTACCCACGATGTTTACATGCAGAGTTCCAGGCCTCAGCACTGACCTAGAAAATTAGCATCTCTGGCAAAGGGCTCCCGGAATGCTATTTTAACCAGCGTTGTGGATGATTCTAAGGCAGGTGGCTTGTAAACACGTTGTGACAAATATACCTGTGGCAGTTTGTGTTTCTCAAAGTTGGTCACAGTCGTATTTTCTATCATATGTATACCCTGCTAGTTTCTAGAATATGCCGTTCTTCTTTGAAGAGAGGGGGACCATGTCCCCTAGCTTTCAAACTGGGTGGGTTTTTATGACGAGAAGTCAATGAGTAGATTATGGCGGGAGTGATGCTACCTGATTTCCAAGGCTAGGTCAAAAAAAAAGGCGATTCAGCTTCCACTTTTGCCTGCTAGAACACTCGTTCTTGGAACCCAGCCACCAGGCAGTGAGGAAGCCCAGGTTTTTCCAGGGAGAGGCCCATTTGGAGCAGGACTAACAGCTCGTACCAACTTGCCTGCTGTGTGAGCCACCCTGGAAGTGCTTCTGGTTCAGTCAAGCTACCCAAGCTGACACAGCATGTAGAGAGATGTGCCTTCCCTGCCAAGCCCTGCCCAAATTGCAGATTCAAGAACTAAATAAATGATTATTGTCCTTTTCAGCACTAAATTGAAGCTGATTTTTTATGCACTAGATAACTGGACTAGAACCCTTCTAATCCCATATTCACTCTGCCTTTCTTCCTATCAAGGTGGGTTCCTGGACCTCTCTGAAATATTCTGCCAGTATCTCTGTCCAGTGTCATTTACTTTCCCAAATTCTTCTAATGACAGAACTACTCATTTCAGAGTTCTAGATATTCAAAGTTCTCATTACTGCCTTTGAGGCTTGGTTTCTCATCTAAAAAACAACAGTAATAAGACAGCCTACCTTATACACTTTATCATTAAATGAGATAGTCCATGTAATCATTCAGCATCACGCTAATGACATTTTCTCTTGTTATTCTTACTAGGTTTCTTGCATTTATATTCTCTATTCTTTAATGCACTGATTTTTTTTTTCCTTACAGCTCAATGCAGTTCGCAGGCTTTCTAGGCCTGGCATGCTCCCCTGACCAAGTCAGATTCTTCTTCATCCTTAAGGATGCCACTTCTCCTTTGAGGAGCCTTCTCTGACTTCTCAAGCAATTAACGTCTCTCTGTGTTCAAATAACATCTTGAAGGAACCTCTACTATGTCCTTAACGCACTGAATTGTAATTGTTGACTTGTCTCTATTCTCCACTGTACTCTTCAGTTCTTGGGAGGCAGGGTCAGCCTCTTTGTATCCTCATCCACTAACACAGCACCGGACACTTTTTAAGTTACCGTCTACTGTCTGTGCTACTGGGCGAGGAAATTCCGTAGCTAAGTAGTTAAGGGGTCCATGTTTTGGCAGATCTGCCTCGGAACGAAACTTCCCACACAACCTGGGGAAAAGGGAATGTCTCTGAGCCTCATTTGTAAAGTGGAGGAAGCACCTTAAGGTTGCTATGATGAAAAAGTAAAATAATACCGCATAAAGTCCATCACATAGCAAGCAATCAATCATCAGGGTGTTACGAAATGGTTCCCCAACAATCCGATTTTCGGGTACCCTCACTTTAATCCTTTAGCACCCCAGCACTCTAAGGGTAATCCTTCTTTTAGGGATTACTCTCTAATCCTCCACTCCTAGGTCATTCCTCCAGCGATTCAATCGGCAAGTCAACTGCTAGGGCCAGGCATTCAGAAACCATTCTTATTCCCCTCCCCCAACTCTCTCCAAATCCTTTTCTTTTAGCTTTCCTAGGACTAAGGGGTGTACCGAAAAGCCTCGACTTATGCAAAATTTAGGCACCAAAATTCTGGCTAGAGTTTCACTGGAAAACTTTAGAGACCCTACTTGGGAGTTTCGGTGTTTCGCTTCCCTTTGAGGAAGGAGCCCGCGATCAATTTGACCTGTCTTTTGCCCACCGCCAGCCCAGACCGCGCGCAATGCAGTAACGTTGAAAGAGCCAACGAACGGATGAATGGGCTACGTCGGTGGCCAGGCCTCTGTTACGTCGCCCAGTGGCGCGGGCCTGGCCGCGGATAAGAGGCCTGCGGGGCGCGGACCACTCAGTGCCACCAGCGAGCGGCAGGATCGGCCACGAGCGCCGGAGCTCCGCGCCGCCCCGTGCCGCCTCCCCCAAGTCCCTGCCCCGCCGCGGCGCGTCACTTCCGCCACCCCGAGGCCGGGGTTGGGGCGGGGAACGCGGGGGAGGGGGCCAGGTCTGAGGGAAGCCCGCCCGCGCCCGAGCAGGAACTACATTTCCCGAGGGGCCTTGGCGGCGGCGGCAGCGGAGGCGGGCGCGGCAACGTCCCCCGGAAGTGGAGCCTGGGACTTCCACTCGTGCGTGAGGCGAGCGGAGCCGGAGACGAGACCAGAGGCCGAACTCGGGATCTGACAAGATGGCCGGGCTGCCCCGCAGGATTATCAAGGTAACCGCCTGGGCCTCCCGCCTCTGTTCTTGCCCTGTCGGCGTACTGGGCGGCTCGGCCCCTCGCTTTCTCCGGCCCGCGGCCCGCGGCAGGGGGCCCCAGGCAGCGCGGAGAGGGTTTGGGATGCGGCGGCGAGGGAAGTCGGGTGCTGGGGAGGGGGCGCCGGGGAGACTTCCGGCCGCAGTGGGGTAGCCGGGTGGCGGCGATCGGGGGCCCCCAGGAGGCTCCCCCGCGAGCGGGGAAGGCCTGGCCCGCGCCTGGGCGGAGGGTGGGGCTGCGGTGTTGCGGGACTCTGGTTTTGGGCGCGGGCCTCCGCGGCCTCTCGGACCACCCCAGAATAGAGGCCGCGGGCGCGCGGGAATCGCGGCGGGGCCCGGACTCCGGGCAGGGGTTGTGGCCCGACGCGGTCACTCGGCCTCGGAGCCCAGTCTCGGCCGGGGCGGGAGTGCAGGGGTGCGGTAGTCGCAGGTTCAGAATGAATGAACCGGGAGGGTGAGGCCGGGCGGGGCCCTGTGCCTCAGGAGGCGGCTCCGGGAGGGCCGCGAGTCCTGCAGCGCCCGGCACATGCTCGCCCCTTGCTGCTGGGGTCCAGGGACGTGGGGGCTCCGCGCCCCACCGCCCTCGCTTCCGCGATCTCCTTTGCTTTAAATGCGTTTCCGTTCGTTATCTCAGCGAAGTGATTTTACTCTGCTTGGCAAACTCTTCGAGAGCTGTTTCTGTTTGGAGGAAATAGTTTTAACGCGAGACCGGGCGGGAATTGGGGGAGAGAGGTATGGGGGACCTTGTGAAATTTTGGCCTCTGGATTTCCTGCACTTTTTAAAAATCGTTTTTTGGTTTCTTATGAATATATACTTTGACAAGTACGAATAGAACCGTAGAAAATTCATCTTGGTTTTGTAAGTTCTTTACAGAAACATCAAATGCTCAGATGTGAAATGTTCCTTGAAGTCCACGAAGACAAAACCTTGAGAATTTTTGGTCATTTTTAATGAAGGAAATTAGTTGAACCTCTGTGTTGCTCACTATGCGAGTTCAAGTGCCTAAATTGCAAAAGCATTTGCTGGCTATAACCTGGTGAACGTGTATTTAACTTGTCGTTAAAGTTTGGGGGAAGATGCAAGCTAAGTGAAGTGATAGGCCTGTTGAAGGATGATGTATTTGTGTAGTGTTCCTGCAGTTGCAGTGAAATATATCTGAGATGGGGTGTCTCTGACCTAAAGGTTCTTGATTTAGAGAAATACGACGTGTTTTGTAAGGTAGAAAGTCTTACTAGAAAGTACAGAAGTAGGACAGATTGTCATTGTGCTCTGGAGTCTGAATGATACGACCCTTCATAGTGTTGCATAAAACAAACCTTCATTTGTTGTATTAAGGATTTGTCTTCGACTCTGTCCAAGGCAGTTTAATGGCTGTGTGCTTTGGAGGGTACTTACGATGTGGTTTTATATGTAATATAATCGCATGGCCGCAATGGTCATGTTTATGGAGGCTCCAGTTGAATATGAGGGATGGAGGATAGGGTTATACACTAAATATCCTTGGAGTTTTATTTACTGTTATTCAGGTTATCGACTAGGTACACAGTGCACATTGACATTCAAGATAACTCTCAAAAATACATAATGAACTAAATACTTTACATATATTTTTCCATTTTTGCTTAAGGTTGGATATATTCTGCAATAATATGAAAGCCTTGGATGGGAAAAATAAATTCTGTGGGACTTTGTATATGAACTTACAGATAGGACTTGAAGCAATAAGTTGAAGGCTTGGTGATAACATCTCTAGTGAAAGTTTACTTGGTTTGGATTTTATCTTGCAAGAGGTGGTTTTACTTCAATGCCATTTATAGCAAAAGGAACTGTTTTCTCCTGTTTCTAGGATGGATTGAACCATGCTTATATTATGTAGGCTTTTATTTTTTATATCAGAATTAAGAAGTTTGCCTGTTTTCTGTCAACTACAATACAGGGTTCTATGTGGAATATAATGGTGGTGGCAGTGGGGTAGCACTGCTGTCCTGAATGATGGGAACATAGTGTCTCTCATTGGCCAGTGTGATGCTTTCTGCCTCAAAAAGGGCATTATTTACATTTGCAAAAGACTTCAACCACTTGGTACCTGCAGAAATCTTGTGAAGTGAACGATACTGTTTTAGGGCCTAGAAACCCATTCAAAGGACTTTTCCTAGGGCTTTTCAAGGCTGGCAGAGGAGGCAGAACTTGGATCTTGACCCAGTGTGACCTTCCCCTGCCTCTTGTTATTGTGAAATGACATAATACACGTAAAAGTACCTTAACAACTGTAACTATACACATAAAGATGATTTTTTAAATTACTCTTCACCCAGTTGCTATTACAGTTAAATTCCCATTTCTTATCCAGCAGCAAATTCTGTAGGCTCTATTTTTCAAATCTCAGATAGTAAAGAGTCTATCTGCAATGTGGGAGACCTGGGTTTGATCCTTGGGTTGGGAAGATCCGCTGGAGAAGGAAATGGCAACCCACTCCAGTATTCTTGCCTGGAAAACCCCATGGATGGAGAAGCCTGGTGGGCTACAGTCCATGGGATTGCAAAGAGTTGGACATGACTGAGTGACTAACACACACACACACACCCACACCCACACCCACTCCTGAATCAGATATGTTTTCCTCTCTCTGAAACCACTATTCAGTTCCATCATTTGTTGCCTGGCCTACTGTATTGATCTTTTAAACAGCAGCTAGTGTTACTTTTAAAAATATAAATCTAGTCATTCTCCCACTCAGAACTCCGCAGAGGTTTTTCATTGTGTTTCCTCCTAGCTACAAGGCTCTCCATGCATCTGGGATCTACCTCCCTCTGAGACCATGTCCTGCATTTCTCTCCTTGGGTCACCCCATTGCAGCCATCCTGCTGCTTTGCTGTACCCTGAACAGTAAGAGGCTCTGCATGTTCAGTCACAGGGCTTTCCTTCTGTTTATCCCATTGCTTACTTTGCCGTATTACTCGGTTCTCGACTTACATGTCCTGTCCTCAGAGAGGTGTACCTAAACTGTCCTAAAACTGGGTCCTCCCTCCTCCCCCGTGCTGCTGCTGCTGCTAAGTCGCTTCAGTCGTGTCGAACTCTGTGTGACCCCATAGATGGAAGCCCACCAGGCTCCCCTGTCCCTGGGATTTTCCAGGCAAGAACACTGGAGTGGGTTGCCATTTCCTTCTCCAATGCATGAAAGTGGAAAGTGAAAGTAAAGTCGCTCAGTTGTGTCC
>NW_011494705.1:909912-943532 GCF_000754665.1 Bison bison bison
ACAGGGAGTGGGTTGCCATTTCCTTCTCCAATGCATGAAAGTGAAAAGGGAAAGTGAAGTTGCTCAGTAGTGTCCGACTCTTAGCGACCCCATGGACTGCAGCCTACCAGGCTCCTCCATCCATGGGATTTTCCAGGCAAGAGTACTGCAGTGGGGTGCCATTTCCTCCCCTGTAATTGCTCTTTATCCCCTGTTTCCTCTTTCCTGTGTAGCACTCGTCATTACTCAAAGTTTCCTCTTTGTCTCTTCTGCTGCTGCTAAGTCGCTTCAGTCGTGTCGAACTCTGTGTGACCCCATAGATGGAAGCCCACCAGGCTCCCCTGTCCCTGGGATTCTCCAGGCAAGAACTGGAGTGGGTTGCCATTTCCTTCTCCAATGCATGAAAGTGGAAAGTGAAAGTAAAGTCGCTCAGTTGTGTCCAACTCTTAGCAGCCCCATGGACCGCAGCCTACCAGGCTCCTCCGTCCGTGGGATTTTCCAGGCAGGAGTACTGGAGTGGGGTGCCATTGCCTTCTCCGTCTCCATGAAACTCCATGAAGGCAGGAGTTTGCTCAGATCCCTCCAACACATCTACAGATCTAATGCCTAGACTTTGAAATACTGATTGAATGAATGCTATTCAGTCTCTTTGGAAGAAAACTTTAGGAGAGTTATTCTATATAATTTATTGTTACTGCCTAGTAGATTCTATCTGAATTGATGTCTGAGCTGAAAGTTTCTAATTCTACCCATAAGATTCATTAAAAACAAAATAAATCAGTCTTTTGTTGACTAGGAAATACATGGAGCACTTTTGAAAAGTTCTGAAGGATACGTAGAGGAAAATTAAGACTCATCTGTTATTCAGCATTCTAGTTCCCCTCCCCAGACAACCACAACTTTTATTGTATGTTTTTCCTGAAAGACCAGAGAGACTTAGCGAGTCTGTGTTAGGCCTGTTCCCCTCCTCCCCAAACAAATGGGCTTCCCAGGTGGCACTATTGGTATAGAACCCACCTGCCAAGAGGAGGTCATGACAACCCACTTCAGTATTCTTGCCTGGAGAATTCATGGACAAAGGAGCCTGGCAGGCTACGTACAATAGGATTGCAGAGTCTGACACAACTGAAGCGACTTAGCACACACACATCAAGTAAATACTATATCTTAATTCCTCCCTTTGCCCCTAAATAGATCTTTGAGGTGACTAGTTTTTTGTAAAGGACTGCTTTGTGAAACCTTGTGGTTAGATCTTAATTTTACTAATTGCATATTGATAACTTCTAGATTGTTCCCTGTCTTTTGCTATACAGACTGCTGTGATGTAGTCTTACACAGTGATATTTTGCAAATATATGAGTTATACTAAATCTTGGTAGTTACGTGTTTAGCTTGAATTATAGAATTTGCTTTTCTTTCCTCTTTTTTTCCTGGGCTAAACGTCTTTTAGTCTATATAAAAATGACAGAGCAATTAAAGCTTAAAGTCACATAGGGTGAAAGCTCCCTTCCTTAATCTATCTGTCATAAAGAAGCAGAGTTGGAAACAGATAAAAGAGATCTGTAGTTGCGGCTTGGTTAAAAACAAATTTATGTTTTACATGTTACATTGACAGAATGATATTCCTTTAATTTTCTTCTCAAAATTAATCATGAAATAAATAAAATATAGCCTAAGCTAATAGTTACTAACTTACTCAAGGAGTTGACTTACTTGATTAAAACCTAGCTAACCAACCTTCTGAGATTAGAGTTTAATCAGTTTTTCCTACAATTTGTTTTTCTGTTTCATGAGGTTTAGTTTCAAATTCTTAAAAATGTAATTTGAAACTAAAGAGAACTCAAGACTCAGTACAATATCAGATTTCTTAAAAATGTAATCTGATGTTGTACTGAGTCTTGAGTTCTGTTTTTTATTTTAATTTTTATTTTGAAAAAATAGGGTTTTTGTCACTAAAAGTGATAGATATTTTAATATCATTTGATATGTATTTTAGTACATAAGGTAGTTTTTAGTAAGTAATTCAGAAAACCAACCCCTTTTTTATGTCCTGAAAATCTTTGGCTGATAATGTGTTTTTTTCCCATTTAAGAAAAAAAAAAGGCATGAAAAACTTACCAAGATCTGAACCTGCACTTGTTATAAATTGTAATAAAAACATTTTTAGGAAGCATATAACCCCATATAGTAAAAATATGAGTAGAAACAGTGTGGTTTTTAGCTCTTGTGGTGGTGGTTCCAATTTAAGAATCAGGTGTATTTTTTGCATATGACTTCTGGGGATTCAGGTTCTTGACAAGCTTATTTGTGAACTCCCTCAGGCTCCATGGATTCCAGGTTGGAGTCCCTGAACTGCTTTTGGTGATGATTAAACTTTCAGGCTGTATGGATATTGTTTAATATACTACCTGATGTTTTGATTATGGAATGTAGGCATAATTGAAAGTAGGTTAAAAATAGCAGTCGAGTTTTTTTTAAGCTCCTCTTTGTCATGCACTTTGTTCAGCCCAGATTGATCAGCTCTCACACAACAGAAATTGAGTTTTGTCAAATTATTAAGTACTTCCTGAGTAACCAGCATTCTAAATAATTGTATCAGAAATATTTCTCATTTGCTTTGTAGAGGTTCTGAGTTTTTTCCACACTTGTGATGACTTCCAGCTATATACAGTAGAGAACATTATCCTTCTACTTCTCCAACGAGGAGACTGTAGGCCAAAGAAGTTGGATGACTAAGATTCCTGGCTGGCAAGTTAGTATTTTTACTTTTTTCCCTGTGCTGTCACTAGTGATTTGTTTTACCTGTGTGTAAATGGATTTAGGAAGAAAATAACTTTCCTGCCTTGGATTCAAGTAGTATGGATTCTGAACAGCCATTTGAGTCTGAGTTATGGATGCATAAACAGTGAGGAATACATAGCAGAACCAAGGAAATGAGGATGGCATTCAGCAGGGGCTTTGGACATTACAGTTCTAGTCAGCCCTGTTCTCATGTGGCTGCTTAATGTTACATGATTTTACTTGTGAAAACCAAAGTGGATCTGAAAGGCACAGTGTATGTAGCAGTGTTACATTAAGAAATAAGGATTCTTTTTTTCCCCCCGTATTAAAGATTTCTTCTTGGTTTATTTGCAAATGTAATATAGGACATCAGTGTGGATTTACAAATTAGGAGATGAAAAATAGGGATTCAGTTAACTTCAGTTAAAATCTTAGCAGCTTTTTAATATGCTTCCCAGGTGAAGTTTTTTTGTTTTTGGTCTTTTTAATATTAAGTAGTCATCTTTGATTTGTAGATTACGTAGGATGTAGGATCACCATAGTCTTAAGAGAGTGAGATCTGTGGCCCTGGCATTTCTGGTGACAGAAACTATTAAATGTGTGGTTGGAAGAACTGGGGAACTGGGAATCTACAGAAAGAATTCTTCATTATCTAGTTTTTCAAGAGCTGCACCACACCTTTGGGGTGTTGTATGTTTGTTAAAATTCTGGATGTAGCTATTGTAAAATCCCCTGAGGATATTTAGGAATAGACATTTTTATAATTTGGAGCTGGCCTGTAACTCAGATGTTTCTGAATAATTAGAATTTGGCTGTAATTTGAAGTACATTTAGGTACTGATTTCAGAATCTAATGTTGACATATTTTGCCTTTTTTTTTTTTTAATTGACTATTTTGTCTTCATATTTTCAAATTCCTTTAGTAGTAGTCTTGCCTGGGAAATCCCATGGGCAGAGGAGCCTGGGGGGTTACAGTCCACGGGGTCGCAGAGTCAGACCTGACTGACACGACTTAGCATGGGATAGCGTTAGTTTTCAGTGCTGTCACAATATGCCAGTATCAGAGGTTTGGTCTGTTTTGGGCAAATCGGTTTTTGTTTTTAAGAGTCTTACAATCCAGTGATTGAAGGCTCTGTAGTCTAGAAAAATACTAGAAAGAAAGGCAATAAATGTTATCTTTGTGTCTGGAGACTATGGGTGCTTTTTATTTCTTCATAGCTTTCTAAGATTCCTTTGTAGTTTACACTAAGGAAAGTTGTTGCTGTAAAGTCAGTGTGTTTTTAGTGACCTTTAAGGGTCATTGGGATTACCATCCCCTTTACCCTCTTACCCTGTTGTTCAGTCACCGTGTTGTTCAGTTGCTCTGTCGTGTCTGACTCTTTGCAATCCCATGGATTGCAGCATGCCAGGCTTCCCTTTCTTTCACGATCTCCTCGAGTTTGCTCAGACTCATGTCCATTGAGTCGATGATGCCATCCACCCATCTCATCCTCTCTTACCCCCTTCTGCCCTCAATATTTCCCAGCATCAGGGTCTTTTCAAAGAAGTTGGCTCTTTGCATTAGGTGGCCAAAGTATTGGAGCTTCAGCTTCAGTCCTGATGAATATTCAGGGTTGATTTCCTTTCGGATTAACTGGTTTGATCTCCTTCCTGTCCAAGGGACTCTAAAGAGTCTCTCCAGCACCGCAGTTGGAAAGCATCAATTCTTTTCACTCAGCCTTCTTTATGGTCCCAACTCTCACATCCATATGTGACTACTGGAAAAATCATAGCTTTGGTTATATGGACCTTTGTTTATGTCGGCAAAGTAATGCCTCTACTTTTTAATATGCTGTCTAGGTTTGTCATAGCTTTTCTTCTAAGGAGCAAGTATCTTTTAATTTCATGGCTGCAGTCACCATCTGCAGTGATTTTGGAGCCCAGGAAAATAAACTCTGTCACTCTTTCCATTTTTTTCCCCATCTGTTTGCCATGAGGTGATGGGACCGGATGCTATAATCTTAGTTTTTTGAATGTTCGGTTTTAAGCCAGCTCTTTCACCTTCATCAAGAGGCTCTTTCGTTCCTCTTTGCTTTCTGCCATTAGAGTGGTGTCATCAGCATATCTGAGGTTATTGATATTTCTTCCAGCAATCTGGATTCCAGCTTGAGCTTCATAATGCAAAATTCAGACTTAAATTGGAGAAAAGTAGGGAAAACCGCTTGGCCATTCAAGTGTGGCCTAAATCAAATCCCTTATACACTGGAAGTGACAAATAGATTCAAGGGATTAGATCTAATAGAGTGCCTGAAGAACTGTGGACGGAGGTTCGTAATGTTGTAGAGGAGGCGGTGATCAAAACCATCCCCAAGAAAACGAAATGTAAAAAGGCAGAATGGTTGTCTGAGGAGGGCTTACGAATAGCTGAGAAAAGAAATGAACGGCGAAAGAGAGAAGGAAAGATACACCCATCTGAATGCAGCCTTCTTAAGTGAACAGTGCAAAGAAGCAGAGGAAAACAATAGAATGGAAAAGACAAGAGAGCTCCTCAAGAAAATTAGAGATACCCCTTACCATTGGACAGTGGCAAAAGTGGCTGTAGTAAGCTAGAAAGAGCCCAAGGCCAAAGTTCAGTCTTCTATAACCTTGTGATTTGTCTGCCTTCTTATTATCCATTCATAAAACATTAAATTTAAACATTAAGTTCAATTAAATGGATGTTTATTGACTGCATAGTATGTATTCACTAAACCAGGTAAACAAGACAAGTATCCTTGTCTGCTGAAACAGTTGTGAAACAAGAAATTACTGTGAGGTGTGTTATGAAAGAAGGAAAACCTGGAGTATACCATGGTCAGAGGAAAGGCATCTGCTGAGGAATGCTTTTAAACGTGAAGAGGAGGAGGAAGAGAGTGGACGCAGGGAATAGCAAATACGAATACTGGAAGGGGAGAGACAGGACGAATGTACAATAGATTGCAGAAGTCCAGTGTGGGTGGTGGGTAGTGCCTTATGTAGTTCAGTTAGGGGCCTTTGCGTGAGTCCTGTTCAGTACTGCAGTTTGCCTCGAGATGGAATGCCTCTCTGGGGCGGCAGGTCTTCTCCTGCTCTCCTGGGCCCCTGGATCTGGGGGCGTCTGGGGTTCCAGTGAGAGGGAACTACAGAGCAGATGGGGAAATACATTTGAGGTGTCACTGCCTCAGACCGTAACCTCTCCAGTGTGTTTGAAACAAGATGTTTTTTATTCAGTAAGCCTAAAAATAGATTGTCTTATACTCATTTACATATTAAATTGAATTTTGTGTTTTCCACTCAAGGGAGGGTATATACCTACTTAATTTCCTCACTGCCTCAGAGAGACTAAGGAAAAGTACTTTCCAGTAAAATTCCCCCGGCACTTGCACATACTGTTATTCTTGCTTGGGCTTTAAAGAAGTCATTTCTTTTCATAGTGGATGGCACAGTGATTGACAGCTATAAAGCTTTTGAAGTCTTTTACCTTGGTTATAAAAGAGCTATCCCCATTAGGTGATAACCGCTGCCCCCCCAACCCCCCACCCACTGTGAAGTACTGTCTACCCTGTCTTTATTGCTGTAGTTCAGATAAGGGTTAAACTAAAAGTGTTGCAATCTCAATTCAGGTTCCTGCCACTGACTGTGATTAGAAATCAGAACACTTGGCCAGACCTTGTCTATTTCTTATCAGAATCTTTTTCCCGTTTAACTGGGCGGGTTGCTGATGTATTGAGTGGTAGGAACTAGAAGATATTTTCTGTGAAGACTTGTTTATAATCTGAGCAGTTAGTTTATGGTTGTGCATCAGAACTATTTGGGCATTTATAAATTAAACAGTTGTCAGCCCCAGCTTGTTTTTTGTTATGTTTTGTCTTAAGCTCTCCAGATGATTTTGTAGGGTGTACCTTGCAGAAACAGTGGCCTTGCATGTGCTTGGCTTCAGTGCAAAGGTAGGTAGAATGTGGTGGAATTAAAATCACATGTAAAGCTACCTTCTCATATATAGAAAACAGGCATCAGTGAGGACGTTGAAGACTGACATTCTGAGACCCCTCCAGATTGGTATAGGGAAAGAGGTTTTTAGGGGGGTGACATTGGAGCTGAATTTTGAAAGATAAGGGGAAAAGTGGAGTGTGGGGAGAAGAATGTTATTCCAGGTTAGATATACCAAACTCTAGGAAGACACTTGAGCAGTGCTAAAACCGTAACGTGAGTCAGCACTTACTCGCTTGGCCTACAGACACTTCATATGCAGTCTTTTAATTTGAAGTTTTTTTTTCCTTTAGAAGTGTAGTTTATGGATTTATAGTCATTTACTAAAAATCCAATTAATATAGTAATACAGAATGTACATACTAAAAATAATCAAGTAATATGGATAATTATTTCCCCTTTACTTTCTTTTACTATTCTGATTTCCACTTTGTAGATAAAAATGAATATGAATATGAAAACTTACTGAATATGAAAGGAAAACCAAATGCTTCCATTTTTTGATGTACAAATCACATCATAAAATTCATTCTTTTAAAATGTATAATTCTGTGTTTTTAACATATTCACAAAGTTGTGCAGCTATCAACACTATCTAACTACAGAACTTTTTCATCACCTGAAAAAAGAAACCCTCCATCTTCAGCAGTTCTCTCTCCTTACTCCCTCAGCCCCTGGCCACCACTTAGCCACTTTCTGTCTCTATGTATTCACGTATTCTGGGCATTTCATATACATGGAATCACATAATATGGTTTTGGTGTGTGAGCATGTTTTCAAGGTTAATCCATATTGTAGTATGTATCAATACTTTATTCCCTTAAAAACTTTTTTGGGGGGCTGTTTTTCTAAATAAATACTTTAAAGAAATTAAATGTTGAATGAAGCAAAGCAGAAGTTTTAAATCTGTTGGTTTCCATAAAACTAATCACATTTGAAATCTGCATTGCTCTAGAAAATTTAAGAAATTTCTTTAGCCTTGTGAGCCATTATTATTTTTAAATTGTCGGTGGGCAGTAAATTTTTGCTTTAAAGACTGAATTTCGGGAATTCGGTGGTGGCCCAGGGGTTAGGACTCAGCACTCTCACTGCTGAGTGGCTGGAATCCACTGCCTCATTCAGCCCTTGGTCAGGGAATTAGGGTCCTGTAAGCCTAGCAGAGAAGCCAGGAAAAAAAAAAAGAAAAATTGGATTTTATCGCTGGATACTGAGAAATTTGAGCCAATTCTGGTAAATAATGAGTAAGAACCCAGCATTGACTTTTATTTTTGTCTCAAGGATTAAGAAACTATGTGACCTTGGCTGAGTCAGTTTCCCTGGACCTCCATTATATCTAATTCCTTTTTTAAAACTTTTCATTGAGAAGAAGCTATGATCATTTAATCCTGGAACTGGTTTTCCTTTTTGGCTTTTAAATTGGTCCTTAAGCAGTTCTCAAAAAAAAAAAAAAAAGGCACAACTGCTGAGTAGTAGCAGTATTCTGAAATTTTATATAGCTTTCTAGTATAATTAATAAGAAGGCCTTTGTCCTGGGTTTCAGGTGTCTCCAGTTGCCTACCAAGTCTACTTAGATGTCTTGAAGACGTTTTAAAATCAATTTTTATTTTACAGTGGAATATATTCATTTTGCTGTTACCCCTCCCTTGCATCAGTACTTCCAGTGTTTCTTTTCTTTATTAATTACGTTAACATTAACTGAGTTGCCTGCCATTTACTTCTCTCCCCACCCCCTTAGACATTCAGTTTGTTACTAAGCCAGTGGATTGAACCGTAGAAATTCCTCTGCTTCTCCTAACCTATTCCTGTTTCTCATCCTTTCAATTATCTTTGTATGTGGGCTCTTACCCGCTCCTGTACTTTTTTTTTTGCATTAATCAGAGAACTCATCTATCTTCACTTACACACACACGTGTGCATACTCTCTCTCACTCTCTTCATTTTCCACCTTGCCACATTATTCTAAAAACACCCAGTGTGATCATGGTGAACTTAGGCTCGAGTCATATTCCTTGACTTGGCAGGTAAGGCTTTTTCACAACTTGGTCTTTTCTTCATTGGCGTTTCTTTCCTTGTCTCCCCTCTCCCATACAACTTCTGATACTGATGGTATTTACAAGTTAAAATGATATATTTTGTAACTTTTGAATTATGCCACCTTGGCAAGAGAACATCCTTCGTATGAAGTGTTACTGCCCAGCATTCTGTGTTGGTTGAGTTTGGGTTATTTTCTTTCCTCTCTTCTTAGAGAATCTTGACTGTAGTCATCTTGGTTATATTCCTAGCATCCAGTATATTGTGGTTTAGAAACTAGCATACTATTTTCCAAATGAAAAGAAAAGCAGGCATTAATTGCAGTCGTTTGCTTTATTTTCTAGGATCCTATAAAGGCACTCTAGGAAACAAGTGTCCTATTGTTAATTGAGTCATCGTAGTGAAAAAATGTTTTTAACTTTTGACAAATAAAAATTGTAAGTATTTAAAGTGTATGAGGTGATGTTTTGATGTATGTACACATTGTGAGATGATTACCACAAGCTAACATCTGTCCTTACCTTTGTTGTTTTTGTTCTGGTGGTCAGAATACTTAGTAGCAAATTTCAAGTATACCATGTATTAACTATAGTCAGCTGTTGTACATTAGGTCACAGGAACTTATCTTCTGAAAGTTTATATCCTTTTGATCATATCTTCTCTTTCCCTCCTCCTCACAGACTCTGATAACCACCCTTCTAATCTGTTACAAGTTTTACTTTAAACAAATTTTTTTTAAGATTCTGCATATAAGTGACACCATGCCTTTCTGTGTCTGGCTTGTCACACTTAGCATTGTATCCCTGGGTTCATCCACATTGTTACAAATGGCAAGATTTCTTTCTTTTTTACAACTGGTGAAAAGATAATTTGTTCTCTGTAATCAGACAAATACAGTATTTGACACTACTTGGGTCAGAGTTTTGAGTGCCTTTTATATGCTTATGTTTTATTTTACATTCTTTTTTTGGCTACACCATGCAGCTTGTTTCCAACCAGGGATTGAACCTGTGTCCTCTGCAGCGGAAGCCTGGAGTCTTAAACACCAGACCACCAGAAAAGTTCCCCATGTATACTTCTGAAAATGCCTGCCCTCATGGTTCCTGCACAGATACACTAGCCTTTTGTTTTCTGCTGCTTAATTGATAATAGTGGGTTAGTTGTAACCGGGCCATAAGCAGGTGGTGCAGAAGCCCAGCGTCACCGCCCGTTGTTGCAGGGATTGCACCAGCAGGTCTCTACTGTATTAGTATGCAGTGGGGCTTGGATAGCCAGGAAGCTAGTCCTCATCCGTGAGCAGGCTTTCACTCCTTAAGCCTCTCAGGTAGGACTTTACAATGCAGGTGTTGAGGTTTACCATCTTCTGAGGTGGTGAAGTGGTAAAGAATCCACCTACCAATGCTAGAGACGCCAGAGACAACAAGGGTTTGATCCCTGGGTCAGAAAGGTCCCTCGGAGTAGGAAATGGCAATCTGCTCCAGTATCTCTGCCTGGAAAATCTCATGGACAGATGAGCCTGACGGGCTACAGTCCATGGGGGTCACATGGATTGGAAGTGACTGAGTGACTGAGCACGTGTGTGCACGCACATACACACACACGCACACATATAATGAAAGAAGAAAATAGAACTTGCACATGTTTCCTCTTTTATAACAATTTTAATGTTTTAAGAGTACACACATATACTCCTTTACTGGAAAGTGTTTACTTGATTAGTTCATTTGGATCATCAGGCCAATTAGGGTTATATATTTATGTAAATTATGACCAGTGTATGTTAATATTTTAAACATTAAGAGTATTAGTATGCTGAGTATCAACTGTGTTCCTTATACTGATTGTTGACAGGTATCTCTGTTGTTTATGGCAGATTAAAACAAATACTTGAGATAACTTTTTCTGCTTGGTACATATCAGCTACTTCATTTTGCTGTTAGTTGGCATGTGTAGTCAGAATGTTTTAATTAAAATATTTGATTTTAGTATATAAACACACTAACATTCATTTTTATAAAAAGATCGTGTCTCCCCCCACCCCCCCACCCCCAACACACACCTATTTTTTTATTTAATTTTTGGGCCTCTTCGTGTGGCATGTGGGATTAGTTCCCAGACCAGGGTTGCAACCCACACCCCCAGTGGTGGAGGCGTGGAGTCTCAACCACTGGACTACCAGCAAGTACCAGAGATTGTGTCTTTTAAAGCCCCCTTGGATACATGTTGCAATCCAAGTCCAAAGATTCATGTTATAATTATAAAATTGTAGGTGTTTTACATGATCATACTATTTATTCTGTCATTTATATTATAGAGTTAATCATACAACTTCTGTTGGAAAACAGGGTTAATCATACAACTTCTGTTGGAAAACAGGTGTCTTGAAAAAAATGTGATTGTGAACTACAGAAATGTTGCCTATTTTGCTCAGTATCAAGAGGCTTATTGTTCTCACATCTACTGAAAATGATTTATAGTGAAAGTGAGAAAGATTGAGATGGGATATTTGTATCCTCTGGCAGGAAAATCACTTTCCTTAATATTGATGTGTGCAGCATGCTTTTTTCTTTAGATTATTTTTGACGCCCAAATGTGTGAAGTTGTTACCTCAAAGTATTACCAAGCTGTATACAGAATTGCTGGACCCTAAATCTTTAATCAGGGTACTGGAGGTTACCTGGCTGGGGAGAAGCTGGCTGTATAGTCGTTGGGAGTTCTCCCATGATTGTGAAATTTTGTTTGGGTCATTCACACTTGGGTGTGGCTTACTTTGAGCATATTATCAGATTGTTTTCTAAAGAGCATCTAGCTGAGGTCCTCTGCTTTGAAAGGAGAGGAAGGGTGGGTCTTAGTTGGTACAGGGTTGGTCCTGACTTCTGTGAAACTCACTTTGATACCAATATATCACCTTTGAGTCCTGAGTTTGATTATTTTCTCCTTATTGGATGTGGGCACTGTGGCTTCCGCCAGTGTCAAGTGGAGGGGCTCCCAGACACCTGGGGACTGAGGTGCTTGTGTGGGCAGCTCTAGACTTGGCATTTCCTTAACTGGCACCGCTGCCCTCCTGCTTCTTAGCTGTCCTTTGTGTCTTGCGGAGTGTGGAGGGTCAGGGGGTGGAGTGGTACCAGGCAGTGTGCAGGCTGGGCTCGTCCGTTGCTCTGGCAGTTCTGTGGATGCCTGCGAGCTGTCACACGTATCAGGTTGTTTCTTAGGTGACTAAAGGATGAAAAGATGTTTCAAGGGACTGTGGATGTAGCAGCTATAGGACACACACACTGTGCTAGAGCAAATTGAAGGTATATTTTCTGTTTGTATCTCTGATACCTGAGAAGGAAATGACACCCCACTCCAGTGTTCTTGCCTAGAGAATTCCATGGACAGAGGAGCCTGGTGGGCCATAGTCCATGGAGTCGCAAGAGTTGGACATGACTTATCTACTAAATCATCATCATCATCACACCTTTTAGTTATAAACTCCTTGTCATTCTCCTAAGTCTGGGGTCAAAAACAAGTTGAGGTTATTAAAATTTAGCCACTGAGAGAAGGACCCCCAGCTGGAATCCAGAACTCTAAAGAGAGTCTAGCCCTCTGATGTGGGTTCCAGGGGGATGCTCTGACAATCAAACTGGTTCTTTGGGCTGGAGGGCCATCTTTGTGGCATCAGGAATCATGTTCTTTTTTTTTTTTTTAATTTTAATTGGAGGCTAATTACTTTACAATATTGTATTGGTTTTGCCATACATCAACATGAATCTGCCACGGGTGTACACGTGCTCCCCATCCTGAACCACCCCCCCCCAGTCCCTCCCTGTACCATCCCTCTGGGTCATCCCAGTGCACCAGCCCCAAGCATCCTGCATTGAACCTGGACTGGCGATTTGTTTCTTATATGATATTATACATGTTTCAATGCCATTCTCCCAAATCATCCCACCCTCTTCCTCTCCCACAGAGTCCAAAAGACTGTTCTATACATCTGTGTCTCTTTTGCTGTCTTGCATTCAGGGTTATCGTTACCATCTTTCTAAATTCCATATATATGCGTTAGTATACTGTATTGGTGTTTTCCTTTCTGGCTTACTTCACTCTGTATAATAGGCTCCAGTTTCATCCACCTCATTAGAACGGATTCAAATGCATTCTTTTTAATGGCTGAATAATATTCCATTGTATATATGTACCACAGCTTTTTATCCGTTCATCTGCTGATGGACATCTAGGTTGCTTTCATGTCCTGGCTATTATAAACAGTGCTGCAATGAACATTGGGGTACACGTGTCTCTTTCAGTTCTGGTTTCCTTGGTGTGTATGCCCAGCAGTGGGATTGCTGGGTCATAAGGCAGTTCTTTTTCGAGTTTTTTAAGGAATCTCCACACTGTTCTCCATAGTGGCGGTACTAGTTTGCATTCCCACCAACAGTGTAAGAGGGTTCCCTTTTCTCCACACCCTCTCCAGCATTCACTGCTTGTAAACTTTTGGATTGCAGCCATTCTGACATGTTCTATTTAATGGCCACACTCAAGAGAATATTCTATTCTAAAAGACTCCCCGCAGAGGCTAACAGCTCCTGCCTCCTTGAAAGCACCGGATAGGAGGATGGTCCCTCTAGAGTACCAGTTCTGAGTTAATATAAGAATGCGTGGATGGAGAGGCAGGCAGCCGCACGAACAGCCACATTTCTAGAAGTTTCTAAGCAGTGCGCAGGGCAGTGGTAGAGGGAGTAGGAATGAGCAGGCGAAGGACCCGGGGTCATGGGATTATTGGGCTGGCGCAGCCAGTGGCCGGGGAGGTTCTAGTCTGTTCTGCCTCATGGCAGCTTTATGTGATCACTCTGCCTGGACCTGGAATCGGGCCGCACCAGCTGCCTCTAGACCATGGACCCGCGCAAAGTGAGCGAGCTTCGAGCCGTCATGAAAATGTGTAAGCAGGACCAGAGCGTTCTGCACACCGAGAAAATGCGCGTCCTGGGGGAGTAGGTGGAGAGCATTGGGGGTAAAATACTATCTGCTGCTCATAAAACTAAATCGGAAGAAAATACCAAGGAAGAAAAAACAGATAATAAGAAGGTGGAGGAAAACGAAAAGACAAACCCATCAAGTGAGGAAAGTGATCTAGAAATTGACAGTGAAGGTGATTGAACCAGACGCTGATGCCTCTCGGGAAATGGGAGATGAAAATGTAGAGATGACTGAGGAGATGATGGATCAGACAAATGATAAAAAAGTGGCTGCCATTGATGGCCTAAATGATGGTGGTGAACTCCAGAAAGCCATTGACTTGTTCACAGATGCCATCAAGCTAAATCCTGGTTTGGCAATTTTGTATGTCATCAAATTAAGAAGTCAAATGCTGCCATCTGAGACTGTGACAGCTATTGAAATAAATCCTGATTCAGCTCAGCCATACAAGTAAGTGGCAGGGGGAAGCACGCAGACTTCTGGGCCATTGGGAAGAAGCTGCCCATGATCTTGCCCTTGCCTGTAAGCTGGATTATGATGAAGATGCTAGTGCAGTGCTGAAGAAAGTTCAACCAAGGGCCCAGAAAATTGCTGAACATCGGAGAAAGTATGAGCGAAAACGTGAAGAGCCCAAGATCAGAGAAAGAGTAGAAAGGGTTAAGAAGGCTCGGGAAGAACATGAGAGAGCCCAGAGGGAGGAAGAAGCCAGACGACAGTCAGGTTCTCAGTATGGCTGTTTTCCAGGTGGCTTTCCTGGGGGAATGCCTGGTTATTTTCCTGGAGAAATGCCTGGAATGGGAGGGGGCATGCCTGGAATGCCGGGAAAGCCTAGGCTCAATGAAATTCTTAGTGATGCAGAAGTCCTTGCAGCCGTGCAGGATCCAGAAATTATGGTGGCCTTCCAGGATGTGACCCAGAACCCGGCAAATATGTCAAAATACCAGAGCAACCCAAAGGTTAGGAATCTCATCAGTAAATTGTTGGCCAAATTTGGAGGTCAAACATAATGCCCTTCTGACGTAAAGCACTTAATGGATGTTGCAGTGATACAAACCAGTGTACCGCTGACCTTCTCATAAAGAAAGCTGGAGTGCTTTGAAGATAATCCCTTCCCCTTTGCCCCAAATGCAGCTAAAAACATTTTACAGCGGTTTGCCGTTAGGGTATTCATTCAGATAATGTTTTCTGACTAGAAATTAAAAACTTGAAGCAATTTTTAAACCTTAAAAATATTTAAAATTAAAAAGGTGTATTAACCCCTACATTTTTCTTTACTAATCATTTTGATTTTTCCCTCTGAATTGATTAGGCAAGGAAGATACATCAGTATGGAAGATTTATTTTTCCAAGTTTGAGTGAAGTAAAGATTTGTTAGTGGGAGGCTAATACAACATTTAAATAGATAAAGTCTGAGTTGGACATACAGTTACTGAGGCATTTTGATTTGTCTTTTTAATTGCTTTGTTGTTATTATTTTAAATGATTTACTTCTGTAACTCTTGGGACCACCAGTGTTGCAGTAGGACCTGGGGAGGGACTGGAAGTATTTGGCAGGGCAGCAGCCGTCTTACTACATCTTATATCACATGTCCTCTTGTGCACATGTGTTTAAATCTTACACTGTGGTGAAGGCATGGTTTTTATAATGCTTCAGTAAAATTGGATTACTTAGTTCTGTTCTTGTCTGATATCTAAAATAAATGTTTCATATTTCCACACAAAAAAACCAAACTGGTTCTCAGTGTGGAGTAAGCTGCAGATTAGATGAATGTGCTGCTGGGATATTGGGTGATGCCTACAGGCACTTCAGGTGGGCTAGAAGCCTGGAAGAGGCAAGTCCTTTCTTGCAGTTTTAGCACCCACCTGTGTACAGAGGTTAACAGCGAGCCCCTGGAAGAGTAAAAATATGGTTTGCAAAGTCCCACCCCCAGAATCATAAGTATAGAATTTATTTCAGTTGAAAGATATTTAATCTGGCACAGATATAAATTTCCCAGTGTAGAGGTTTTAAAGACAGAAACTGACTTTCTGGTCCAGCCCTTGATAGGGAAGAGCAGGAGTCCCCTGAGATGTGGCGATATTTGGCTTGACTTGAGTCCTGCAGAGGTAGGAATTTATACAGGTTTTTAAAATGTGTGTGTATTTCTTTTGATTCTTTTTTTTGAAAGCATTATGTACTCTTTGTTCCATATCGTTAAATCCCCCACTTTGTTTAGTCAGCCCTCAAATCTCAGGAAAGACGGAACTGCATGCCTTCAAGTGGGGATTAGAGAGAGAGTATGCCAAGGGAGACAAGGTCGCCTGTCCTTGACCCTCCATCAGCCTTAAGGACACTGCTTCCTATATACTACCAGAGCAAATTAAGAGACATGTTTATTCACCTAACGTGAATGCAGAGGTGTGAAGCTCTGCTGGATGCTGAGGATTCCAGACTCTTAACTGTGATGTATGAGAAGAGCTCTTGACTATAGAGTGGCCTTTTGGTCTGTCTTGATAGGTTTCTGTGCACATTTCTGAGGATTAAATGAAACTGTATAGTATATGAACATCCAGGTCAATTTTAAGGATTAATCCAGTTGTCAATTCCTGCACCTTAGAGTTCTAACTAAATGCATCTAGCTCTCCAGTTCTTTAGGCTCTGAAAGTTCATGTCCTGCCCAAAGTTTGGCCATTTATTAGTAGTTTAACGTCTTAAGGTTTCCTTTTGTGTATGTGGTTCTGGCATTGTTCATGCTATAACCCAGACAGGGTCTTTTAGTTGCAAGCATTTTGCATGTTTAGTGATTTTTATTGAGTTAGGAGTTTAGCAGCAAATGGTGTGCCCTACCTTGTTGGCTCTTGGTTTTTCACCTCTTTTCTCATTTCTCTTGCATTGCTCCACTGCTTAGATTCTCTCGTGTCTGGTCAAATTGTGTTGCTCCTGCCCCCAAATCCTAGCAATTACTCACTCAGGCTTAGAATAAAGAACCCTGTTTCCCTAAATTAAGACCCATTTCCTTTCCTCAGTAAGCTCATGACACATACTATATAAATCAACTTTAAATTTACATACAATTACATGCACTCATTTTAAGTGTACAGCTTGAGTTTTGACAAATGTGTACAGCTATGAAACCACCATCCAAGTTAAGATTCAGAACATTCCATCACCCCAGCAGAACACTTAATTAAAAGATCATACTGTTTTGAAGTATGTTTTCAGTTTATATAGAAGGAATATTTTTCTACACTGTTAGATTTATAGCATCTTTTTCCCCATAGACTTTGCTGTGATTTAATCTTTGTTCTGAATTTTAATTAAGGATTGTCTTGATGAGACATTATTACTTTGAAAATAGGGTTATTCAAAATGCACATTCAGTTTCTTTAGGTGATTTTATTTAGTGTTCTTGTTTTTTGTTTTTGATAAGTAGTACTTGCACGTTACAAAATTCAACAAAGGGGTACTCCTTGAAAAGTGTCCACGACCTCTGTGTCCCAGTCAGCAAATTCCTTTTCTCAAAGAAGCCGTTGTTTACTTGGACAATTTAAATCAGTTATTTTATGATTTTGTAACATTTTTTTGGTTCAGATGTATTTCTACATAATATATTACTCATAATATGTTACTCATAATATATTACTCATAATAGCTCACGTTGCCAGCAGGCCCTCATTCCAGCATTTATATTCTTTAAATGTTTGATCACGTTGTTTTAGAGACTCAGGCTGTCTGGATGAAGTGGATGAATTTGACCCAGTATTACTGTACACAGGTGCTCTATCAAATAATACTTCGGCCTTAGTGTGTAAATTTGTGCCTATTTCAGTTATATTAAAATCTGAGTTGTTGTGGTCATTTTTTCCTCTGGCTAAATAGCACAGGACAAAATAAAATCTGAAATCACAGAAGAATAAAAAAAATTATATGTACTGAGTTATACTTCAGTTGGATCTCTTAAGATTATTTAACTTACAACCAAATTGATAATCTGTGAAATATTGAAATCTTTAACTTCATGTTAGTTTGGTTTCTTGAGCAATTTTATTTCAAATTCTGCCAAAAATGTTGAGGTAGAGGATGGAATCTTTAATATGTCAGCGAGTTAGTATTGAGCAAATTATCATTATTAAAATTGAGGAATGTAACTGTTGGAGCCTCATGGTTGCTAAAGGGACAAGAGAAACAAGCCTGCTTCCTCCGGTGCTTATTAGTATTTGGTCCTTTTAAGTGCACAACCTGTACAGAGGGTATCAAGGCCAGAACTTTTTAGCAGAAGTTTGAGATAGTGTGTGAAGATTGGGTTTGAAGTTTTAAACAGTCTTGTTTCTGCGTATTTCAGCCGTGTATAGCCACTGTCTGGGTTGTTAAAGCCTTGAGCCTACCATTTTTGAAAGTTAGATCTGTTCATTCATTTGGAATGTGAGACACTGTGGTGCTCAGTTTTGGGACTGTAAACCTTAGTGCGTACGTACTCAGTCGCTTCAGTCATGTCCAACTTTTTGTGACCCTGTGGACCGTAGCCCACCTGGCTTCTCTGTCCAAGGGATTCTCCAGGCAAGAATACTGGAGTGGGTTGCCATGCCCTCCTCCAGGGAATCTTACCGAGGTGGGGATTGAACCTGCGTCTCCTACGTCTCCTGCATTGGCAGGCAGGTTCTTTACCACTAGCTTCACCTGGGAAGTCTATAAACCTTAGACCTGGGCCTTGACCTGTAGGAGCTGGTGTGGCTTGGAGACTGGCAGTAGGGTGGCAGGGTGTGCCAGGGGTGCCCTTCTGGAGGAGGCGCACCCCTGCTTTGCAGCAATATTAAGTAGCATTTAGTCAGTTGCTTACCTGTTATGTGACAATTGATTTTCAAAATGGTAGAAATGCTGCTTTGTGGGCAGAATAATGTCTTAGCTTAGATCTACTTCCTAATTCTCAGGAGCTAAAGGATTTTGTCTATGTGGAGACGTGTGGTAGGAGTATAGAGTCTGGGGCCAGGCTCTCTGCACTTGATCTCTAGCCCTGCCAGATACTAGCTTGGACATCCTCACTTGACCTTTCTGCTTCTTTATCTGCTTAAATATACTAATCTTGATCTAGGGTGGTGGGGAGGGTTAGAGTACAGAAAACAGAGCCTAATGTAATTCTGAGCCTTATTTAATATTGCAGATTACTGTTTTCTGATTTTGCAAAGATACTGCCTCTCTGTAAGTCTAAAAAGAATGAACATCTTTTGTGTGGGAAAGCTATGATTGTCATTTCATGTTCAACAAAACAGATGATATTAAACATAGCTCTCTGAAGTGGGGCATAGATTTTTAAAGTAGAGCAAATGTTCATTTGTCAACAGTCGGTAGGAAAATGGGATGTTTGGGATAATCATATATTTTGATTTTATTAGAATTTTATATATATATATTGAGAGAGAGAAGAAGAGTTAATTTTGCGTGTGTTAGACAGTTCTAAACTATTTTTACAAATACTAAACTGAAGTTTTATTCTTTAACCCAGAGTGTTTAGGATCTCGCGCTGCATAACTTCACGGGGTGCCCCTCATGCAGACTGAGTGGCACGTTCTTGGAGTTGTGCAGTGTGGCACAACTTGTGAAAGGATGCTTATTCGGAGGAGGCAGAACTCTCAATATCTGATTGTTTCCTCATTTATCATACAGTTGCATGCACAGTGTGAAAAAAACTTAATTTTTCCTTTCTGGTGGTTTGGATTTCAGACAAAACTGTGTCAGTGAGACAGTTGGATTGAGAGGGCAAGTCTGGAGCAACTGTAACTTGTTTTTGTTTGCCTCACTGAAAATTTCAGCTGCTCTGCCTCCATCTGTCTTATTGTCTGTTAATATCAACAGAGGCCTTTCCTATTCGTGGAGTCCTCAAGCTTTTAGCACTTGAATTTTCCTGTGATTGCCGTGTTTGAAACCTGAAGTAACTAGTAATCAAGGAAAAGGATTGAATAGATGATGTCTAGTAGTGGTAGGGGTGTAGCTGCGAGCTGGTAGGCCGGCGGGGGAAGTGCCTATTTATGTCATTTGGTTTGCAAAGAATATTCATTATCTATAAAGCAACCAGGAAAGCACCATGCAGTGACATAATAAATCAAAAAGTGTAAACGTATTAAACTGTTTCTAAGGACTTTTATCAGAACAAATATGTGCTGGAATATTAACCAGATTTTGGTTATTAGGAGTATGGCAATTTTAAGATTTCTTTTTTTTTTTCTTTTAATGAGCAGGTGAAATAATCTTGGGGGGAAAGCAGGTACCATAAGCAACAAATTTCTTCCTTATTTAGATATTTAAGCATTGGCATAGATGCTGGGGATATAATACTGTATGCATAATACCCCTTTTCTCAACAGGAAAGATGAAATATTGAGTATTGAACAGTGATTACACAAGGTTAAAGAGTATTACAGAAGGGGACTTTCCAGTAGAAGAAAGCATACAGCAGTAAGATTTAATCCATTCCAATAATGTTCAGCCAAGTTTAGTGCTAGAGAGAACCTTTGAAATGTCTAAGGGACCACATTTTAGTAGGTGGAGGAGGTAAATGAATTTGTATGGTTTTATACAATTAGAACTGGAATTAAATTCAGATTCTTAGCTCTAAAGTTTTTTCCCTAGGAGGTACACCAGGCTGCCTAGTTGAAGTTAGCTGTCTAATGTGAAGTTAGCTCCCTCTTTAAAGGCCCTTAAACTTGGTAGTTCTTTGATAAAGAGATTACCCAGCTTCAGTGCTCTCCTCCTCTGACCCCGCTTAATTCGCAAAGATAGCTGCTTCTTAACCTCTTCACCCCCCACCCAGGCCATTAGCTCTTAACCTTCACTTTCTTTTCTAATTTAGACTTTATTTTTAGCAAGCAGTGGAAGCCAGCTTTGGCTGTTTTAATCTGCAGTAGTATTTACTGGGTTATGATATATCTAACACAGTCTTCAGGAGCGCCAAAGGGAGAGGCAGCTAGGAACAAGGCTCAGACTCACATCACTGACTTCACTGCGGACGTTGCATGCATCACACACTGCAGTGTGGTTGCTGATGCTACACTTGGCTGTCTATGGGTAACTCCTGCTGTTCCTTCCAGAAGGGATTCTTATTTCGTATCTTTAGTTTCTGAAGCACAGGTTTTGAATACGCCTGGGTCTCACATGCTGGGTTGCAAGAGAGTTAGGAAATAAGACTAAAGCTTCTGTTGAGGCAGGTGAGGATCTATGAAGGTTGGGGAGTGTAATCTCCAAATATATGGGTGTTCTAGCTGTTGGGTAAAGGAATGACATTGCTGTCAGGTAAAGGAATGACGAATGTCTTCTGTGAATCTCCTTTTGCCTTATGGTGCCAGGCAGGCCTATGTGTGACCATAGATAATTTTTCTTTTCCTGTAACAGTTACTTCAAATTTTTGCATTCTTCTCAAGCTCTCAATCTGAATATTGCACTAAGGAGGAGGAGGGGAAGGTATGAACAAATGGGGAATTTTTATCATTGCTTAATAGTGGACCAATTTATAGATAAATGGCTAAGCTTACACATACGGGCTTTAAAATGAATTTCCAACTTCAAACAATGAGTTAAAGCTTGGAGAAAGAAACCCATAGTCTAGATCATTTTTAACTTATCTGAATTTTTTGAAATGTTACAGGTTCACTGGTTTTTGCTGGTGTAGCATCACTCATAATTAGTGTTCACCATACAGGAACAGGCATTCAAAAATCTTCCCTATTTCTGTTCAGGATAAATTCAGAAGACACCCTTACACGTCCCCTCACAGAATCTTAAATATGCGAGTTTTTTTTGTTTACAGTTTATTAACAGTGCCTTAAGTGCCTTGGCCAATAGCAACCCCAGTGATGAGGTTTTACTGTTTTTCAGCCCTCCCTTCATTCAGAGTTCCAAGATACCATTCCGAAGATGGAATTCATTAAAACAGTTACGTTATTCAAATCATTAAAGGCTTATTTTTATTTTTTGTCCTACAGTCCAGGCCATAAAGTTTATGGCATCCATCAAATAAGAAATCAGGAGAAATGGAGAAATAGCTTCTATGAGTCTACTCATGTCTAATTACAGTGCTGGGTATTCAAAGGACATTTTTATCACCAAGAATTTCATGAGTGTTACATGAAGGAGTAGTTGATATCGTCTTTAACTGTGATGTCAATATTTACAAATCCTATGGAAAAAAACGAAGGGAAAAAAAAGATGGAGATGTGAAGTTTCCAGAAAACAAAGTGTCTTTAGAAACAGCCAAGAAAAAATATGCCCTGATCTAGTCCTGTTGTTCATCTAGTGTCTCTGACTCAAACCTGAACCTACTCCAAGACCTTGACATTCCCATTCTAAAATGCATCTTTAAAAGACTGACTTATGTATACTTTATGAAATTTTAAGTCAAGAACAGTGTATGCTTTATACTCAGGTTGAAATGAATTCCTGGGGTGGGAGGGGGCAACGGACTCTCTTACTCAGAGTTAGTTGATACAGTAATACTATGAGCAAAGTGAGGAATTAATACATTTGTTAGTAAGTTTGTATTTCAGAGTCACAAGAACATTTTAGAGCACAATGATTTGTGCAGTATGAGAGATAAAATGGCTTACCATATAACAGATAGTTTGAGGTCAAAATTATGTATGCCTTTCCGTCTCCAGGGGATCTTCCCAACCCAGGGATCGAACCCAGTCTCCCACATTGCAAGTGGATTCTTTACCAGCTGAGTCACCAGGGAAGCCCAAGAATACTGGAGTGGGTAGCCTATCTCTTCTCCATCAGATCTTCCCAACCTGGGAATTGAACCGGGGCCTCCTGCATTGCAGGCAGATTCTTTACCAACTAAGTTATCGGGGAAGCCAAAATTATATATGTCAGGTTTTAAATCAAATATCGCATATTTTTTTTACCTTATTTATTTCAGTAAGACTATATACTTTTTCAGTTGACAGTCCCAAAAGAAAAATAAAGGTGACATGGTTTAATTTACCTTTTTCATGAAGCACTTCTACATCACTGTGAAGCCTTCCTTAACTTCTGTGCTATTTTATTGTCATGACAAACATTTGAGATTTACTGTTGTTATACTGTAGTGGTTACTCTTTTTCCTTTTTAATTTTATTTTGGCTGTTCCAGGTCTTAGTTGCAGAGAGAGAAATCTTTGTTGCTGTGTGCATGATCAAACAGAGATCTGATGTGAGCAGAGATCTCAGATCTGCATGATCTGAGCAGAGGTCGAACCCCAGGACCCCCACTTTGGGAGCGCAGAGTCTTTGAGCCACTGGACCACCAGGGAAGTCCCTGTCAGTGGTCACTCTTGGTTCATCATTTTCCTCATGTGTAGAATGGGTGTGAGGATTAAATGAGTTAATGATACATTTCAAACATCAGGATTTGACCTAGTTTGTTTTTATTACTTGAACTTTTCTACTCTCTGTGAGTCAGGAAAGTTTACTTGATAATTGCATGGAGCCCCTGACCTCATGGAGTTTACTGACTAGTGGTCGGGAGTATAAGACACAGACTGCAGCATGTCCTCGTGCGTTTAGTGGGGAACAGTAGATGAGGGAATCAAGGAATTCAGCCTAACAGCTTTCCTTGGTGGATACACAGTTTGTTAGTAAGAATTTTCAGATTTTTGTCCACTGTCAGTGATTGGAATAATTGTACATGTCGTTCCTGGGGTGGAAGTTACTAACACAGCAGGTATGGTAATCCTTCTCATTAGCTCTGTGTGGAACCTGAGTGTGCTTGCTTTTATTCCTGGAAGAAACCTGTATTTAGCACTTAAAACTACCATTTGGTAGCTGGAATGCTCATCTTCAAATAGTGTAGGGTCCAACTAAGTTAACCAGATTATTGTGCTAGTTATAATAAGGGGAGTGGAGGTAATTAATGCACAGGAAACTGGGAGTACAGGGGAGATGCTTCCAGACTAATCAGACCTGAGGAATAAGTTGGTCAGATATACTTAGCCTTTGAAAAGTCCTTCTTTGACTCCTAAGTCTCCATTCCTTTTCACTGAACTTAACACCAAAGTATTGATCTGGTCTTGGATAGAGGAGAAAAATTAAAACAGATTTCTTGTGCAACTCATCCCATCCCATCTCTTGGGTATTACTCCAAGTAGAATGGTATTACTTTCCTAACAGTTACTTAGCAGTCTGACAGGAAGTAAAGTTTTTCAACAAAGTGTGATACCTTGGTCTAAAATCTAAGATTTAGCCCTTAGTATCCAGAGCCTTTGAAACAGTTACCTCCATTTTTCCTTTTCTGAATATACCACCTAAAAACAAGTATGTGGGAGTAGAAAAAGGGAGAAAAAGGAGGAAGAAGAGGGTGTGCCTTGTGAATATACCACCTAAAAACAAGTATGTGGGAGTAGAAAAAGGGAGAAAAAGGAGGAAGAAGAGGGTGTGCCTTGAGAATCATCATTCTCATCTAAGTTTAGAATAAGCCGTTTTTAAAAAACGGTGAGTTAGGATAACGTGATTAATTTTTATGATCATCAGATTTTTCATTTACCAAGGAAAAGGAATTAAAAGTAGATTATGTCTTATATCCACTAGGGGGTAGTGTGAGCCATAAAAATTAAAATTATTTCTCACTGATTAACCTGTTTCATCATGAATTTGCCTTGTTTGAATCAATTTTTCTCCATGCAGTGTTTTTTAATTGCTGTAAGTCATCATTTTCAAATACAGTCTTATGACTGTAACAAACAGTAACACACATTCCTGTCTCTAGTGATTGAGATGTTTTGACTTTATTCTTTTTTGGTTTTTTTGTCTGTACCCTCTGGCTTGTGGGATCCTAGTTCCCTGACCAGGGATCGAACCTCTGCCCTTTGGAGTAAAAGCACCTAGTGTTAACCGCTGAAGCACCAAGGAATTACCCTGACATTACTTGTTTGTGAAGAATTTTCTGAGAGGAAAATAGGGCTTCCCTAGTGGCTCAGACTCTAAAGAATCCACCTGCAATGTAGGAGACCTGGGTTGGGAAGATCCCCTAGAGGAGGGCATGGGAACTCACTCCAGTATTCTTGCCTGGAGAATTGCCATGGACAGAGGATCCTGGTGGGCTACAGTCCATGAGGTCATAAAGAGTTGGATATGACTGATCGACTGAGCACACACAGGGATACTTTAAAGTTTCTCTACCAAATTTTACTCATTATATGAAATAAAGTAAGTTATTCTTTATGACCTGCAAGTAAAATTATTATATAACAGAATTGTCTTCTGTTTCACTGTCCTGTTTGGTAGCTGCTAGCTTCATGTGCAGATTGTAGTTGAAAGGTGGCTAGTTCAAATTGATATGTGCTGTAAGTATAAATTACACACTGGATTTTGAAGACTAAGTATGAAAAAAGATTATAAATTATGTCAGTAAGTTTTACATTGGTTATATGTTGAAATGCTATTTTGAATATATTGGGTGAAATAAAACATTAAAATTAATTTTATCTTTTTACCACATTACTCTTTAATGTGGCTACTAGAAAATTTTAAATTACACATGTGACTCATAGTTCTTGTCAACAGCACTGCTATGGAGAAAAGCATTCACTGACCCATTTTTATCATGATGTACCTCTACCTGGCATTATGATTTGTAAGGAAGTAATACAATGAGGAAGTTGAGCACAACTTTGGTTTTGTTCCTAAGGCAGCTAGAATACATATGGTCACTTCTATAATTAGAGACATACATGTTTCTAAAATTTATTGTGTTAATAAGCAAAATCATATGATAAAAATCATAGGGCTCATGGATAAGATGTTAGGGACATAATACTCAAAAAACATTGGTTATTTTTTTAAATGCCCACTTAAATGTCAAGGGTGAACTTGCAGATGCCCTCAAGTAATTTACAATTGTGTTTATAATGAAAAATTGATCTTTGCTTTATTGATAATCGCCCAAAAGAATTCCCTGTTAATATTTTAGAGTCATTTAAAGATATAGTGACGGGTTGCAGTAGACAGAGTAGGCATCACTGAGGCATTTCTCATTTCATGACTTATGATAAGAAATTGATGAGTTATTTAGTATATTCAGATCTTAGATGAGTTAAAAGATTCACAATTGCAGTTTTGTGTTTCAGAGAATATTCTAAAAGGGGGAAAATCTAATTGCTGTAGGTATAACATGTGGGGGTTTACATGCAAAGTGTGTTAGTTTCTCAATTGTGCCGGACTCTTTGCGACCCCATGGACTGCGGCCCACCAGGCTCTTCTGTCCATTGGGTTCTCCAGGCAAGAATACTGGAGAGGGTAGCCATTCCCTTCTGCAGGGGATCTTCCGGACCCAGGGACTGAACCCTGGATCTCCTGCATTGCAGGCAGATTCTTTACCGTCTGAGCCATTAGGAGGTGTATATATGAATAGTTAATAAATGGGGCAACTTTTCACACATGCAGATTACCACTGTTTCTAAAAATACTGTTATCTAAAATTTTACCGTACATAATTCATTACCATAGAACGTGTGAGACCTTATACTATTTCATAGTGAAGTGAAAGTTGCTCAGTCATGTCCAACTCTGCAACCCCATGGACTGTAGCCTGCCAGGCTCCTCTGTCCATGGAATTCTCCAGGTCAGAATACTGGAGTGGGTAGCTATTACTTTCTCCAGGGAATCTTCCTCTAACCCAAGGATTGAACCCAGGTCTCCCACGTTGCAGGCAGATTCTTTACCAGCTGAGCCACCAGGGAAGTGTACACACATTATTATTGAATCTAAAAACAGAAGTCCTAATAAATGGAGTTTAGTGTTATTATTTACAGTGGTGTCGTTCTGGGATTAGCTCTTTGAGTCCCAAAAGAGCTATTGATAATCAGATCAATTTGATGTTATTTAATTCCTTTGAAAGTATTTGTAGCATGAACTGCTGTATGCCTTCGGTAAAATGAGATATTTTCCTTGAGACCTAATCTTGTTGCCACTTAAATTCATATTCTGCTTTTATGTTCTTCCCTTTCTGTTTTTTAGTAACCAGTTTTCTAAACATAGTCTACATTACTTTTCTATTTTCATGGCCTAACTTGAGTTATACTTGAGATTCAGTCCCAGGATTGCTTTTAAACAGATAGGATCACAAAATGCAACTAAAAGTTATACTCTGTTTTCTTTAAAAATGAATACTGTTATTTAATACATCTTGAGACTTGTTTCTGTGCTTTGTTCTTACTCTGTATTATTTTTCAGTTGGTTATGTGTGGACTGGCCTTCTTATGTGACTTCATTTGTCAAGTCATTTTACAATGTTATCTCATAGCAATTCTACATAAGAGGTAATGTTAACTATATAGCTGAGGAAGCTGAAGCTCAGAGCAGTGTAAATTTCTGCAGAAATGTAGTTAAGTGAGGCAGTAATAATTTGAACCTGTTGTTTCTAAGACTTGAAGAATACTTCGCTGTCTTTCTGCCAAAGGATAGTATAAAACTAGGATGTGTCTCAAGTTAACTGTGTGTGAGTAGTAGCAGAAGGATTTTAGTTCCTACCCAGTTTTTGCCTTTTTAGGGGAAAAAAAATCGACAATTTCTGTGGGGGAGAGTTGTTCCACTTGGTTTGGGTTTTATTCTCTTTTTCCTCCTGTAATTTATGCTGTGGGTTTGTGCTGTGTAGTCAAATAATTATGCACGGGTATTCATTATCTCAAAATCCATTAGAACTTGAGAGCACATAAAAACTATTACAAAAAGTTTTGCATATCCAAGAGCTTATTCTAGAATGTGTTCCGATTAAATCTGATACATGATCAGCTCACATGATCCATTTAATATGTATGTTCTTAAGAAAGAGTGTCTGATTTTGAGGGTGAACTGAAGATGAGGAAGTGAAGCTCCATCTGTCTGTGACGATTGTACTGAGTGATTCTGACCCTATTTTCGGATGTGACCTTGGAGGGCTTTCTGGCAGCTTTTTATAGCTTTGAATAGAGCTGCCACTATTTTGTGTAACCAGGGAGCGGTGTTTTGGGACTCTTGGACCCCAGCTTTTTTCCCCCAGCCTCTCTCTTGATGACTTTCTAAAAATATGAAGAATTGGGATAAAACAAAAGGAGGATGGAGGTGAGGAGTCAAAATTCAAGGAATTTTACCATCACTTTTCTCATTCCTTTACACCTAATATTCATCCTAATATCTTTACTTTTCCTCCTAAAAGTGAAGACCAGACTCCTGTTCTAGTTACATTTTGGAAAATTGCCTAAGATGGGAGGCTTCTTTATTGCCTCTTGAGATTTTTAATGCTCCAAAAATGTTTGATTTTGTTTGAATCTAAAGAATATTTTGCTGAAAGTAGTTTATAGCATTTCAGTTTTTTATTTGCCCTGGCATTGGAATGATTAAAATCAAGCAAGCTAGTCTTGAAGCATTACTCTAAATGGCTATGAGTTTAACACATTTTGGAAAAGAATTTGATTTTATACCTGCATCTTATGACTATTCCAGTATATAACTGTACTGATAGAGAACTCTTTTCTGGTATATGCATTACAGGCTGTAGAATGAAGTAGTGTAAGGTTTATAATTTTTCTCAAGTGAAATCAGTATAGTATTCTCATTCATTGTTTTTCATATCTAGAAGCTTAAATACTGCAGTGTTCTAAGTGTTTTTGACTACACATACATATTCAAAATGTTGAAAATGTATTGTGCACTCAGTTGCTCAGTCATGTCCGACTTTCTGCGACCCTGTGGATTGTAGCTGGCCAGGCTCTTCTGTCCAAGGGATTCTGCAGGCAAGGCTACTGAAGCCATTCCCCCCTCCAAGGGATCTTCCCAACCCAGGGACTGAACTCTGCATCTCCTCCATTGGCAGGTAGATTCTTTACCATTGAGCCACCAGGAAAGCGCTGAAAATGTACTACTCATGCGTAATTGACTGGAGATACATCAATACGTTTTTAGAGGGTGATACAATTAACATTACCATGGGAAGTTGTTAGAGCTTAAACTTGATCAACTTCTGGTTGTTGTTATCATTCACGGTTTATTCTGTTAGGGTTTTGTTCCAACCTTGTATATATATTATAAACATAAAATTTTCAAAAATGATGCATCACAAAATTTTGAGTAAAGAGTTTTCTCGTGAATTTTATGTAGATGTTTTTCTTGTCAGCCTAGTGACATGTATACTAATGTCTCAGAAGATGATCGTTCTTCAGAATATAGTTCTGATTAAGATGACACGAATATTAGACCAACAAAAAGAAAACCTTAGTGACTGATTCTGATACAAAAAGTGAAAATGAAACTCACATTGCTGGAGTGAGCTCTTTTGCTTATATAGAAGAGTGGACTGAAGAAATTTCGTGAAAATTATAAGACTTTTCATCTGTGTCAGTTGTAACTATTGAATGTAATAACCTGCATAGTGTCAGTGAAATAATTAATTTTTGGCCAGCTAAGAGAAAAATCGCCAGTCACAGGCGTTAGTTTCTGCAAAAATCCCCTGGTCAATAATGAGCTAATATATAAAACTATACATACTATTGTCAGTTTGTGTGTTGAATATTAACATTTTTCTGACTAAATATCTATAAATATAGATTATTTCTCCTAGTACCTGAGTGGATTCTTTTTCTTGTGTTGTGTGCATCCTGCTTTGAATAAAAACTGCTTTAATGTTAAAGATGGAATTTCTGATGGTTTATTCCTTGTTCTTTGTATCATTGAATAGATTCATGATTCAGCAAGTGTTTATGGAACATCTGTAGTACTGCACACTGTTCCAAAGCTGAGGATTCAGCAATAAATGCAACAAACACAAATCCCCCCTTCCGAACAAAATAAGAGGGATATAGTACGTTTAGAGTGCTAGAGAGAAACTATGTAGGGGGTGAGAAGGAGCCGGGCTAGAGGGAGGGTGTGGGATAGGGTGGAAAGGTGTTTGCAGATTCAATTATGGAGGCTTCACTGAGAAAGCACATCTGAATGGAGATCTTGGGATCTGATGAAATTAACACTTAGTGGAGTTCAGTTCAGTTGGTCAGTCATGTGCAACTCTTTGCAACTCCATGGGCTGCAGCACACCAGGCCTCCCTGTCCATCACCAACTCCTGGAGTTTACTGAAAGTCATGTCCATTGAGTCAGTAATGCCATCCAACCATCTCATCCTCTGTCATCCCCTTCTCCTCCCACCTTCAATCTTTCCCAGCAACAGGGTCTTTTACAATGAGTCAGTTCTCCCCATCAGGTGGCCAAAGTAATGGAGTTTCAGCTTCAACATCAATCCTTCCAGTGAATATTCAGGACTGATTTCCTTTAGGATGGACTGGTTGGATCTTCTTGCAGCCCAAGGGACTCTCAAGAGTCTTCTCCAACACCACAGTTCAGAAGCATCAATTCTTCGGCGCTCAGCTTTCTTCACAGTCCAACTCTCACATCCATACATGACCACTGGAAAAATCATAGCCTTGATTAGATGGACCTTTGTTGACAAAGTAATGTCTCTGCTTTTTAATATGCTGTCTTGGTTGGTCATAACTTTCCTTCCAAAGAGTAAGCGTCTTTTAATTTCATGGCTGCAATCACTATCTGCAGTGATTTTGAGCCCCAAAAAATAAAGTCAGCTACTGTTTCCCCATCTATTTGCCATGAAGTGATGGGACCAGATGCTTTCTGAATGTTTTCTGAATGTTGAGCTTTAAGCCAACTTTTTCACTTTTTCACTTTCATCAGGAGGCTCTTCAGTTCTTCTTCACTTTCTGCCATAAGGGTGTTGTCATCTGCATATCTGAGGTTATTGATATTTCTCCCGGCAATCTTGATTCCAGCTTGTGCTTCCTCCAGCACAGCGCATCTCATGATGTGCTCTGCATATAAATTAAATAAGCAGGGTGACAATATACAGCCTTGACATACTCCTTTCCTGATTTGGAACCAGTCTGTTGTTCCATGTCCAATTCTAACTGTGGCTTCCTGACCTGCATACAGATTTCTCAAGAGGCAGGTCAGGTGGCCTGGTATTCCCATCTCTTTCAGAATTTTCCACAGTTTTTTGTGATCCACACAGTCAAAGGCTTTGGCATAGTCAATAAAGCAGAAATAGATGTTTTTCTGGAACTCTCTTGCTCTTTCCATGATCCAGCAGATGTTGGCAATTTGATCTCTGGTTCTTCTGCCTTTTCTAAAACCAGCTTGAACATCTGGAAGTTCACGGTTCACATACTGTTGAAGCCTGGCTTGGAGAATTTTGAGCGTTACTTTACTAGCGTGTGAGATGAGTGCAATTTTACGGTAGTTTGAGCATTCTTTGGCATTGTCTTTCTTTGGGATTGAAATGAAAACTGACCTTTTCCAGTCCTGTGGCCACTGCTGCGTTTTCCAAATTTTGTGGCATATTGAGTGCAGCACTTTCACAGCATCATCTTTTAGGATTTGAAATAGCTCAACTGGAATGCCATCACCTCCACTAGCTTTTGTTTGTAGTGATGCTTCCTAAGGCCCACTTGACTTCACATTCCAGGATGTCTGGCTCTAGGTGAGTGATCATACCATTGTGATTATCTGGGTCGTGAAGATCTTATTTGTACAGTTCTTCTGTGTATTCTTGCCACCTCTTAATATCTTCTGCTTCTGTTAGGTCCATACCATTTCTGTCCTTTATTGAGCCCATTTTTGCATGAAGTTTTCCCTTGGTATCTCTGATTTTCTTGAAGAGATCTCTAGTCTTTCACCTTCTGTTGTTTTCCTCTATTTCTTTGCACTGATCACTGAGGAAGGATCTCTTACTTCTCCTTGCTATTCTTTGGAACTCTGCATTCAAATGGGTGTGTCTTTCCTTTTCTCCTTTGCTTTTCGCTTTTCTTCTTTTCACAGGTATATGTAAGGCCTCCTCAGACAGCCATTTTGCTTTTTTGTATTTCTTTTTCTTGGGGAAGGTCTTGCTCCCTGTCTCCTGTACAGTGTCAGGAATCTCCGTCCATAGTTCATCAGGCACTCTGTCTATCAGATCTAATCCTTTGAATCTGTTTCTCACTTCCACTGTATAATCATAAAGGATTTGATTTAGGTCATACCTGAATGGTCTAGTGGTTTCCCCTCCTTTCTTCAATATAAGTCTGAATTTGGCAATAAGGAGTTCATGATCTGAGCCACAGTCAGCTCCCAGTCTTGTTTTTGCTGACTGTATAGAGGTTCTATATCTTCGGCTGCAAAGAATATAATCAGTCTGATGTTGGTATTGACCATCTGGTGATGTCCAAGTGTAGAGTCTTCTCTTGTGTTGTTGGAAGAGGGTGTTTGCTATGACCAGTGTGTTCTCTTGGCAAAACTCTATGAGCCTTTGCCCCGCTTCATTCTGTACTCCAAGGCCAAATTTGCCTGTTAATCCAGGTGTTTCTTGACTTCCTACTTTTGCATTCCAGTCCCCTATAATGAAAAGGACATCTTTATTGGTTATTAGTTGTAGAAAGTCTTGTAGGTCTTTATAGAACCGTTCAGCTTCTTCAGCGTTACTGGTCATGGCGTAGACTTGGATTACTGTGATATTGAATGGTTTGCCTTGGAAACAGAGATCATTCTGTTGTTTTTAAGATTGTATCCAAGTACTTCATTTCGGACTCTTTCGTTGACCATGAGGGCTACTCCCATTTCTTCCAAGGGATTCCTGCCCACAGTAGTAGATATAATGGTCTGAGTTAAATTCACCCATTGCAGTTGATTTTAGTTCGCTGATTCCTAGAATGTCGACATTCACTCTTGCCATCTCCTGTTTGACCACTTCCAACTTGCCTTGATTCATGGACCTAACATTCCAGGTTCCTATGCAATATTGCTCTTTACAGCATCGGACCTTGCTTCTGTCACCAGTCACATCCACAACAGGGTGGTGTTTTTGCCTTGGCTGCATCCCTTCATTCTTTCTGGAGTTTTTTCTCCACTGATCTCCAGAACCATATTGGGCACCTACCGACCTGGGGAGTTCATCTTTCAGGGTCCTCCTATCTTTTTGCCTTTTCATTCTGTTCATGGGGTTCTCACGGTAAGAATACTGAAGTGGTTTGCCATTCCACTTAGGGGAAAAGGAAAGCAAAGCCCCTGAGGGAGGAGTATGCGTGACAGGTTGAAGAAGCACAAAGCAGCTAGCCTTGCTTTAACAAAGCAGATGAGGAGGGTGGTGAGGATTGGGAAGCATAGCTGAAGATGACTAAGAGGTAGGTGGAATAAATGCATTCTTTTGAGGGGGAGGTTATAAGGACCTTGATTTTTAAAAGGTCTGTGGAATACAGACTAGGTAGGGGCTGGGGGACTCAAGGTCGAAGCAGGCAGAATAAGTTAGCTGGCTGTTGCAGCCTGCTGGGTAAGAAATGGTGGTGGCTGGGATCAGAAGTGTAGCAATGGAGTGATGATCAGAAGTATAGCAGTGTCCAGTCATGGGTAGATTCTGAAGTTTAAGCCAACAAGGTTTGCTGATCAGATTGGATGGGTGAGGTATGAAGGAAGAATTGGATCAGTTGGAAGGATGGACTTCTGATTGACTCAGTGAATGCTCTGAGGAGGAGCAGGTTAAGGGTGGGAAAGGTCATGCTAAGTTTGGGATGGTTACTAGAGATTCAGGAGTAGCTGTCGAGCACGGCGTTATGAATAGGAGGATGATTCAGGGAGAAATCTCTGCAGAATATGCATTTGGGGAGGCTTCATACATGGAGTGGATTGATTATTTAAATTCACCAGACTAGATGAGATCACCTTGGAGTGTGTAGGCACAGTAGAAGACCTCAGACAGAGCCCTGGTGCCTTCTGTAGTGTAGTGTTGGCATGAGGTTGATACCATGCATCTAGGAAGAAAGCCAGGAGAGAGTGGCTGCAGGAAGCTGGATAAAGCCTTGCAAGGAGAGCACAAACCAGCTGGGTAAGATGATGCTTTTAAGTCAGTTAAGATGAAGGTTCAACATTAGCCATT
>NW_011494705.1:943746-954868 GCF_000754665.1 Bison bison bison
TAGGTTTGTACAGTTGGGGAAAATCCAATAGAGGGGAAACGGTGATTCAGGAGAGGAAGGCGATGCTAGAACAATGTCCTTGAGGAGGTGAGGAGTTAAGATCTAAAGGAGAGGTTGGTCTTAGTCCAGAGTGACAGTCCTTTCTCCCTTAGTCATGGAAGAAAAGGTGCAGAGCACCTGGGCCCACAGGTGCAGGTTGGTGTGCAGATGCGGCAGTAAGCTTCAGGAGGGGTTTCTGTTTTCTCCTGTAATACAAAACAGAGTTGTCAGCCAGAAGTGAAGAAGTGGATGGAGGTATTGGAGGTTGACAGGAGAAAGAATGTTCAGTTAATTAGGAGCGGGAGAAAGGTGGCAAAGAGAACTCATGATATTGTTGGGGAGCAGTAAGGGTCCATTTGAGCTTGGTTCACTTTCGATTTTAGAGACTAATCAGCTTGGAGACTAGCCAATCTCCAGCCCTGTTTAAGTGCCTCGGCACTTGTATTTCCTTTGTTCCATTAGATTTTTCAGAGGGGAGATTTTCAGTGACTTTAAAAACTAGTTTTGCTTTCTAAACAGCTTGGTTTTGGTTAAGTTTAAACAGCAGGACCTTACCTATGCAGTAATCCTATTGTTCTTTTCTTTTTTTCCCCCTTTTCTTTCCCATGGGTATAAGATCAATTTCATTAGTCTAATCTTATTCTCCACATATTTGTAGACATTTGTAGCTGCAGTTGTACATGATGTCATCAGTATTTGCTGGTGGTTGCTTTCCGCTGCTTATGATGATTTATGTTTTCTTTGAACTTTACATTTTATAAGGTAAATAGAAACCCTTTGAGAGATTGGAGAGGTTCTTTTATATCCAATTCCAAGGAGTAAATTTCTCTTAATTTTTATTTTGGTGTTTAGCAAAACGGTATTTGTTTCACAAGTGTGTTATGTTTTTCTGTTGTAGGAAACCCAGCGTTTGCTGGCAGAACCAGTTCCCGGCATTAAAGCAGAACCAGATGAGAGCAACGCCCGTTATTTTCATGTGGTCATTGCCGGCCCTCAGGATTCCCCCTTTGAGGGAGGGACTTTTAAACTTGAACTATTCCTTCCAGAAGAATACCCAATGGCAGCCCCTAAAGTACGTTTCATGACCAAAATTTATCATCCTAATGTAGACAAGTTGGGAAGAATATGTTTAGATATTTTGAAAGGTAAGTGTTATCTTTATTATCATATGCTGTTAAGAATTTTTCCTTTTTTCTCGTAAACATTCCGTTTTGAGAATCTGAATATTATAATCTTACCTTATGAAGACCGCAGAAGTATGGGAGGGAAACACAGCAGTTCTGGGTTGTTTTCATGTATGGTCATTCTGGGCCTGTTGCCTTTGTAGATAAGTGGTCCCCAGCACTGCAGATCCGCACAGTTCTGCTATCGATCCAGGCTTTGTTAAGTGCTCCCAATCCAGATGATCCATTAGCAAATGATGTAGCGGAGCAATGGAAGACCAATGAAGCCCAAGCCATAGAAACAGGTATTTAATATTCATTCTCCTTCACACCACTTCCACTTTAAAAAACAATCTGTACCACAGTTTTGGTTTTTTTGGGTCGTGTCTTGCTCTGCTTGAGGAGTCTTAGGTCCCAGTTCAGAGATCGAACCCAGGCCATGGCAGTGAAAGTGTCAAGTCCTAACTGCTGAGCTGCCAGGGAATTCCTGTGTATCACCTTTTCAAAAACTTAGTTTTAACTGGGAGAAGAAAAGCTCTCTCTTAATAGTATGTAAATAACCTCTTACCAGAAGACTTTCAGACTCCATCTTAGGGGCTACTACATGACTCCCAGATTTAAAGAGGAGCAGTGGTTGGGAGATTTTGGATTGTTGTATAGACGATTTCACAAATGTCTGAGTGCCTGCCATTCATTTAGCTATATGTAAAGATAATGGAAGACCTTTAAACTTCCTTGAGCTGTTTTTGCAATCTGTTTGATTAAATTAAACTGTGTGTCCATTTATAGTTAGAGAGTTTGAAAGCAATAAGCTTCTTGCTACAACTTTTAACAATTAATGAGGAGCATCATATGAGAAAGGAAGGAGACAACTCTTTTCATCCTTTAGAATTTTGTAGAACTTTTGAATTCTATTGTAATGTTTTGGTAATTAGATGTATAGACAGTCTTTTTGCCCTGACCTAGATTACAGAAAATGACATGAATTTAAGAAATTGTAGCATGCTGTTTTCATAATTAACTTAATTCTGTTTGTTTACTTTGTATAGAGTTTGGAAAGGAACATATTGAACTTAAGTAATAATCACGTTTGTTTTTGTCCACAGCTAGAGCATGGACTAGGCTATATGCCATGAATAATATTTAAATCGATTCGATCGTCAAGTGTGCATCACTTCTCCTGTTCTGCCAAGACTTCTTCCTTTTTTGTTTGCATTTAATGGACACAGTCTTAGAAACATTACAGAATAAAAACCCAGACATCTTCAATCCTTTGGTGATTAAATGCACATTAGCAAATCTATGTCTTGTCCTGATTCACTGTTGTAAAGCATGAGCAGAGGCTAGAAGTATCATCTGGATTGTTGCGAAACGTTTAAAAGCAGTGGCCCCTCTCTGCTTTTATTCGTTTCCCTCATCATGGTTTAAGTATAAAGCACTGTGAATGAAGGTAGTTGTCAGGGTTAGCTGCAGGGGTGTGGGTGTTTTTCTTTATTTTATTATTATTATTTTTTTTTTGGTGGGGGGGAAGGTAGTTTTATTTTAATTTTATGGGCTCCTTTCCCCCTTTTTATGGTGATCTAATTGCATTGGTTAAAAGCAGCTAACCAGTTCTTTAGAATATGCTCTCTAGCCAAGTCTAACTTTATTTAGACGCTGTAGATGGACAAGCTTGATTGTTCGAACCAAAATGGGAACATTAAACAGACATCACAGCCCTCACTAATAACATTGTGACCTTGCTGTCAAGTGTAGAATCCTCCCTTCAAGAAAAAGCTTGTGACCATTTTGTATGGCTTGTCTGGAAACTCCTGTAAATCTTATGTTTTAGTAAAATATTTTTTGTTATTCTACTTTGCCTTTGTACAGTTTCTTTTACTGTGTTTATTTCATTTTCCCAATGTGACAATCGTATTTAAAAATTATAAAACTGATGGAACATTCTATTTTGATCTTCACCATCTGACAAATTGAATGGCGAGAGGTAGATTTTGCCAATTTCTTTTCACTGATGCAGATTTGTGTTAAGATATATCACTGAATGAAGTATTTATAAGCTGGCCCTGAGCATGCCTAAAACATCAGTATGTGACATTTTTTTTTTTACCTCCTAGAAATTTGAAATAAATGTGTGTGTGTTGTCTGATTAGTTAGGCGATCATCTGTGTCTTGCCATAGTGTTTGGAAATTACTGTTCAGGAGAGTCACAGCACAGCCACACCAGTGACTGACTTTGTGTGGGACTTCTACTTGTGCCACAGTTGTGTCTGGCATTTGAGTTATGACCTTGCTCTTAGTTCTTGTCTCAAAACTTCGTGTGTGACCACTGTTATTAGAAAACAGCAATCTCGTAATCATTTGGGGTTTGCTGAGGCATTTATCAGTCTTTCTTGCAGAAGTGCTGAGCAGATCTCAAGCAGTGAGCTTGCATAAGCGTCATCAGAAAGGTTTCTTCCTTAGAGGGCATCAGATCCTCAGTTAATGATTCTTACTGTCATCCCTGTAATATTTGGTGCGGGAGCTCCTTTTATTCTTTGATAATCTGCAATTATCTGCATTGACAGAGTTCTTCCCCACCACAAAGCTGTTCTTTCCCACCTTTCCATATCTAATTCCCAAGTCTTGTTATTTTAAGACATTAATGTAGTCAGTCATAAATAAGTATGTAAATGTTAACCTGTGGGTTGGAACCTTTGTCTCTTGCAGTTTAAGGTAATGGATATTGTAGCCCATCTGAATTTTCCCCACTCTTATTCTCATACCTTCTGGAGTTTCTTCAGAATGTGGTGTATTTTATTGTGCTCCTATGTAAGATGAAGAATATCTATTAAAATTACATTTTCAACATACAAAAGTTTTTGATGACTGGTAACTGGTATCCTTCAATAAATGCGTTGCTTGGAAACAAATATTAGTTTAATTCAGAGTAAAATTGTTCACAACCCAAATATTATAAATTTAAAAGCTTAATAGCAATTGTCATTTGTAACAATTGTTGGTCTCTTTAGAGTTGTCTTACAACTAAGGGAACTGAATCTCATTCTGGGGCCAAAATGAGTGAACACTCAAGCAGTTAATAGAGATCAGTTTTATTTATTGCAGGTGGCATTGCTCAGATGATAGCTAGGATGACATAGTGATTTATAAGTTATAAAATTCCAGATTTAAATCTATTGATCCACAAAAATGTATCTAAAACAGGACTCTGATGTCTACTGAGTTTTTGAGTTAGAGAAGTACAAATATGTGAATTCCTAATTTCACGGCAACATGGTTTTTTCCTTTGTAATTTTGATAAGAGCCCCCATTGTTTTGATAATACTTGCTTCCCCAACCAGTGGGATGAAACAAGAGCCAGTGTGTTGGCTGGGCTCTCTTAGAATTTAAGGGGCTCTGGGAGAGGCCAAGATAGAGTTTGAAAACTGGTAGCAACATCTGGCTTTGGGGCTTGTTTTCCTTGGCCCACACAGCATGGTTGGTTAAAACATTTTGAATTCAATGCTGACATTTTAGAAAAATTGGGAGAATCGTGTGAGAATCTAGAATTCTGGTAACTTGAATGATCTAAAGTTCTGATAACAGGAAGACGTGACCTGCCTTATGCAAGGCACCTGTTGGGAGGAGCTGAGTAGTAGCCTTCCTAAGATGAGCTTGTCATTCTTGTACTAAGTGATTCTCAGGCTGGTTAGAATCCCCTCCCAGCCCACCTGCTCCTCTCTGTAATCCTTTTCCCTTGACTTTGTCACTCCTTAGCTTATGGATGCACTCCTACTTGTCAGGGGTGATTAGGTACCTGAATGTGACTGGCATAGGATGTTCCCTCGTGGACCTCCTCATCTTATGAGGGATGCGGCTGGGGCACATGGACAAAGAGCAGTGGCAGCTCTGATGGAGAGGGGAAGTAAGCGCTTGGGAGGGACTGCTCTTCTGGATTCAATACCTCCAGGCAGGGGACCAGCTTGTGCAGAGCCCTGGGAGCAGAGAAGAATCTGAGTATATTGATAAATGGCTTCTTGAACATCAACTGCCCATTCAGAAGCTTTTCTGAAATCTGGAGGGGTTGATATGAGCCTTATGTTTTTCATGTGATTTTTGAATTTTGTTGTCTCCTTTGCTGTGATTCGCTTCCATGCTAGTGTTGGTCAGCTCAGAAGCTGCCTGATGAGATCTTAGATTTGAGATATGTATAACTTAAACCCTGCTGTAGACCAAGAGCATACTTTAATACAAAATTTCAGAAGCATTTAAAAATAAACACAATACCTAAAAAAGCCATAGGTGCTATGGTTTAGCACTCGTAAAGGAGAGTATGGGGTGGGAAATCCTGTAAAACATTAACAGTTTTAGCTAAATGGAACTAAATGGTATGGGAATAATAGGAATTGGCTACTTAACTCTAGCCATATCAACTTTTTGTTAGTTGCAGTTGCAAAGGTTTAAAAATAACAGCCTTATCTACAAAAGCTGGCCAAAAGAAAAAGGTAAAATGCCATGATTATAGGGCAGCTAATTCAACAGTCTATTTTAAAAAATGTAATTTCATTGGAATAATGTATTTTGGGACTGGGGGCAACATTTCATTTAACCGTGCAGCATGCGCTTAGTTTAAGAAATTATATTGGGGGTTATTTTTAAATGACTTAATAAGATCACAAAAACAAAACATGTTGAATGTAATAACTTGGAATATTAAGAATAAAAATCTGTACACCACCACCCAGACTGATGATACTTTGTTTCCTTAACTGTATCTTCCACCCCCTGCATTAGTTTCCTTTTTTTTTTTTATCATTGAGGTCGGAAATTGGGAGGATTTGTTCCAAGAGTTGGTTTTGCTACATCTTTATGTTACAAATTGGACAAGTTCCCTATTGGCTGCAAAACTGGGATTTGGACTAAAATTTTCCTTGTTGAGTATAGAACTCAACCTGAAGAGTCTGGGTCCTTCCTCCTCCTGGCAATTTCATCTTTGCTACCCATTAGCTGATTTAATTTGATATGTGCCAGTTATAGCATTTCAAGTGTATGAATGCAGACTTGCTGATAACCAAGCTGAGCATCTGTGGACTTGATGTAGTTTCTGATTGGTTGGAGAAGCGTATGGTAAATGCCTGGATATTTAGACCTTACTGTCTCTTGTAGCAGAGCAACAACTGAATCCCATGATCTTGTAAAAGTTTATTTCATGGTGCTCTTTAATGAGCTTTAACATTTTCTGCTAATCAGTTTTACCTATGGGACAAAAAAGCTTTAGAAATAGGAGAGACTTGATAGCTCAGGTTCCCTATTGCAGAATAACTAGCGCATTTCCATTTTATATATTCCTCATGCATACTCACCCACCATTTGACTCCTATTGAAATAAACAGTTCATGATCTAGATTGTTGTGGTTCAGTCTCTCAGTCATGTCTCTTTGCGACCCCATGGACCCCAGGCACGCCAGGCTTCCCTGTCCCTCACTATCTCCTGTAGTCTCCTCAAACTCATGTCCATTGAGTTGATGATGCCATCTAACCATCTCATAAAAATGGAACACTTCATGAATTTGCATGTCATTAGTAAATTCCAATAGCTCTATAAGTTTCATTATAATCTAATAAGTTCACAAAGTATACTGGTTTATGTTCTAAGAGTAGACTACTCAAGAAGACTGACTTAGATCTGTCAAGCAGCTTAGACGTGATAGGTTGGTTGCACCCGATTTCAAGTTGGTGCTGTTTTCCTTATGTTTTGGCAGGAAGTAATAGAACTGTGAGTAACCAAAGGAGTAGGACCAAATGGTTGCAATCCGTGTTTTTTCATTCTGAAGCAGTAAATATTTTGGGCTTTCCAGGCCATGGGTCTGTCTCAGTTACTCAGCTCTGTCAGTGTGGTGAGAAGACATCCGTAGACAGAAACAAATGGGCCTGCTGTTCTCTGCTCGGACAGAACTTTAGTTTTCACGTCAGAGTATTTTCCCCCCAACTACTGAAAATGTGAAAAGCATTCCAAGTTTGTAGAATACACACAAACAGGCTGGGGTCTCCATTTGACTTGTAGGAGAAGGAAATGGCAACCCACTCCAGTATTCTTGCTTCTTGCCTGGAAAATCCCATGGACAGAGGAGCCTGGCGAGCTAGTCCATAGGGTCCCAAAGTCAGACACAGCTGAGCATGCGCGCACCAGGCTGAGTTAACCCCTGCCTACTTGACAGTGCCTGATTACTTGCTCTTGTGTTATAAGCAAGATATGTCTCCCCCCCTTTTAAAAAGTGATGTGTGCATGTTAACTTGCTTCAGTCGTGTCCAGCTCTTCGTGACTCCATGGACCGTAGCCCGCCAGGCTCCTCTGACCATAGCGATTCTCCAGGCAAGAATACTGGGTGGGTTGCCATTTCTTCCACCAGGGGATCTTCCCAACCCGGGGATTGAACCTGCATCTCTTAGCTGCATTGGCAGGCAGGTTCTTTACCACCAGCTCCATCTGGGAAGCCTTTAAAAAGTGGTATGTTAACTGTTACTCCAATAACAGGAATGATTTGTGCAGGTGTCACTTTTCTGCTTTGATATTAACATACTTTGAAAGTTATACAGATTGGGCATTTATCAAGCCCTGTTTTTTTCATCTGTGATATATTTTCATACCAAATTTCTCAATGTTCACAGGAATGAACTTTGAACTCAGAATGTTCAAAATTACACAGGATTTGATTTTTAAAGAAAATCTGTAGAGACTTCTTTAAAAGTGACCTTTGACAGGAAATTGTGTAGTTTTTCAGTTAGCGATTACTGAAAGGAACTCTTATCTCTGGCAGCACATTTCTTTGCTGTCTATCAAATAGATGACTGTAACTTAACCCCACCCAATCTGTACATTTAAGTTGATGCGAGTTTTATAAATAATGCAGTACACACCTTTGACCATATTTTGATTGTGCAACTTGAAGCATTTTTGTTGACTAGGTTCCCAGAAGTAGGTGAGAGTTATATGCTTTTTTTTTTTTTTTTTTTTAATTTTTGGCTGTGTCAGGCCTCCGTTGATACAGACTTTCTAACTGGGGAGAGCATGGGTCATCATTGTGGTGGCTTTTCTTGTTGCTGAGCACAGTCTTTAGGGCACGTGGGCTTCAGAAGTTGCAGCTCCCAGGCTCTAAAGCACTGGCTCAGTAACCGTGCATGCGCTTAGCTGCTCCATGGCATGTGGGGAACTTCCTGGATCAGGAATTGAACCTGTGTCTCCTGCACTGGCAGGTGGATTCTTCACCACTGAGCCACCAGGGAAGCCTGCATTTAAAAATTTAATAGTGGTGCTACATTGCCACACCAGTTTATTCTGGCATCCTTAACCTGAATACCGTTTTTGTCTGTATAATATTCCACCATGTGGACACATTACTAGTTAACCATTAGGGCTTTGGGCCTGGGCATTTTATTTCCATCCCTCACCAGTTTGGTTCCCTTACCTTGGTAGGTACATTTGTGTCCGCATTCGTTTAGATTCCTGGTGTATTAACTTGATCAAAAGGTATGTTTGATTACACATACCTCTTACTATACAATAATAGCCAAATAAAGTGTTTTTTATTTCACTGACTATGGAATGAATTTGAGTAAAAACTGAGATATACAGTACTATTATGTCTGGCACTAGTGTTTAGAACCAGATAACGTGATGTCCAGAGGGTAGTACTCCACATATTGGGAAGAACAACTTCTGGGAACATAATCAGTTGAAATCACATCAAAGTAGAGAAATATAAGACTAGTTTCTGAGTAAATTAAGGTCTTTGCCATAATGCAGTGCCAAGATAACACTTAGGGGCCTTCCCATCTTACTGCTCGAATTTAGCCAAGGGAACTTAGTCAAGTAAAAGTGAAAGTTGCTCAGTTGTGTTCGGCTCTTTGCGAACCCATGGACTCTACAGACCATGGAATTTACAGAATACTGGAGTGGGTTGCCTTTCCCTTCTCCAGGGGATCTTGCCGACTCAGGGATCAAACCCAGGTCTCCCGCATTGTAGGCGGATTCTTCACCAGCTGAGCCACAAGGGAATTAGTCAGGAAGGTACTAAAAGTTAAGGCGAGGAGCAGCACCAGGGATGAGATCACTTTTCAACCTGAGTTTTGTCCTACAGTTCCATATAAAATGTATGAAAGTATTTGGGAATCACATTTTCAAATAAAAGATTTTTGTTTTTGAAAATGGTACATGTCTTAAAAAATAGAGCTTACATCTTCAAGGACATTTTCTGATGTATAAATAACTCATCTCTGTGCCTTACTAGAACATAAGCTCCTTGAGGGTAGAAACTTTTCTATGCTGTGGCACTAACGCTGGGCATAAAGCAAATGCTGACCACTGTGCAGCTAACAGTGAATGTTGCATTAAGAATTTATGAAACAAGGTACTGTACTGGATGGAAACTTCATTTGAGGACCATCAGCTACAACATTCCAGCTGTAACATATCTGTCACAAATCATACTTTAATAAATTCAACTAGTGTTTAACTAGTTCTGTGTAAGAGATCTGTAGAAAATTCTTGTATTCCAATGTGAAGACGTTAGAAAATGCCAAGCTTTCTCTTTTCTTCCAACTTAACAATCTTAATCAAAACCAAATGAGATCTGAGTAGAACTTTTATGTGAGGATTCTAAAGTTGATCTTACGTAAACAATTATTTTGGGTAAATAAAATGGCCTCACCAGTCACCTTTTTGAAACAGCTGTAATAATTACCGTGACCATAGTGTAGAAAGTATCTGCAACATATTACACCAAAGTACTGAGGATAAGCCAACCCCCTTGAAAATTAACAATTTAACACTAACTCCATTAGGAAAGGAGAATAGCAATAAATAAGAGAACCACAGTGGCATGACTGATGTCCTGTACAAGATGGAAAACATAGAGTGGGAGAGTAATGGCAACACCTTACTGGTGAGCCCTTTTACGTTAGTTAATTCCACTATTAAGAATCACAAAAAGGAAGTGTATAAGTAAACGACTAGCAGAAAATTATATGGCCATCAATGGGAAGATAGTAAGTAAAGCTGTTACTGTGGAACACCAGACAAGTTTTCACTTTGACAGTGCTAAGCTGTGTTAAAAAAAACTCATTTCCATTTTTTATTTGATGTTTCCAAATATAAAAAAAGTCAAGATTCTTACACCAATTATCTCAAATGAGACCATGCAAAGCAAAGTGTATACAACAATCATTTCCCCTTCAGTTCTGTGTGATTGACAGAAAATTGAATGGCATATGCCTGGTTGAAAAATTTCACCAGTTTACAAAAAAAAAAAAACACCAACAACCCAGCAACAAACATGCAAGCCAGTTGCTACTTTGTGTCTACAAGTTACTTTATAAACTTTTTTAATTAGGAGGCACAATGAACTGAAAATTTTAGCTGCCCAAATTTATCTTGCTACCCCACAGAAAGCACAGGTGACAGTCCCAACACTCTGTAAACTCTGGAGAGTTGAGCTAGTAGACACTATTGGTTATCTACAGTAGGGTCAGCTCTTGAGTCTGCAAAAGTCGGCTTTTTCTCTTAACAGAAATAAGTCTCCTTAGGGCCTTTCCTGTAGGAAATTTTGCTAGGCTGGGTTCCAAAAGAATAGTGAAGTGTGAAATTTAAAGTGTGACAACTGAAGTATTTTGATGCATTATACAAATTTTTCCTAGTTGCACAGACTAAAGACAGGTGCTCTGCTAAACAGCACTGAAGAAAATCCTGACCCAGTGGTACTACTTACTCCAAATGTTTCTGACCAAAGAAAATTATACAACAATATTTATAGGCTCACTTTTAAGAAATGGCTGACATTAATACTGTACATATTTTACATGTCAAATACATAGTCCAAGAGTTTATAAAATAAGTTCATGCATTATTACCTCTAATAATATCATATACAAGATACCCAGCCCCCCTC
>NW_011494705.1:954968-955386 GCF_000754665.1 Bison bison bison
TGTCAGTTTTCTCTTTTATGTGAGACATAAAGGTTCAGCTTATGTGATCTTCATCTTCACACCCAGCTCCAACAATCCATTCATGTACATAATATTGAATATTTATTGGTGGCTCAGATGGTAAATAATCCGCCTGCAAATCAGGAGACCCAGGTTTGATCCCTGGGTTGGAAAGATCCCTTGGAGAAGGGAGTGACTACCCACCTCAGTATTCTTGACTAGAGAATTCCGTGCACAGAGGAACCGGGCTGGCTACAATCTATGGGGTCGCGAAAACACAACCAAGCCACTAACACTTTCCCTTTTTTCACTTTCACTGTTCATTTTAATGTTTCGTGAAAGTTGTGATTGCAATTTGTGAAGTCAATTCTTCTCTCCGGGCTGAGATTTAGACGACTGCAATATTGATGGGGATCCA
>NW_011494705.1:955486-986462 GCF_000754665.1 Bison bison bison
CTTACTCCAAATGTTTCTGACCAAAGAAAATTATACAACAATATTTATAGGCTCACTTTTAAGAAATGGCTGACATTAATACTGTACATATTTTACATGTCAAATACATAGTCCAAGAGTTTATAAAATAAGTTCATGCATTATTACCTCTAATAATATCATATACAAGATACCCAGCCCCCCTCCCCCAGTACTTCTGACATTTCAGGTGGACACAAGTCTTATATACAAAAACAATCCAGTTCTCTCTGCTGCGTTAAGTATATAATTTAAAGAAACTTCAGAGATTACTGAGAAAAAACTACAAAGTGTCAATCTGTGGGATTTAAAATGTTTCCTTTAAAAAAAAAAAAACACCCAGAATACATAACCTCTGTACAAAGAAAAATATAAAAATTCTAGATGATCATGTTTGATCACATTACATAATTTAGGATGATATGTCATTGGTTAAGTTTTTTTACTTTACTCATTCCTTTGACAGCATTCATTTGTGAACTAATATTTATATTTAGTTCAGCTGCATTTACGGCACAAGATCTCATTTTCAAAACAGTGGCACCAATTTTCCTTAAGTGTAACAGTATTCTATTTTTAGCAGCAATGATGTTTTAAAGGTTGACAATTTAGAGAACAAATGTGTAACTATGCTTACTTTCTACTTTATATTCACCAGTTATGATGTTTACAAAAAGCTAATGTCTACATATGGAATCATCTTTCACTTTACCCCACCTCATTTCTCGCTTGGTCAGCAAAGTACAGACAAGGTATTCATGTGTTTCTGTTAGGTGGGATTCTTGGATTTAAGTGAATATAAAGACAAGTGTAAGACAAATTCTTAGTCCAGGTATGTTCCAGAGCCCCAGTATTTAGTTACATAATACCTACTGACCAGCTATAAAAGATGAGATGTTCTAAGGTGCCTTAACAATCTAGGTCTGTAACAGCTGAACAAGGCCATTTCACTCAACTGTGATGCAGTCAGCATCGACTGGCCTTTACCAGCAAGTTTAACTGATGTCACTAAATTAGAAAACCAAATGTTTTTAAAATTAGTTTACACTGAGGGACGTATAGTTCTCATGTATTCTGTGTGAAGAGAGATTATGGATAAAGGGAACTGGCCATGGAGCATGTTAACTCAAATTCTAGGAGTACAGTTTTCATGATAAGATGTTATCTACTACATGCAATTTGCTTATAGTACCTGCCTAACAATCACTAGCTCTATAGAGTTCAACTTTGTCTTAAAGTGACTGTTGAGTCCCTTTATGGGAATTGGCCATATCAGGTGATGTAATACCACTTGTGAAAATTGAGACAAGTTGACAAATTCCTGAAAATAGGGTCATATAGAAAAAACAGTCCAAATCTGGGATCTATGAATTAAAATTGTGATCCTATGAAACATGTTTTTGGGTTCATGGACTGCTTTAATATCAAGAATTATTGTCATAAATTCCCCAAACAGAAGGATTTGTTGAGTATGTGAAGATGATTTTGTGTGTGTGTGTGCTTTGTAAATGACAAAACAATTTGAGGGGGGAAAACATACCCACAAATAAGTTGATGTGCCAAAACCCACAGACTGATGGCAAATGGACAAACACGGAAAAACAAAATGCTGTGAAATGCCAACCAAAATAACACGGTGGGTGGGTGGACTGGAGTAAGGGGGGTAGAGTTAAGGCATCTAAAAAAAATTCCACATGGCTTTGGCTTATTAAAATATTTTACACTATCTTTTTTTTTTAAAGAAGATTTGAAAGCATCTGAAAAACATGCAAATTGTTTGAAAATCCTGCATGGCAAATTCAGACAGTTTGCAAGCGTCATTCAGATGTTTGTCAAGGATAATAAAGAAGCCTCTGCCCACAAGACTGCACAGGGTGGAAGAGGTCTTTGCAATTCTCTCTATCTTACACTAGACGGCAGCCCAGAGGTCTGTGCAGCAGTTACAAACAAGGTGTTACTGTCTGCAAGGGAAGGGACTGTAGAGTTTCCATTGGTGGGAGAACAACCCAGCTTTAGTTTTTCCAGATACTCTGCATGTACAGGCTTATGGCACTGGAGAACTTTGATGGCATCTTCTACTTTGAACCACTCTCTCTTCCTTCCTAAAAAATACCAAATGAAATAAAAATAAAAATAAATGAAGTTAACTTACAATTTTAAGATAACTCAAATTGGGAGATATATATTGATCTTCTCTAAAAAGCAGCCAAAAAATAAGATGCAAACTGAATATATATATATAGTATGAATTTAAAGAATTCAGATAGCAAAAGGAAAGGGAATTTACCTATATTAACAGAATCTTCCCAGTCTTCTAATATTTCAGTGACAGTAAGAACATAAACGTATGTTCTGTGCTTTCGGTCTTGGTTCTGCTTGAATATAAAAAGAAAAGCATTTTAATCTACAAGAGCTAGTCATGTACATGTTTCGAGTGAAGAATTCAGTGCGGCGTACATCAGCGTAGTTTACTTGCCAACACAGGCAAGTGTACTCAGTCATACAACCCTCAGCAGCAGCGTGAATTTATGTAAGACGAAACATGAACAGACTTACTAACCTAGACCAGGGCCCCTCAACCTTGACCATCTATTTCATCACCCAGGATGCAGTTGGTTTCTTTTTTTTTTTTTAAGAGACACTGATTCAGTTAGTCTGAGAGGAGGCCTGAGTACGTAAAAGCTTCCTGGTGAACTATGCAAAGCGGAAGTTGAGAACAGTACAAGGATAGTCCATTTCTAGAATGCCATGTCCTATATGCGCCAACTCAGTTTTTACTCCTATTAAAACTGCCACCTAGCCTTGTGTCTGGGTTCAAAATCAAACACAAGCTGGCCTTAAAGGAAGGGGCTCACCTTCACCTTGATTAAAGGTAACCTTGTTTGCTATAGTCTAAGACATCAGACAACTGCCCTAATTTTTTTTTACCACAGATCTCCCAAGTAATTCACTCATTCAGTATCTTATGTCTTTGGGAATGAAAGAGAACAGGAATAAAATAGAGGCCTCTCTCACTTAAAACATTATGCGTAAGGATCTGTCATCTTAACTCTATGCCTGGAAAATCAATACACTTCTTTGCTATGTTCACAAATTAATCAAAATCACCATGGTGACTAGGCAGGAACATTCTAATTTTCCCTTATATTTTTCTAAAGGGAAAGGTACACTGATTACCATTTTCTGTTCAGATTCTATGAAATTTAAATAGTATTTGTAAAGCACTTATTACTGTTGCCTTCCCATGTTACACAAACATGAGAAGTTTTCTTTACAAATCTTGTCAGCATATTCATATATGTACTATTATGTGTACCATGGTTACTCAGTTACAGAAAACTCACAATGTTTTTCAGTTTAACCAGGAGATGGTGCTATTTAACTGGGTAAAGCAAGTGGTGAATTCTGGAAAATTATGAACTTTACTCTTTACAGGTACTGTATTCTGGGAGTCATCAATTCTACCAGGTGCTGTATAATCAGAATTTTTTCTGATTTCTGAAAAAGGCTAAAAGATAAAATCTTTAAGGACTGTATATTTATAGTCCTATCAGCAGGCTTAAAGGGTATCTTGAAAAAAAAAATCACCATGTGTCTGATATACCATGTATCTAGGTCTGAATCTCATATGAAAATATATTTGAGAATAGCTTGGGTCTCATGACCTGACCTCATTTCTCCCCACCTTCCATGGAATACCTGTCACTTTCAAATTTCCTCTGCACAAATTCCATTCTGCCTCCAGCAGTAACAAATTATAGCAGAGAATTCTAATTCTGTGCTTCTAGTGTCTAGTCTGTGCATCTGAGTTTTGCATCCTCACAGTGTCCTTTTAGGATAAAGTTGTTATGCATATCATCCAGTGTTACATGCTGAAGGCAAAGGGTTCATTTCCAGGCAGTAGCCATGAGAGACCTAAGCCCTTAGGTGATCCTGAGAATATTGTAGTAATGGTATATGAAAGTCAAGCAGCTTCCACTTCCCTCCCTCCTACATCCTTATGATTTCCTTGCCTACTGGTAGCTTCAGAGGAATATCTAGTTCAGGCTGCTGCCAGATTACCTGGCCTGTTAGGAAGGAAGAAGTCATTAATTCTATCAGCAAAATGAGGATTACTTTTGTAACTCACCTCAAATATGCCCAGGAGTCTGCCCAATTTTCCTTTTACTCCAGCCTATTAAAAAAAGACGAAATATAAAATTTTTATGTAACAAAATTTATATGCAAGTTGTTTTCTCTGTGTTACCCTTCCACTGCACAGTCCTGTTCCTTTTACCTGGTGCTGTGACAGACTGCAACTTCAGTGTGCGCCACAAACCCAGAATGAAAACAGGCTGGCACGTGCTTTCTCTGAGAATGCTTCTCCCTTAAGACTCGTCTCTAGAAAACCTTTTCAACTACACACCAACACCCAGTGAGAACCTTATCACTCACTTCTCATTATGCCCTAACTGCTGTTCAAGAAGTTTTTATGGCACTTGATCTATGCTGTTTTGCTCCTGAGTAAAAGCAAGTTCCATCTCCTCCCAGCTGTGAGAAGACAAGCAGGCCAAGTGTGCGTCTGTGCATGTGTGTGCCCTCATTTTACTGAGCTTTAAGACAAAGCCAGTAAAATAAGAGCAACCGGCTTCCTATATGTATGTCTGAAAATGAATTGTAGCACATGATCAATTTTTTTCTCTGTGCATTTTTGCTCAGTTAACACTAACCTTGCTTTGGGGCAAGGCCACCACGTTATATATTGATCACTGATGAGACTAACTGTTATATAACTGTGTGTTATTCAGCTCTGAGGGATTTCCACATTGATTTTTAACTATTTTACCAGGTAGAAAAAAATAATCTGCTTACCAAAGTGCTAGCTGTAGTCACACGCTTTAAAATGTTGAATTAGACAACCAAACAGCACTGTGTGACCTGCCTGTCCTCATGCCTCTTCCTCGGTGTACTTAGCAGACTGCCTCGTTTGTGAACCTTACCCAGGATGCACGACCCTCCGTCTTACCTCTTCGTAAACCTCCCTCACAGCAGCGCCATCAGGCTCTTCCTCAGGCTCCATTCCTCCTCCTGGGACAATCCACTGGTCTGGATACCGACTGCTGCTCACCAACAGGACCTGCAAGCCCGACCATAACTGTAAACCCCATCCCCAGAAGTACTACAGACATTCACATTTATTTGTTCATGCTACAGCAGCAGAGTTGGGCAATTTCAACAGAAACCGTATGGCCCACAAAGCCTAAAATACTGTTTGGCCTTTATAGGAAACCCTGCAAATCCAGGTCAAGAACAGCATTAAGCCTGAAATGTGCACACAGTTATAAAACAAACGAAAAACCCCATATACTGTATTAATACAGAGTAGTATCCTGCCAGTTCACTTTTTAACAGTATCTGAAACAAGAAGTAAACATCCATCCTATAAGTGAAAATTTGTGCACTAGGTTAGGTTGGAATTCACCCAAGTTGAGAGGACGGGGGTGGGGAAAGACTATGATAAATAACCAAATGATGTTTATGAAAGTGCAGGCGTCTTGACCAACTTGAACAGAAATGTCTGCAAAATTACTTAGTATATTGCCTTCAAGCAAACGCAAACAGTTCTCTCCAGAAATTAATCAGCTGAGAGCAAAGCTTGATCCTCAGTGCAGATTCTGGTTTTCTGACACTGTGCCAACTGTCTGCCCAGCTTTGTCCCTACTGCCAGATAAAGGGCTGGCCCTCGGGAATTTATAGCCAGCCCAGGGTTGACCTACAAGAGTAAGCTCCAGAACCCAATCTCCCAAATGGAAACTTCCAGGCTGACACCAGTTTACAAGTCCCACCTTTCCCCCAAACCTCAAGAAAATTGGGTTGGGAGATGAGGGAATAACTTCAAGTGCATAACTCCCCTCAATCTGAAAAGTGGCAGCACGCCTTGGCTATAGACATAGCATCACCCCATAGTGGTGGATCAACTAACGCTCAAGGGACCTGAGCACTGTTTCTCTCAATTCTGATCTGGACAGGACTTTACTACAACACTCCTCCAAGTATATAACAGGCAGAAGAGAGGCAAGTCCAGAGAAAGCACTGTAAATTAACAATTGACAAAGCCTTAGCTAAAGTACTAATGGGGTTTCCCAGATGGCTCACTGGTAAAGAATCCACCTGCCAATGCAGGAGACGCAGGTTCGCTCTCTGGGTCAGGAAGATACCCTGGAGGAGGAAATGGCAACCCACTCCAGTATTCTTGTTGGGAAAATCCTATGGCCAGAGGAGCCTGGTGGGCTACAGTCCATGGAGTCACAAAGAAATCAGACATGACTGAGCACCCAAAGTACTAATGGCTGACACTGAGGGCACCACCAAGTCCAAATATAGAAATTCTGGTAAAGTGAAATGTAAGACAGCCTTAAATTTAAGCTTTCTTAGTTATGTCTTCCTCTGCAAAAAGAAGTAACTATCCTTGCAAGGCTGTTGAGTGTTAAGGAGTATAACATACCTCAGACCCTAGCCTACCTGAGTAGGCCAAGCACACTTGGCCTCCCTGTACTCACTGCAGTTGAGTACTGCTGGCCATCACAGTTGGATCTTCTGCTTTCCCACCAACTGAGTTGGATTCATCTGTCAAGACAAGCTTGTTCCCCAGATTTTGCCAGTTGCACTTGTTTTTGTAATCACTGAACGTTAATGATAAAACGAGGGCAGGAAGTAGTTATCAAAAAGGCTCTGCAAAAATCCATTAAAGATGGGTTGTTGAAAGTTGCTATCAAATTAAGTATGGCTAAGATTACTTTAAAAAAAAAGACTGGAAGAAGGAAATTTTAAAAATCGAGAAAGTCAAAATCCTACTTTATACAAAGTGAACTGCAAATCAGATTTTGCCTTTGGATTTTATTCAAAAAGTATACTTGCCAATTGTCTATAGTATTCAAAGGCTTTGACCCTGTATCAAGACTGGCAAATGAATATGTTTTTAAGTTAAAACAAAAAATGTTTAAGGTACAAAAGTGTTATATCCTGTATCATGGAAAAAGTAAATGGTAACCACCAGTTCTGACCACAGAGCTGGAAGCTTCTTTTCCTGGTTCCTAGGCATGAGTTAGGGATAAACTGGTTTCTAGTATCTGGATAAAATTCTTACTGCCTAATTTTATGCTCTAAAAGCAACCTCCTTGATCACCTTCATAATGGAACAGGGTGGTGCAGGGAACTAGCCACCAGAAAAGTACATCTTCAATGACTAAACAGGGAGTTTCAAAACCATCAATATTCATAACGTTTGAGTTCTGAAAAAAAATGAAATTCAGTGTCATGTATCTAGGTCAATGACTAATATGTTCCTATTTGACCACAACAGTCTTTAAGAGCTAAATTACATAAGGTTAATAATGTTGAAAAACCATTAGTACAGTCTGTGTCTGTTTTTGAACTAACACTTAAGCTTCCAATTTAAAACCAAATCTTTATCTACAGGATATCACTGTCATATGACTGAACTTCTCTTCCAAATGATTTAGCTGAGAAACCAAGAAATTGTGCTGCAAGAGTCCCCTGACATTCCAAAGTGATTAAATTTTATCAAGCCATTAACTCCAAATGTATCTTTCCTAAAATGATCAATTTTAAATGAGTAATACCTAAGGTATAGCATCCAAATGTTTAGATGATCAGTATCTAAACAACTAGCTTAAGAGATCTGATAATGAGCCTTTGGTGATGGTACAGATTTGGAAACTGGTATGTTATTAAGTACTTGCCTACTCATCTTGAGTACCTGGGAGTGCAGATGAGGTCAAGGCTGTGTGGTAGGGGAAGGGGGTGGGTGGGATTAAGAAAAGAAATCTGAACAGTATAAGCAGAGACAAGGACAGTTAAAACCCCTACTATAGACTGGAAGACTCTAAACCCACACCACAGAGCATTATTACTCAGTATCTCCCTCTCAATTCCTGCAAAGCCATCTTCACATTCTATAACATCCCCCGTGTGCTAGATCTACAATGCAGCTTTAGGTACAAACTAATGCTCTAAGAAAGGTCTTACTAAAAACAAAAACTTCTGGAGAAGGGTTCTCAGACTATCCACACTTTTGTCTCAAAATAATGCTTATCACAATTTTTAAATTCTATAGCTGCATTAACCTTTACAGACTTCTTTCTACTCTCAGACAACTAAAAAGCATCCATAATTTTACTGGCTTCACAATCCTAGGTTGGCTCTTAGATGTCTGTGATGCAAAATCTGAGAGAAAGTGGTGAAATCTGCTGGAAGTTGTGCAAGACAAAAGGTGTGCAGCTGCTATGAGGTAAGTCTATTGATATCTGCCACTAAATATATATATATGCGAATGAATATATTTATGTATTAGGTTGGGAAAAAAGTTCATTCAGATTTTTCCATAAGATGGTACGTAAAAATCCAAACAAAATACTTTTGGCCAGTGTTTGTTGTCGTTCAGTTGCTAAATCATGACTGACTCTTTGCAACCCCAGGGACTGCAGAACACCAGGCTCCTCCGTCGTCCACTATCTCCCAGTTTGCTCAAATTCAGGTCCATTGAGTCAATGATACTATCTAACCATCTCATCCTCTGTTGCCCCCTTCTCCTCCTGCCTTCAATCTTTCCCAGCATCAGGGTCTTTTCCAATGAGTCAGCTCTTCACATTAGGTGGACAAAGTATTGGAGCTTCAGCATCAGTTTTTCCAATGAATATTCAGGGTTGATTTCCTTTAGGATTGACTGGTTTGATCTCCCTGCAGTCTAAGAGACTCTCCAGTATGTTCTCCAGAACCACAGTTCGAAAGCATCAATTCTTCGGTACTCAGCCTTCTTTATGGTCCAAATTTCACATTTGTATATGACTACTGGAAAAAGCATAGCTTTAACTATATGGACCTTTGTCGGCAAAATGATGCCTCTGCTTTTTAATATGCTGTCTAGGTTTGTCATAGCTTTCCTTCCAACCCCAATAGTACTGTTATTTATGAAAGAAATGACCAAAGCTTTAAAATAAATGGTACTACTGCAGTAACAAAAGATAGGTTACAAAAACTCTTTCAATAAGAGGATACACTAACAGCTGACAGGTCCATACATGGTCATTCATAGGTTTTAAATTCTCTTTCAACTACTTTTCTAGACCTATTAGATTCTGTGCGTCCGACAAGATGACAAAGACGAAAGTAGACACTTAACTTTCCAGATAAGCCAGAGCTGAGACCAAAGGAAAGATTTATAAAAAGGAGGCTAGATAAAAAGGAGGCTAGTCAACCCACCAAGTTGCAGAATTAGACTTGAATCACATTCAAACCCCAACGCCAATGGCATTAGAGTGGTAAAAAGTGAAGACACTTCTTCCCCAATTCGACCTGGCCACCTTCATATCAGGATTCCTCCTACTACACTATCAGAGCTTATCCCTCTTTTCATGTATTGGTCAATTATCAGAATAAAACACTATTCACTTGGCATTGTTGAGAAGTTGTTTTTCATATGTGTTTTTCTTAGATACCCAATGTTTCAAGATTTGGAATAGAGGTATTTCTCATTTTTAGTAGCAACAGTATAGTGATAGTCAACTTGGAACCAGCCCTGAATCTTGCTGGACAAAGGTCTGTTTGTGATTTGGAATAATATTCCAATAATATTCTATAATATTACTCTATATCACCCAAGTCCTCCTCACTGAGGGATGTGTAAAAGCGTGTAAACTAGGATATGCTGTTCGATGTCTACATAATACAGCCATGCCCTCAGAGGCGGGAGGTACATGGGACTGTTGGTTCCCTACACCAAGGGGCCCCAAATTGCCCTTCGTGGTTCAGCTTTTACCCTTACAGTAGCTCTTGGTCACAGCCTGCCTCCAGGAACAAGAGAAAGTGAAAGCTGCTCAGTCCTGTCCAACTCTTTGTAATCCATGGACTCTAGCATACCAGGCTCCTCTGTCCATGGAATTCTCCAGACTAGAATACTAGAGTGGCAGCTGTTCCCTTTTCCAGGGGATCTTCCCAACGCAGGGATGGAACTCAAGTCTCCCACATTGAAGGTGGATTCTTTACCATCTGAGCCACCAGGGAAGTGAACAAGTAGTCACTATAAATTACTACATCTTTCTCAGAAAAAACAGTTATTCAGAGAACCCCTTAAGTGATCCCTAAATATAATAAAGAATTTTATTTTGCAAATTGTATCTATAGATTTAGAAGCTGTTTTGGGGTTGTTGGTCTTTCTCTCCCACATTATCACAAACAAGAACAACATGAATGGTTAAAACTCTCTCTATTGTACTTAACAGTTTCATAGGCATTTGGCCAAAATTAGGGCAGCAGTATATTAGGAACACCCACTACGCACACATACATTTTAAAAGGTAGTAAGTTACAATAATAGTTAATATATCCACTAGCCACTACCAAGTTCTATTACTCAGCAAACTAGTACTACTTTTTGGGCTACAGAGGCAGAGTGCTATCAGATCAGAAATAAAGACACATTCTGTGAAAACATATTTAACCCAGATTATATGGATTGGTAGATCATGGTAAGCTGAGTTGACCATGACTTTTTTCTCCCAGCATGTTAATGTTCTGAAGTGATGGGATAAACTTTCACAAAACTGGAGAAAGTCTTGGTGATATACCAAAATCCGTAAGAATAAAAACGGATGCAAATCGTACATGAGGGCCTTCCCTTGAAGAAGTGGCTGATTGGGTAGGCTAAGCAGCCCTTCTCTAGGTTTAGGAAAGCTGCAGGCACAGATGAAGGAGGCTGGTGACATCTCCCTGCAGTTAGAAAAGGCCACCTTTGGATAGTTAATTCTGATGAAAGTGGTTTCTATTTGAAGTAAGAACCTTTAGGGACTCAACACTCTTCATACATGTCTGAAAAGGCTTACTGATTCTAGGGGTTAAAGTACTAGTAGAGAGAAGCCGTAATATTTCTTAGTAGTAGTGTTAGTTGCTCAGTCATATCCAACTCTTTGCAACCCCGTGGACTACAGCCTGTCAGGCTCCTCTGTCCATGGGATTCTCCAAGGAAGAATACTCGAGTCATTTACCACTCTCTTCTCCAGGGGATCTTCCTGACTCGAGGATGGAACCTGGGTCTCCTGTATTGCAGACAGATTCTTTACCATCTGAGCTACAGGGAAGGCTTAGTTTTTGTTTATTAGAGCTCTGGTTTAGAGTTCCACAGGTTTCAAGACCACTGGCTCAGCGAGCTCACAAGCCAATTACAACAAAAAGTCCAAATGCAAGTTCTTAAGACTGTATGTTTCTCACTTGCAACTGTGCCTGGATTCCACCCAGGATCAAGTCATTTCTGTTTCTCTCTTTAGAATGCTATCCTATTTTGCTGCCAGATCATCCCCAAACTTGAATACATCTAAAACTGAAATACAGCAAGCAACTCCTTAATCTTACACTGAAGGTGCTCTTCGTTTTTCAGCCACTATTTTTTCTCTGCTCTCCTAAGCTACAGTTCAATTAGACCCCAGCCCCAAGTCTTGCTCTGTTTATGATGTTTGGTCCTTCCTTACCCACTCACTGAAATCCAACTCCGAATGACTCATACTGGATCTTAACTCTGGAGCACCTCATGGTACTTTTGCCTGCATGCTAAGTTGCTCAGTCATGTCTGACTCTTTGCGACCCTGTGGACTGTAGTGCTCTTGGCTCTTCTGTTCATGGGATTCTCCAGGCAGGAATACTAGAGTAACTAGTAATACAAGAATACTAGAATACTAATTTTGCCCTTCCCTACTCCAGTGGATATTCCTGACCCAGGGATCTAATCCATGTCTCTTTTGTCTCCTGCACTGGCAGGTGGGTTCTTTACCGCTAGGACCAGATGGGAAGCCCGACAGTACTTCACCAGCACTTTATTACCTTTTATGGGCCTCCCTGATGGGTCAGAGGGTAGCGAGTCTGTGTGCAATGCAGGAGACCCGGGTTCGATCCCTGGGTCTGGAAGATCCCCTGGAAAAGGGAATAGCAGCATCCCACTCCGGTACTCTTGCCTGGAGAATTTTTTGTGGAGCCTGGAGGGCTACAGTCCATGGGGGGTTGCAAAGTGTCGGATACGACCTTTTTTTCTTTTTATATCAGTCATCTGTCTAACCTCCTGCTATACGGAGCATGTTCCTTAGGAGCCGACACTTTTCATCTTGCAGCCTGGTTCCAACCATCATATATGCAAATACATTCAATGGAATCCATTTCAGGTTCCCTTTTGTGAATGTACTGCCCACTTTCACTGCAAAGGCAGAGATCCCAGCTCCTCTATGGAATACTTATTTGTTGTCTTGACTGGAAGCCCAGCTGTCAAAAGTTAGGGTGGTTCCCCATAGACATAACTAGTTGGAGAGGATCAAATGAACAAGAGATTTAGAAATAAAGGGCCTGGGCTCAAAATGATCTGCCAGCTTCTGTGACCTTGAGACAAGTTACTTCCATTGCCTAATTTCTTCCTTTACAGATGCTAATGTTTATTATCTAACTCAGGGAAGAAAGAGATGCAATGGGAAAATACATAAAACCACACCCCAAAGAATAAAAACTGCTGTGAGAACACCCTTCCGTCCTACAAAAACCTATTCTAAAGTCTACTTAGAACCCCTTAAGTAGAGAGCCAGACTGGAACACTGCACAGCTTGAGGGTCAAAAAGCAACTACTATTTTATTTCACTTTACACTCTATAAACACAACTACAGAAACGAAGATCCTGAAGATCTAAACCAGACGTTAAAGTTGGCTGTGAATTATTTAAAGAATTCCAGAGCCTTCCCTCAGAGCATATTCTCTAACAAACTGGATTGACTTGGTTTCGCAACCTCCAGGTTATCAGATTTACAAAGTTTTACGTAATAAGCTTATCTAATAAATTCTTCAAATCTTGCTCTTTATTTTATAATGGCACTGGTCTCTTGATTCCACTAGAGGCTAGGAATCTAGCATTTATTACAGTAGCTGCTAATGCTAAGTCATTTCAGTCCTGTCCGACTCTGTGCGACCCCATAGACGGCAGGCCACCAGGCTCCCCCGTCCCTGGGATTCTCCAGGCAAGAACACTGGAGTGGGTTGCCATCTCCTTCTCCAATGCATGGAAGTGAAAAGTGAAAGTGAAGTCGCTCAGTCGTTTCTGACCCTCAGCGACCCCATGGACTGCAGCCTTCCAGGCTCCTCCATCCATGGGATTTTCCAGGCAAGAGTACTGGAGTGGAGTGCCATTGCCTTCTCCGTTATTACTGTAGAAACAATTTCAAAGCAGAAAACCAACTCATTTATCTGCTACGATCAACATCTGATGCTCTCCTCAGACTCTTGCTTTACCATTATTCACACAATACAGACCGTTTCAATTTCCTTCCATTTCCCATATTTTCCCCTGGGAACCTTCGTTTTTTACAAAGCCTGAATTCCACGTTCACATTATGGCAAGACTTCAAAGTCACTACTTTGAAAAGTCTTCCAAACTCAGCCTTGGATGATCTCACTCATTCAGCAAATCTTGTGCACCCAACTGCTCTGGGCCTAGCCTTGTGCCCAGAGCCCAGCATCAGCAGGGACCAGATGCTGAATTCGGACTCTACCATTTCCTAATTACCTCATTTGGGCAAAGTACTTCTGCTCTGCAACTGTCTCCTCACCTATACACCTGCAGTAAGAGGAGTAAATGTAACAAACTTAAAAGTCTTCAGGCAGAGCACCTAGTAAGCACTCAACTAAGAAAATAATTACACAACAGTGAGCCAATCAGATAAGATTCTTGACCTATCTTGATAACTTCTGGTAAGTGTATTATTTTATATTTAAAGTTTGCTTTGTGCTAACGTGGTCCTTCCCTCAAGGACCTTCTAATCTTTTTAACAGAATGCACTTAAAAAGCCCTTTGACTTTGTAAATGCTAAAAGCCATTCTCTACTTTCTGGCTCTCCTAAACAGGCCCAGCCCCAAAACATCAACTTCTCTAGAAAACTCTTTTGGAATTTAAGTTTAAATTCCAATAGAGACCCCCAACTGAGCAAGGGATCAGCACTAAAAGGCTAGGTTTCTTTTCAAAAAATAAAGAGTTTGAAGAGCACCATTCTGAGGTACTTTGATTTTTGTTAGCATGACAATATAAGCCGCTGAGAGTACACTATGTCATACTCATCCTAACTACAAGGACTAGCAATAAGGAAGCCATTAAATTCCCACCTCCAGCTTTAGCTTAATATTTTATTGGACATAATTGGATATGGAAGCAGAATTCAATGCTTTTCCTGTCTAACCATTTAGAAGTGGCAATGCTACAAGATTTTCATCAGCTACCAATCGACTACTACTATTGCTCCACGCAAAATAAAACTAGTGAACCATTTTTAAATTAAATAAGCGAAACAGAAGTATAAATTGTTCTCCAGAAAAACCTCAACGGCCTTACTATCAACCCAATGCTGATGAGTGAATTAAAAGAAGACCGCTGCTTCCTCTTAGAACAAGAAAGACTGCTTCTCGCCAGATGTCAAGAAAAACATAGCAAAGAAGCTCTGATAAATATGCAGAGGTAGAGACTACCGTCGGAAAATGGCAACTTTGCCCACCTCTAGTCCCCCTTCTCCCTTCTGGTGATTCCACGTTTTTCACTACCCATCATTGTATAGTCAAAAAACTTTAAAAGAGGAGGTTTTTTTTTTTTTTTAAATCCAGTATAAATACGCCAAGTGCTTGTAAACTAAAGGATCCACCAAAAAGTGGAACTGACAGAACCAGACCGAATGGGTTTTTATTTTAAAGCACGGGGACTGTCTGGATATTCCATAATCATGCCTACATTCATCTGAAGCCACAAACTGCTATTTCAGGGGAGAGGAAAATATAATAAGAGGCAGAAGGGCTGGGGCTGCAGCATTCACGCCATTTCTACTCTCTGTTAGCACTCAAGGTTTTATTTGGTTTCACGCTCCATTTGCAGGTTAAAGTGGTGACTCCCGCTAGGCGGGACCAAGATGGCCCAGGACCCTCCAGGGGGCCAGGAGGCGTCTCAGCCTCCCGTCCTAACCACGACCCGACGGGAGAGCGCAGGGCTGGGCGAGCCCCTTTGTTTCCACAATCAACCCAGAGAAAGGAAGGAAGGAGAGAGGGAGGGCGGGAGGAAAGGAGGGAGGGGGCTAATCCCTTCCAGCCCTGAGGCTAGACGGAGGGTCTGCTGGGAAGGGGATGGAGACAGGGAAGGGCAAGGGCAGAGACCTCCCATCCCGGCCAGCCCGGACTCCCACACCAACCCCGCCCCGGCGCCCTAGCGGAGGGGACCAAGCGCGCCGGCCGCCCTCACCTCGTCCTCCTGCTCGCTCCGGAAGCACAGGCACGCCGCCCGCTTCTTGAAGCCCTCGCGGTCATACGTCCGCGTCTGGTTGGGCTTGAACTTCATCATAGAGGCGGGTTCTTGCTGCCGCTGCTGCCCCGGCCGCCGCCACCCCCCCGGGCAGTGGGGTCGAGGGCGAATCGGGGCGCAGGGAAGCGAGGAGGCGGCGCGGGGAAGGGCAGCGAGGCCGGGTCAGTCCCGGAGCAGACGACCGCTCCGACGCGGGGCAGAGCGCGAGCGTCGCTCACTGGAGCCCGGGTGCCGGGGGGGAAGCGCCGCCTCTGCTCGGGCGTCCGCCGCTCTCCATGGAGCCCGCCGCACGCTCGCCTCCGCTCCCTCCTGCTGCCGCCTTCGCTGTCGGAGAAAGCGAGGCTCCAGGCTCGCGCCACGAGGAGACAGTTGCACAAACCGGCGCCGACTGGGCAGCAGCGCCGCGGCAACTTCGCACCGCCCCCTTCGCCATTTTAAGGGGGCCACGCACGCCCGCCCCCCTCGGCGCACGCCCTGCGCGCCTGCGCGCCCGGAACCGTTGCAGCGGGGGCGGGGCAGCGGGGGCGGGGCCTCAGCCTTCAGGCGGCTGGATTTCGGCGGGGCGGGCGGGCTGGTGCTCCGCCCCAGCGCGGGAGAACCGGGCTGCTAGGTAGGTGCCAGCGAATGGAAAGAAGCAAAGACGTCTCCCCCCGTGTTTATAAGTCCCGTAATATTACCTGCGAGGACCTTAAATAGCCTCTGCACGAGCAGGGCCTAGCCACATTCCTCCTCGGCAAAATCGCTCCTGGTCAGAAAACGCCTGGAGGCCCCGTTGCGCTGGCAGCCTCTGTAGTGACTGCGTAGACGTCCAGAGAGCGCCCGTCAAGTGCGGGGCGGACGAGGGAGGCCTGGAAAGGTGAAGAAGACGTTGATGAAGACGTTTTATTGTTTTTGTTTTCCAGGGGAAGGGAGAAAGCACATTTCCTTTTTATTTTTTAATCTTTGGTTGGGGGTAGGCGTCGCTTGTATTCTTTAAAGAGTCAACTCAAGCTTAGACGTTTGTTAGAAGCCCTGGATAAAGGCTCCCATTTTATCCTGCCCTCCAGAATGCACTCATCAATGCTGGCTACTGCTAATATCTTCTGAGTGTATCTCTTGCTAAGTAACAGACATGGCCAGGTGTTGGGGCCGCCATCACCAAATAGAATGGAATGTCTCCTATCTAGGGGCGCTCAGTCTCTCCGGGACTTGGGACAAACGATTTTTGTGTTTTCACACAAGCGCCAGGATAGGAGCCAGGAGACCTACCTTAATGTTAAGGAGGTTGGTAAGGACGCCCAGGGGAGCCCCTCACCCAGCTCCATCCTGTCACCTCCACAGGGCCCGGGCCGCCTAGGTCCAGCCCCATCTGACAGTTCAGTTTTCATTCCTGGAGGGCCTCCTGAGTGCCAGACCCTGGCATTTCAAACCAGCCCCTGCCCTGCCCGGAGCGTAGGCACCTGAGAGCAGACAAATATTAAGCTATCACCCAAGAAAGTGTAAAATGACAAATGTGACAAGGTCTCAGGTGATAGAGGGTTTTATGGGGAGATTTGACCAGATCTGCAAGTCAGAAAAAGCAGCAGGCCAAGAGCTGAGGCTGAAGGAGGAGGAGCTAAGTAGACCGGGAGCATTTTTAAGGCGGAGGGAACTGGGACTTACGGGAAGAACAGAGAGGGGGTAGTGAGGCGAGTCCTCAGAAATGAAAGAAAAAGACTAGTGTGCCTGCAGACGGGTTCGGGGAGGTGGGTTCCCCTTCTGGCCCAGGGAACTGAGGATTGACCATTCAGAGGAGGGGGAGGGCTTTGGAGAGCTCAGAGTGGGCATTAGTCTTGTTTTTCTAGGCCTTGACCTCTTTTAGTTTAAGAACTACTGCGTGTAACTCATCTTCTTGCCCTCAACCTAGCAGGTGCAAGATTGTACAATGACTTAATGTTGAATAAGGAGAAATTAGGTTTTACCAAGGCACAATTGGAAACCTTATCAAGGCTATGCAGAGACATTTTCTAGGCCTTAACTTTCTTATTGAAGCCACTTGAAGTTTATTTCCAGATTTACAAACAGGGACAGAGCACAGCTAGGTAGGGACCCCAGTTCAGCTAACATGCAAATATTATTTTTAAATCATTGGTTCAAATTGATACAGTGATTTATCTCACTGTAGTCTTTTTAAGTGACAAGGAAGACTAAGTTTCTCTCTGCTTAAAACTCTTCAAAGGTCTGGCTTCTAGCTGGCATTCAATAAATGCTGGTTGGGTGAATGTTGGTTCCCTCAAGTCCTTCCTATGTAGTAATTATGTGAGGTGAAACACCAATCAGGATTAACTGGGGAGGAGAGAGGAAGATGCACGGAACCAGCTCACCAAAGGCAAGAAAGGCAGCAGCACAAAACTAGTGAGTGTGAGCACAGGGTTACATGCTTCTGGCTCCAGACTGTAGGACTTGGTTGAAAACATCTAGAGTTCAAGTCTCACACGTGCCTAACTACCATAGGTAGCTTTTCCTCACCTCTCAAATGTAGTATTTATACTATCTTGTACAGAGCTTAACTAAGCTACAAGCATGGATCTAAAAGTCCTTTAAAACTGGAAAGCATTTAAAGAAACGAGATTAAGGTATTAATAAGGAAATTTTCATTGAAGATCTCTTTCTCCCCCCTTTCATCAGGGATTTGAGGAGTAATGGAGAGAGCCTTGGGAAGGGCTCTGGGTTTTTGCATTATGAGGGAGGGAACTTTATTTAAGAGGAATTCTGCAACAAATCATTGAAAATGAATGCTTTGATACTGTGAATAGCAACTGCCACCCCTTTTTGTTAACTGATTAACTTAATACATTATTGCAATTATTTGAGAGAAAGCTAACAGAAAAGGAAACTTGTGTGACATATGTTAGGTCTTCATTTCCCTGTGTCGGTTCCTCACACCCCAGCTCAAAGCTCCCTCCTTAGTGTTGTCTAATGTGTATTATCCACCTGAAAGGCACTGTTCAAAGCTTAGATCATATCTAGCCAGATCATAGTTGAGATAGATGCAAGCTTGTTTTTCCTCCTCAGGGCCAGTTAGGACTGGGCTACTCTGGCTGGTTCCCTTTGGGATCAGAGTCCAATTTCAAGTTAATCGCTGTTTAGTTCACTTACCACAGTATTGTCTTACATAGAACTTATTATACACAGAGCCTCTTCTTGTACTATTTTCAAATGTTTGGAACCCCAGAGAGGGAAACAGTTTAACACTGCCTGTATAGAATACTTCTTTGACCTGGATTCTTTTAACAATGTCTGTGCAGGGAGCTTGCTGCCTTCTGTGGTAACTGACTCACAGTGTTACCATGAAGTAAACACCTTCTGTGATAAAACCAGTCATGACAAAAGATCCTTTCCTGAGTCTTTCTCATCATAATAACAGCCAGTCTTTACTGAGTGTTAGCCAGTGCTGGGTGCTTCTCATGATCTCATATAAGTGACACCAACAGCAGCTCTTCTATGAAGCAATTCCTATTTATTGTCCCCATTTTACAGGCAAAGAAACAGAGGGCAGTGTTCTGTCTTTGCAGTCCAGGTTCTTAACCCCTGCACTGTATTACTGTGTGCTTATCTTGCTTCTATTACATGATAATTATTTCGTGTGTGTTGTGTTCAACACTGGAGTTTCTTTCTGTTTTAAAATGGAAAGGGAGCTTTGTTTAAGGTGGAAACTGGAAGAGATAGTCTTAACAATGAAAGTGGAACTCTTGGATTAATTTCCTGTCACCTAAAGTGACTTTTTTTTTTTCTTTTACCAAAGACAGACTACAATGGAGTGAGAAAAGTTTGAAAATGGAAAAGCCTTAATAGGTTCGAGCTTTAGGGTTAAAAATCCTAGGCAGCCCACTCCACTATTCTTGCCTGGAGAATCCCAGGGATGGGGGAGCCTGGTGGGCTGCCGTCTCTGGGGTCGCACAGAGTCGGACATGACTGAAGCAACTTAGCAGCAGCAGCAGGATTCATCAATCCAACCCCCATTTGCAGAACTTTAAAAGTAGACTGTTTTGACCATTTAGAATCTTCTCTTTCACTGAAATAAAGGAATGGTTTCCAGATTTGCAATTCATTTTCTATTTCCTCAATTCCTGCTTACTGTGGAGCACTTTGTTTCATGAGCATCATGTTTGTAATGCAGTTCTCTGTGGCTAATAAAAAAGTTTACTGGGAAGCACACTTCCTCCTTTCCGTCTTTATCACTCAGAGAAAGGTGTACACCGAGTGCTTATCTCCTCGGCAAAGGCAATGACTTGACATTTTCACCTACTCCTCCAGGACAGCATTTTGAACTTCTGCTTCATTTGAGGAGGGTTGTTTTTGCTACCCAACAATTTTATATTTTTGTTTGGGAATAAAGGCAAAAAAAGGATGTCTGCTCATAAGAGAATCCATGTTAATCAGTTGCAATATACAGACCTTATTTTGCTCTAGAGTCAAACAACAAAAGACATTTAGAAGACAATTAGGAAGTGTGAACACTGAATATTTTATGATATTAAATAATTACTGTTACTTTGGGGGCCGTGATCATGTTTAAAAAGGGGAGTCTTTACCTCTTTGATCAAAAGTGAGAGCAGGACTAACACAGCACAGAACACATCACAGAGGAATGGAGACAGCAACAGTGCATGAATGACAGCAATGACAGCGAGCATCCGCCGAGTGCTTCCTGGCGAGTCTGCTCTACACACTTTCCAGGTGCTCATTTACAGACGAGAATATTTAAGTACAGATGAACTAAGTAATTTATCTGGTTCACAAAACTGGAAGATGGCAGTGGACACAAGAGTTGAACTCAGGATCTCAGAACTGTAATTATCATCACAGTGACAAACATTGATGCAGAGCTGATAAACAGAAGACACAATAGCAGTCTCTTATGGATGCCTAACCTTCTGCTAGAGACCATGCTTTGTTTAGATAAAGATAACTGGGAGGTGACTTTGCACTCAGAGCTCAAAAGTGTGCAGCCTGGGACAAGTCCTAGGCCACCTGGAAGTTTTGTATATGCCTGAAGGTTGAACTAAGTCTTTGAATGCACAACAGGTTCTTATATAAAAGTGTCGGAGAATTTGAAGGAAGGAGGTTGTGAAACTCTAACAAATATAAATAAAAAAGACTGAAAATTAGTACATTAAAATATTGACAGTTGGGTGTCTTTATTGCTGGGATCGTGAGGGATTTAAATTCTTATTTATGCTTTTCCTCACTTTCCAACATTTCTACAACATACATATATCACGTTGGTGACTTTTTTAGGAGGAAAATCTTGGAAGTCATAAAGACAAGAACTAGCTTTTATCAAACTCCAGCAAAGGTTAATTGTATCTGTTTATAGTGACTAAAACAGAGGAGGTCTTTGACCTTTTCTGGCTGTTTAAAAACTTGTAGGTCAGATCCATATAAGTTCATTAATTTGGTTCTGCATAGCTGAGTTTATCTCTTTCTCCCTTATATCTGTAAGTCGAAAGGAAGTTATTCATTGATAGATATAAAAACCAATCCTAGATTATACAGATGTGCATTGTTTTTGTAGGGTTTGGTTTTTTTCTTTCACACTGTAGGTTACTACCAGTAGATGTTCCGTATAAGGAGCCTCTAAAGGATCATGAACCTCTTGGAATTGTATGCAAATCTCTGTGTGTTTGTGAACATATATATCTTTTTTAGAGGAGATGAGTTCACAGTTTTCATATATTTTCAGGAAACCCCTCAAAAAGATTAAGGACCACTACCTGAAGCAGACCCACCTATAAGTCCCAGACAAGGACAAAAGGAGTCTGAGTTTTTTATTAGGAAGCTAGAGTCAAAGTTGGAATCAGGTGACACTGTCAGTCCAGATGTGGGGTTCAATAATAAGATATTACAGTCATGAGTTGCTCATAAGCTTGTAAATAAAAATTCAGATTGTAGGGACAGAAATTGTCTAGAACCAGATAGAACACAGCAAAGGCAGTTTTAGTAAATACCTGTCACATGAAAAGGAATTGATTTAGATTTGGGTAAGACAAGAATTTTTCCAGTAATACTTATAGGTCAATATGAGTTAATGTGGCTGAGCTCCCAGATAACTATGTGATTATTCCAACTCTCCTTCCTAAGAGGTCTCTCCACATGCTGTGAACAACTTACAAGAGATTCAAGGATGATGGACTCCCTGCTTTCAGTTACTGCCTTACCACCTTCATTAAATTTACAAATATGTCTGAGGCTTTAAAACCTTTAGGGAGTGACCATAGAAAAGTCATCATCACCATCATCATCATACTTGAAACCATATCTTACAAATGCAGATTACTGTAGGGTCAAGATGTTCCACAAAATAATAATGATAGCATTTGGTTTGGGTTTTGTAGCTCAGAGAATGAGAATAACCTATTTCAAAGATTGGATGGTTAGTTGGACTGGTTGATGGAACACTGGCTGAGTTTATTTCTTTAAATTCAATACTTTTGTGGAGGATACACAAAAAATAGAAGACCGAGTTCTTAACCTGAAGACACTTGCAGTCTTTTCAGGAAACATGAAACAGTACAAAGTAGTATTTCCATATAGAGTTCAGCATTTAATTCAGGGTGGTCAGGTGCTAAATTACAACCATATTCAGAGGCTAGCTGAGGGCTCTTGAAAATTGCTGTTTGACAATAACACACATGCATACACGCCTGCATACACAGATTCCCCCTATCTCTAGTGAAGGTAGCTTTCATTATCAGTTTCCTTTCATTTTTGAAAAGAAAATTAGTGATACATTAAAGTATTGTGTTAGAAGACATCTTCTATTTCAGTTTTATATTCTTCAGGGGTCCTCTGTATTCCAGTTTTTTATCAAGTCACATTAGTTTAAAAGGCAAACATCCATACACAGATGCATTTTCTATTGATGAATTTTTCAGGCTGAACATTTATATATCTAATCATCGAAAAAAAGTATTGTTCTACTTTATTTCTCAGAGTCAGGTAATGTCAGGATAAACATTTATTTAAGCCACACATAGTGTAGTTTTTCGGCATTTAAGAGACACACTTGCATTTCATAGTTTTGCTTACCATTTAAATCTCAACCATAGTTTTTCAAATATGGTACTATATGTGAAGACTTGTCTTTATCTCTTTTAACTTTTTGGAAAAATTAATGATAAAATTATCTTTGGTTTCTACTTATATGTGGGTTAATTAGATAAGAGATTTTTAAAATTCATATTTGAAGAAACTAGGGGAGGTTTGGGGCTTCTCAGGTGGCGCTAGTGGTAAAGAACCTCCTGCCAATGCAGGAGACATAAGAGATGCAGGTTTGATTCCTGGGTGGGCAAGAGTCCCAGGAGGAGGGCATGGCAACCCACTCCAGTATTCTTGCCTGGAGAATCCCGCGGACAGAGGAGCCTGGTGGGCTACAGTCCATAGGTTTGCACAGAGTTGGACACAACTGAACTGATGTAGTACATGTGCACAGGGAGGTTTTAAGACAGAATACATCAATATGTACTTGACAAAAATCTCAGGGTTTATGTTAGGTTTGAAACTGTAGTACAAAATTGTGAGATACCTGATCACAGAAGCACGAGCCATTTGTCCATAGGTTTTCTAACAATGCCATTTGCCAAAGCCACTGTGACAGTCTAGTCTATAGGGAACGGCACACTGGGCTGAAAGACAAGCTCTCTGGGTTCTGATGGCAGTTCCTTTATTATCTTCAACTGTTTTCCTTCTGAAGTGGAAGTATTAATACCTGCCCACCCATCTCTCAGAAGTTCATGAGGACAAACTGCGATAATAATTAAAAACACTTTTGGCAAAACAGAATGAGTTCAAAATTTGGAGATAAACTTCTTTTAAAAAATATTAATTTATCTTTGGTTGTGTGGGGTCTTAGTTGTGGCAGGTGGGGCTTTCATCGCGGTGTGTAGTCTTTCTAGTTGTGGTGCACAGGCTCTGCAGCATGTGGGGTCTTAGTCCCCCAGCCAGGAACTGGATCCATATCCCCTGCATTGCAAGGTGGATTCTTAACCACTGGACTCCCAGGGAAGTCCCTTAAGATAACTATCTAAGAAAAAATTTGATTTAAGTGAAAATCAAATGAAAGTATAACAATAGTCGCATGTTTCCCCCAGACTGCTACAAAAGTCCAGGAAAATTCTGTTTAGGGAGACTCTAAATTCTCTATGACTTTCAAAGCATTCTTTCCCACAGTGGTGACTCCAGCCACATGCATTCTGTGAAACAGCATCTGCCCCTTACTCTGTTGCTGGTAAAGTATAAAGAGCGTGGGAAAAGATGAATGATTTGGAGAAAAGACACTTAGGGTAGAAAGGAGATTACTGTTAACAAATGGTTGTTAAAGTTCTTTAAGAAAGGGTTCCACCTAAGGATTTGTGGCAAGCTTATCAGATAGTCTAGTCACCATCCAAGGCAGCAATGGGAGAAAAACTCTTCAGGGTGTCACTTAAGAGCCTGTGTTTTCTTTTTCCCAACTTCATATCTTTACACCACCTCTCATTTATCTGTACTCCTTGTTTAACATTCCTCTCTTCCCCCAAAGCCTTGCTAGAGGTGGGAACTTCAAGTCAATAAAGGCTTAAGTACATTTTTCTTGAGGAAATTTCAGAGTATTTCCTGCTTTTGTCTGTAATTCATGATATTGTACCTGTTTTTCTTGGGTAAAAGAAACCAATGGCTAAAAACTTTCTAAATCTTTCTCCTACTGCTGCCTACACCATCTTGAAGGCATTCTTGTTTACCCATTGCTGGTACTGAGAGCTTTTAAAAGGGTTAAATCCATATTGCTATTCCAGAATCTTTGAAAAAAACAAATGTCTATAAATGGTTATATAAATTACAATAGCCACTTCAAAATTTACTATGTAACTATTTTTTAAAAGACTAAGTAGTTTCTAAAAACAAGGCAAGAACTTGTAACAAAGTTAAAGTGTAAGAAGTACATATAATACAGTCATAATTATATACAGATCCTTGAGTATAGGTGGGTTTTTTTCCTGCATGCTTTTCTATATTTTCCCAATTTTCTTTCATTAGCATGTTTATATTAGAAGAGAATGCCTTTGTATTTTTTTCCCAGCCAAATCTTAATCACTTTCACATTGGTTAATAAGAATAAAATCATGTATAATCTTAACAATAATTATTAAAAAAGAATTCTGGGAGGATTTGGTGAACAATGAATGAATGAGTTCACTCCAGACCATTCACCTTTAAGTCAGTGCTAGAGCTCAGTCTGTTATGTGCAAGGTAGGAAGTGGCGAGGTTACTGTAGCTTTGTGATAGACTTCATTTAACCTCAGCCACTGCAGGCATGGATACCTCGAAAGACCCCATTACTGCCCCCCACTTCATCCTTCACTATATCTTTCCTTTCCAACTTCCCATTTTATTTCCATGTTTCTCCAATGACTTAAATCAATGGGCAGGAAGGGAGGGAAAAAAATGAAGCAGGTCAAACTTAAAGGTATAGGAAAGATTCTTTTTTCCTTACTTCTATCTCTGCAGGCAGGAGAGGTCCCTTTGGACAAGTTCTGAGAAATAGAACTATTTCATGTGACTGAGCACTCAACTACTTCTGCCAATGGAGCCTGTGACCCAGTTGTGGGAGTGGAGTTGAGTTCCCTTTTATTTCTTCAAGTGACTTTTTAAAAGGCACTGGAACTTGTAACAGTTTCTTTCTTCCTCTCTTTCTTTTGAACACTAAAAATTCACAATAATAATTAATATTATCCTGTTAACATTTTGTGAAACTGATCAAGGCCTAAAGCAGCTTTTCTGGCATAAGATTTTTGCAATATCTAATGTTATGTGGCAGTCTGGATGGGGGCGGGGGGGAGTTTGGGGGAGAATGGATACATGTATATGGTATGACTGAGTCCCTTTGTTGTCCACCTGAAACAATCACAACATTGTTAATCGGCTATACCTGGGTACAAAATAGTAAGTTTAAGAAAGAGATTGTTGCAATATCACATTCAATAAAGTTTTGTGGGCGGAGACTGAAGTCATAGAGTAGTGCATATTCAGAAGCCCCTTAAACTCTCCATTAACTCTCTAAATATACTCAAAATTAACACCAAATAAATAAATAAAGTGTTCTGTGATATTCAAGCAATATTTTTTCAACCTTTAAAATATTGTGGAGGAAAACTGTCTCTAGAAAATTTTGCCTTTGCTGTTTATTTTGTAACATATAATTTGTGCAATTTAGACAAGTCCCCTAAGTACTGTCTAGTAGGGAAGAAAAATAAATATTTGTAAGTTGAGAAAGAAGAACAATAGCAGATGTATGTCCAGAGTACTACCCGCTCTGGGACTCCAGAAGGCCAGCAGCAGAAGTCTTAAAATGAGAGTTTCCAGGCAAGATAAAGAAGAGGGGCCCAGGCTAAGGGAAGATCATGTTCAAAGGCACTGCTGTGTGCAAAAGAATCTTTAGGAAAATGAAAGCTACTTGCTGAGAATAGCTGAAGACAAGGCCGAAGAAGCAGATACTAGTTACCTCACAGAGCTAAATGCAGGGAGTTTAAGGAGTTTGGACTCTGTTGTATAGACAGGAGTTATCAAAATGACCTCAGAAAGAGTTTTACTGGGCCAGCGCAGCTGTTGTAAAATAGCTTTAGGCTTGAATGCCTCTAAGTGGGATAGGTCTTTTCCAGGTCCATACTGCCTCCTGCTTGGCTATATCATATCATTAACTTTGCACATTTAAATACCTGGCAGTGAGGAGCCTGGTGGGCTACCGTCTATGGGGTCACACAGAGTCAGACACGACTGAAGTGACTTAGCAGCAGCAGCAGAAGGCATTGTCTCAAGAAACCTCCAGGTAGATGATGGAGAGCCACGGAAAGACTGGACTAGGACAATGGCATGATCCAATTTGTAATTTAATAAGGTTAGGCATACATTAGAGAACAAGTTTTGTGACAGCTGGTGGCACAAACTGGAAGGAAAGGCTGGTCAGAAAGATTATTTAGAAGATAGAATCTATAGGACTTGGTAACTGATCAGGTGTGGAAGATGAGGGAGGAAGTCTAAAATGGCTTCTAGGTTCTTTCTCTGATAAAGTGGTAGATTGGGGTATCATTCACTGAGATGGCTTTGCAAAGGAAGTAGCAGGGCAGAGGCAATGCAGGGATGTTCAATTTGAGACCAGGTAAGTCTAAGGTCCTGTGGGCAAGATGTCTAGCAGGCTAGTAAGATAGATCCTGTGGACATCCCGATCCAGATCCAAGCCACACTGTTGAGCCCAAGCTTCTCTTAATTCTGTCTGTTCACCATCTTCCTTGGCTGTATCCCAAGGAGATGCTAGACTTCCATTCTCACTTGTCCCTACATACCTCAGTTCTCAATTTGTATGCATCCTGTAGAGGTTTTAAGGAGGAGGAATGCAATCACGTTTCATCTTCTTGTGACTATTCCCTCCCTCTTCCACCTGTCCCCAAGGTTGTTTGTGCTATTATTGCTAGGAGGCAGTTGTGACTGCATGGTTAACCACCCAGCAGCCCAGGCTGAGAGTTGTGGGCTGTATGTGAACACGTCTGCCAGCAAGAAGTGGCAGACACTCAGCCTTGGCCTTGAACACATCTGGCACAGAAGGCTTCCCCGTCTGGTAAAGATGGGCTAATTTGTCTGTAATAGGCCCCTCTACTGGAGGGGGTGGAGCTCAGGCTCAGCTGTTCATGGTGCTGGAACTAATGGCAAAATCATACTTAGGAGCTTGCAGGACACCTGCAAAAGAATTTCTCTGGGCCATAAAGCATTTGCATTGCCTTCAGTAATTTGAAGGTTTCTCCTCTGGACCTAAGAGGAGTTTGGGTTCTATTAATAAGATCTACTTAAAGCATGCCTCAAAATGACCAAATTCTTATGTGACTTGGGCATGTGAAGCTATCTAGAAGATGAAACAAATGACTGGCGAGTGCAAACCAGGAAGGACCTCCACCCAGCAGGTATACTCAGTGGTATCCCTCCACAGAAACTTAGGGCTCTGCGAACCTCAAGTAGCTCCTTGATGCTTTGGGTAATCTACATAGTACCCGTTGAGATGGTGGGAAGGAATATCTGGGTTAAGGGTGACAGAAGATCCCCTGGAGAAGGGAATGACTCCCCACTCTACTATTCTTGCCTGGAGAATTCCAGGAACAGAGGAGCATGGCAGGCTAGAGTCTATAAGGTCACAAAGAGTCAGACATGCCTGGGCGACTAACACTTTCTCTTTTCAGGGTCATTGATGCTTATTTGAATACATTTGTATATTTGTGTTTATTTTAACTATTAAAATGCTGGTTGACAAGCTTGGAAAAAAAAGAAAAAAGGAAGCTAAACAAACATAATTCCACCACCCAAAAGTCCTCTCCAAATCATCATACCTTTTGATGAGTCTTTAGCCATATGTACTTACCCTGTTCCTCTTCCTCCCTCTCCAGCTATATTCCGAGGTTGGAACATTTCCACCAATCCAGAAAGTTCCCTTACCTCTTTGCAAATAAGTCTGCTTTCTTCACCTGCTCTCCACTTTCCTAGACAAACACTCTTATGATATCTATTGCTACAGACTGGTTTTGCCTGTTCTTGAAATTCATATAAATGGAAGCATACAGTTACACTGAGTTTTGTAATTTTTTAAAAATAGTAACATAGGTGAGTCATTTCTATTTCAATAATATTTATCCATGATATCACTTTTAATAGAAAAATAATGTTGATTTTTTATGAATGCACTGCACTATATTTATTTATTTAAGCAGTTCCTACTGATGAGTATTTTGATTTTTTAAATTCTCTTCCTTCCTTTCTTCCTCCCTCTCTGCCTCCCCTCCTTCCTTCTTTCTTGCTATAATGAACACCCCAGATATTACTCTCACTATAAGCAAGACTTTGCACACAAGGCAACATGAGATCACATTCCTAGAAGTGGAATTGTGTAAAGTACATATTTTTGAAAAAACACACTGTAAGGAATATTGCCAAATGGAGTCCAGAAAGACTGCCTTAGTTTATTTCCTAGTATTATTAAAACACATAAACTTGTTTTCTCACACCCTGACCAACATAAAGAATTTGCGGGGGGAGTCTTATCATTGTCAATTTCACAGCATAAACATGATATCTCATTTTAGTCTTTTATTATTATTAATGAGGTTGAAAACTTCTGAGAATTTAATTTTGTCATTTTATAGTGATAGTAAATTTTTTCTTAAAAAATACATTTTCCAAATAACTAGTAAACTGGTTATGGGAAAAAATGATCCTATTAAAGATGGAGGGATTAAAAAACAAATCAATAATAATTTTAAAAAGCCACTAAGTGAAAGGGAACTAAAAAGCCTCTTGATGAAAGTGAAAGAGGAGAGTAAAAAAGTTGGCTTAAAGCTCAACATTCAGAAAACCAAGATCATGGCATCTGGTCCCATCACTTCATGGGAAATAGATGGGGAAACAGTGAAAACAGTGTCAGACTTTATTTTTTGGGGCTCCAAAATCACTGCAGATGGTGATTGCAGCCATGAAATTAAAGGATGCTTACTCCTTGGAAGAAAAGTTATGACCAACCTAAATAGCATATTCAAAAGCAGAGACATTACTTTGCCAACAAAGGTCCTTCTAGTCAAGACTATGGTTTTTCCAGTGGTCATGTATGGATGTGAGAGTTGGACTGGGAAGAAAGCTGAGCGCTGAAGAATTGATGCTTTTGAACTGTGGTGTTGGAGAAGACTCTTGAGAGTCCCTTGGACTGCAAGGAGATCCAACTAGTCCATTCTAAAGGAGATCAGCCCTGAGTGTTCTTTGGAAGGACTGATGCTAAAGCTGAAACTCCAGTACTTTGGCCACCTCATGCGAAGAATTGACTCATTGGAAAAGACTCTGATGCTGGGAGGGATGGGGAGCAGGAGGAGAAGGGGACGACAGAGGATGAGATGGCTGGATGGCATCACTGACTTGATGGACATGAGTCTGAGTGAACTCCAGGAGGTGGTGATGGACAGGGAGACCTGGCGTGCTGCGATTCATGGGGTCACAAAGAGTCGGACATGACTGAGCGACTGAACTGAACTGAACTGAAGGATAATTTAAACCAGGACATACCTTTGATAATTCCAGAATGATTAAGAGAGAGCCAAATAGCCTTTGTCCAGGTTGTCATACTGTTCAGCAACAAAGTTAGTTAATGAGGTTTGAAAACTTTTCAACCTTTTGTGTCAAATCCTAGAGTAAGCAGATACTATCCTGTTAGTGCATTGTCATTTTATTTCAAACTGTAATTATCATCATTATCAACAAATATAAACAAAGAGTTTCACTTTGTCTAGCACTAATGAGAACCACTGGTGGTTTTGTTATTGTTCAATGAAACTTGAGATAGCTCAGATCCTTGTTTGTAGATTTGAGGGTTGATTAAATTTACCTCAAAGGTCACTTTGAGACCTAAAGTTCTTTATATATATATAGAAATTTATCACATTCATAGTAATGTTAGTAATATTTATGTGATAATAAAGATTAGTTAATAGCACTTTGTTAAGTTCTTGTTTTTTGGAATGTCCACAGAGCCATTTAGAAATCCAGTTAGCGTATACTCAGTAAGAAAGAGTGAAGTTTCTGGAGTTGTAGGCAGTTCTGGGTCTGAAACCCAGCTCCATCACTTACTATCTGTGTGACCTTCAGCTAGTTCCTTATCCTCTCAGTTTCTACATTTGCTCATTTTTAAAGTGGGGTGTAATACTGTCTATTTCATGGGTTGTTGTGAAAGGTAAATACTAAGCACTTAAATCATTTCCTGACACATAGGAAATACACAGGATATGGTAATTTCTATTATTTTCTATCATCATCACCACAATCAACACAATCAGGAATGTATAGAATCAAACTGAATAAACATCACTTTATCATTCATCATTCTATTCTAATTTATATTTGATACTTTTAGATTGGTTATTCATATTATCAAATATAAAATAAGTCTGATTCCCTCACTCTATCTGGAAGGTTATATTAATAGAAATCTTTCTCTACTCCTTTGCAGGTTCTTCTTTCTAACTAACCCACCCTCTTGAATTGGTGGTATCTAAGAACAACAGACTGGTTCCAAATAGGTAAAGGAGTATGTCAAGGCTGTATATTGTTACCCTGGTTACTTAACTTATGTGCAGAGTACATCATGAGAAATGCTGGGCTGGAGGAAGCAAAAGCTGGAATCAAGATTGCTGGGAGAAATATCAGTAACCTCAGATATGCAGATGACACCACCCTTATGGCAGAAAGTGAAGAGGAACTAAAGAGCCTCTTGATGAAAGTGAAAGAGGAGAGTGAAAAAGTTGGCTTAAAGCTTAACATTCAGAAAACTAAGTTCATGGCATCCAGTCCCATCACTTCATGGCAAATAGATGGGGAAACAGTAAAAACAGTGGCTGACTTTATTTTTGGGGGCTCCAAAATCACTGCAGATGGCGACTGCAGCCATGAAATTAAAAGACGCTTATTCCTTGGAAGGAAAGTTATGACCAACCCAGACAGCATATTAAAAAGCAGAGACATTATTTTGCCAACAAAGGTCCATCTAGTCAAGGCTATGGTTTTTCCATTGGTCATGTATGGAT